>NC_088383.1:63842187-64156250 GCF_037993035.2 Macaca fascicularis | reverse complement strand
AGCCATTTTTTACTAATGAGAATTCTTGAGGCCTAAATATAAAGTATTAAAACATTTGCAAATAAAAAATTTCCAAGTTTTGTTTTGCTTAAAATTAAGAATTTAATACATGTATGTAAGTCAGTTGTAACACTTCCATCTTCCTTGTGCTTCCAAAGTTTTGTTGACATCAATTTTTTCATTGTCATCATCTTTCCTATTAACTTTATCTTCAAGCATTAATGTTTTTGAAGATATATATACTTAATGTTTTTAATTCTCATTTTTGCTTTGAGGAATAATTAAAAATAAAAATGTGTTAATATATCATATTTCATGACTTATTGTTACATATTAACTTTTAACTTATTTTTTCCAGTTTTTAAAAAGTTGGTATTTTATTTGGAATTTTATATTAAGAACTGATTTGATTTTCAGGTGACTGACATTTTTATTATTTTTTATTGTATCCAAGAATAAGATATGTCATTACTTAAGTTCAGGCTATGTTTTTTTTCTTTCAATAAGATTTAATAATTATTTCCTCATATGTTTTATAACTTTCTTATTAAATTAATTCTTATGTACATCATAGTATTATCACTTCTGAAAACAGAATGTTTTCCATTTTTACTTATATTTTGGATAAGTATCGTATATCCAATTACCTTAAGTAGTTCCTTTATTAATTTGATTGCTTTTTTAAATTGGCCATCTTGTTTAATCTAGATTTATTATGATTTTTCAGTAAAATTATAGTTTTATTTTTCTTTCAATCTTTATCTGAATTTATTAAAAAGTTTAATCATATTTTATGTAATTATAGTATTAATAGACACTTCCATCTTATCCATATCATAATAGAAATGGCTTTAGTATTTTGGTTTTTAAACGTTGTAAGTATTTTGTGAAATATCTCATATTAAAGAGTATTTCCTCTTTTACTATTTTAATTTCATTTTAAATAAGAAATGACTGCTTTATTTAATTAAGTAATGTTATGTATTGAAATAATTATATGACTCTTTTTCTGTTACTTTTTCAACGATGCATGAGTCTTATAGGTCCTAATATATTAACTAAATCATTATTGTGCTCTACATGGTAGTATTTGTTGAAGATTACTGTATCTTTGTAGACATAGATCTATTTCTAATATACTGATATTCCTGTTCTATAATTTCTTTCTTTTACTGTCTTTACTGGGATTGATTTTTCATTTCATGCCTGCATTAAAAATGAATTGATAAAGTGTCTGTCTCTTCCTATAGTCTGTAAAATTTTAATTATCTTTGTAATTATCTGCTATTTAAAAAGAAACCTAGACTTCGGAAAAGGAAGTATGTTGTTTTAATGCCTCTTGGGGGAGGAAGGGATACAATCTTTAATCGCTTACCTGCATCTTCCACCAGAAATGGCCTATTTAAATTTTCTGCTTTTTTGTTGTTGCTGTTGTTAACTTTACTGCTTTAAAATTTACAGTATGCCATCATTTTTACCTGGCCTTTAAAATGTATTGAAATATTTGGCCAGGCCCAATGGCTCACACCTGTAATCCCAGCACTTTGGGAAGCTGAGGTAGACGGATCCCCTGAGCTCAAGAATTTGAGATCAACCTGGGTAACATGGTGAAACCCCACCTCTACCAAAAATACAGAAAATTAATCAGAAATTGTGGCAGGCAGCTGTGGTCCTAGCTACTTGGGAGGCTGAAGTGGGAGAATCGCTTGAGCCTGGGAGGCAGAGGTTGCAGTGGGCCAAGATGGCACCACTCCACTCCAACCTGGGTGACAGAGTGAAACCCCATCTGAAAAAAAAAAAAAAATGTATTGACATATTTGTATTATCTTTTATCAAGAGGCTGGAACGAGGGACAGCTGTAACTTGGAATCCATGTATGGCCCTGTTCTGATCTGTGATTGAGGATTATACTAAGTAGGGGTAAGAGTGAAGCAAACAGGTAGAAAAAAAAAATAGAAGCTAGTAATAGGTAAATTACACGTTTTGTATTTCTTCCCAACACTCCTGGTCTTTTTTTTTTTTTTTTTTTTTTGAGACGGAGTCTCGCTCTGTCGCCCAGGCTGGAGTGCAGTGGCGCAATCTCGGCTCACTGCAAGCTCCGCCTCCTGGGTTCACGCCATTCTCCTGCCTCAGCCTCCCGAGTAGCTGGGACTACAGGCGCCCGCCCCTGCGCCCGGCTAATTTTTTCTATCTTTTTTTTAGTAGAGACGGGGTTTCACCATGGTCTCGATCTCCTGACCTTGTGATCCGCCCACCTCGGCCTCCCAAAGTGCTGGGATTACAGGCGTGAGCCACCACGCCCGGCCCACTCCCGGTCTTAAAACAGATCCTAACCCTTGAATTTCAAGAAATATGCTAGATCCCAATCACATTTCTCAGTTTTGCTTAAACCAGATTAGTCTATCCGAATTCTCCACCATATTCTCTGTCTCATGCAGACTTGCATGTGTAAAATAACCTTAACTGTAACTAGAGAAATTGAGAGGAAAAGACATAGAGGTGAGGAGACGGTTTTTAACCATTATAAGCCATTTGAACTTCAATATGAGGGCAATAGGGGTAGCGCATAGAACTATATTAAGCACCAGCGTTACTTAATGAGACTGGTTTATTTTAAATTCTCTACTTGTTTTCTCTTAAAGTGGTCGTTAAGAACACGAGTCTTGAAATTAGGCAAACCTTCCCACATTTATTTGATTTATGACTTTAAGCCTGAGGTTCCATATCAGTAAAAATCGAGATACTAATTTTGTTTTCACAAGGGATATCTGAAATATTAAGTTGCTAAATTATGTGCAAAGTGCTTATTCCATAGTAAGTAAACACTCAATAAATGATATCAAGTCAATAATCACCATCATCTTCATCCTCATCATAGTTTTGATCTCTGTTATGTTACAGATATAGGTAAATGTGGTCTTTTTAGTGAAGCATATAGATTTTCCCCACAGTCTTGATTGGAAAAATGAGAGTATAGCAGATTGACAGAGCTCACTGTCAGCTGCCAACCAATACCGACTGTTCAACTTTTGTTTTTATTTTGTTGAAAGGTCTTTCTCTTTCTTTCATACCTTGCTGTCAATACTGCATTCTAATCAATATGATATAAATGTTTTTGATAAAAGCATTAATGGAAAAGTAATTGTGGAGACAAAAAACTGAGAAAATTCGGCATTCATTATTTTGAAACACAGTCAGTCCCTCTGTCATTTGTGGATAGTCGCTACTTTTAAAAGCAAGTAATTCTATTGGTCATGCAACTCTAACTAACAGTTATGAGAAATAACCAACTCCATGGCTGAATATAGTAAAAGTTTTTTCTCAATCACATCACAGTTTAATGTTTGTGGGTGGCTCTCCTGAGCAGCACCACTCCTCTGCAGTGATGTGGGGACCTACTGCTTCTATCTTGTGGTCTGCCATGCTGGAATTTTCTATTTCTAGGTGTAAGGGCAAGAGACACAGAGTGGGTGGGGACGGCACCCTGGCTGTTTACTCCCTGAGTCCTAACATGACACACTGCACTTCCAATCACGTTTTAGTGGCCAGATATTAGTCACGTGGTCAAGTGTAAATGTATATTTCAGCCTTCTGATATTGGCCCACAGACTTCCTGAGTGTGCAGAAGGAGAAAAATGGGCAGTTTAGTAAACCCAGGGATGTGGGGAGGTGAGTGTATACCCATGTATATAACAAGCCAGCAACAGCTAAAGTTTTAGAACATGACATCCAGATCCATAGTTATTTTTTAAATGGACAAATTCCATAGTCATTTTTTCAAACTTCTGTGAGATTATGAATGAGAAACAATTGAATATTGTGTATTGAAGCCTTGCTATTGTCAAAATTATGACATGTCCTATTCATTTTAGATTTTTTCACGTACGTAAAAAAGAAAAATTGGATCTACGTGTGTGTGATTAATAGTGGAATACTGTTGACATATTTTCCCCTCAGGGTTTCACCAGGAGTTCTTAACTAAAAATATGTATCCTCATAATTAATTAACAATGTAATTTATTTTACATCAATAATCATTATCTAGGTCATTTTATTTCATTTAATCATGTGATATGGCCGTTTCCACCTCTGAGAGTCAACCTGTTTCCTGAGACTTCTTCTATTTTTTTATACCCAGAAAACTTAGTATTTATGTGTATTTTCAGAAAAAAATATTAGGTGAATATTTATATTTTTATTTTTTCCTTAAATACAATATGTCACATACTTACATATGTGATATATTTCACATATATTTTCACATATATCAAAAGCACATCTTTTGGTGAACAATGTGATGTTTTGATATATGTGCTATAAACAAATCAAGCTAATTAATATATCCGTCATCTCACCTACTTATTTTTTTGTGGTGAGAACATTTAAAATCTACTCTTTTAGCAATTTTGAAATATACAGTACATCATTAACTATAGATACCAAGCTAATTATGAAACTAAAATTTTCTTTTCTATCTTTTTGATGTTTCAACAATTTCAATATTTTGAAAATATTTAATAACTGAAGTGTCATTGATTTGAGTATCTTAAGCTGATGTATTCAAAGAGAGATCATTCGACATGATAATGCTATTACGCATTTTTGCAAATGTTCAATGATATTAAACAAATTAAAATTAAAAGAAAAGTACTTCTACTTGTGATGAGCTCTTGATACATAAGGGGTCATTTTTTGAGAAACAGCTGTTATTTTACTTTCTTTTCTCAAGTATATAGCTAACAGATAAAAGTTTAATGAATAAAAGCTCACAGACCAGTTTTCCATGTCCATACTTTGTTTGGAAAAACAACTGATTAATGATGTCTTATCCTTTCAATCAAAAATGTATTTGTAGGAAATAAAAAGTGTTTGTGAATGCTTGAGCTGAGGCTGTCAGTGATGTTATTTTGCGTAATTATATTTTCTGTTGATTCATTTTCCATATTTCTTTGGATGGAGCTTCTCTGAATTGATTAAAACTTCCATTTTATCACCTATTTGAATTTAATTTTTGATCTGGAAATTCTGCTTTGATTGGACATTTTGATGCATCATTTCTCAAGGGCATTTGTAAGAAAAAGAAAAGAAAGCATAGAAGGTGAGGGGCCTGGGAATTTCCACTTACCTTGATTCTTGTACCATTTATTTGCTGGTTACCAGTTCCTTCTTTCTGATATATGGTTGGAATAAAGTTAAAGTCTTGTAATGGGTAACCTTTCAGGCTCAACATTTCTCAGCATAACACTTCTCTTTGAACCATAGAGAAAGAGAAATTCTTAGATTCTAACACTCTATCTTGTTGCTCTTAAGATTCCAGGTGAATCCAGACACAAAGTGCCTATTTTACACAATAGGATCCTGTTGTGCTGAGTGTGTCAGAGTACAGGCTGGCATCTCATAGCTATTACTGCTAAAAGAAAAAAAAAATGGCAATTATTTCTTTGTTGTGAGATGACATTCTCGGAGTGCTCACTATCTTCTTAACTCAGCAGGAATACTCTTTGTAATATAGAAAGCATACAAGACAAAAGGCACCTTCCCAATTTGTGTGTTCTTTCTTTTAATCTTGACAAAAGTATTGCGGGCCTCTTTGGTGCCAGATTTTATGTAATGCCCTGAAATGCAGAGACCTCGTGTGCTTAGATGACTAATACAATTAATTAGATGACAGGGCAAAAAGAACACTGGTGGGAGCGAGGTTCAAGAAGAGTTTGTCATAGGGATACGAAGTGGAAGGGCATTCCCTGGCAAGAGAAAGCAGCAGCAAGAGGAGCAGACCTAAGATGGAATAATGTGAGCATATGGCAAACTATAAATTGCATGGAAGACTTGAATATGAAGTGTTGGGGAAAATGGCAGGTAGGCAGGACATATAGCCACACCCTACTACAGAGAATCATTGTTTCTCCTTCCTTACACATTTGGTTTTCTAAGCAGTTTATCTCATGTGCATGGAGAGTGAATATGGGTTCTGACTTGGCCTTGTACAGCCAGTTAATGACTTCCCTGGATTCTAACACCAGAAGATTCAGTCTCTGAAACTAGTTAATAGATAACTGGAAAAATGCTGCAAGCAGTTTTCTCAGGATATTCATACTCAAGATCCAGGTTGTAGCTCCTGTTTTGTGAGTAACGGCCTTGACTTCCATCCTTCAATCCCCACCAAACACACACAGACAGATTTTGACAGATAAGCCACTCTCCAGTGGTCCACTGTATGCAATCCAGATACCTAACAGTCTCCTTGTTTCCATCTGAGGCTGATTTTTCCTTTTTGATTGGCACTAACACTCTCAGGCTCGGTTGATTGGAGAATTTGTGATGCACACCTGTCCTCAATCCCAGGACGCTGGGAAAGTCTTTGACGTGACTGTCTTCAGATGATTTGGTTTGGACCATATTAAATTTTGACTGTTTCATCACCTTCTAATCTAGTACTTAGATTCATTCCAGTGTTGGAAAGTATGTAATTCTGTTGTGATATTAAGGTCACTCCAGAATCGGGGCAAAGAGGAGAAACACAGAAAAATGAAAACAAAACACTCAGACTTCTAATGAGAAGTCGTATGATACAGATATTAAAAGCATGGGTTTATGAGCAAGACCTGGCTTGAAATTCCTCTTGTTCTACCTCTTATTAGCCATAGAAATGATTGAGCAGTTTACGTAACTAGTGACTTAGTTTCCTCTTCCATAAAATGTTTTTCCACATTCTTAGCTTTACTGTGATGAAAAAATAGGATAATGCATGCAAAGCTCCTTTTCCCAGTACTGGCACTTAATAAGCACTCCGTGAATGTTAACGATTATTCTTACTTTCATGATGGTTGGTAATCCCAAGAAAAGATAACAACAATTTTTCCTTTTGGCTTCTTTTTTTGGTTATTTTATTTTGTTTGTTTGCTTGTTAAGTGTTCAATAGATATTTGCTATTTTTTAATGTAACAGTTGACTGTTCTTACTTTTTTGGGAGATGGATGTATGCAATGTATTAAATATGGTAAATTATCAGAATCAAAGAAGAATGCTTCATTATAATACATCATGGAATAGCACACGTGTAATATCTTAGGTGTTGGACCAACTGAGAAGTAAAGGATTATCCTGTACATTTTAAAAAGTTCTGTGGGTGAAAAGAAGAAGGCATGGCCAAAGAATCTGAAATTAATGGATTAGTTATCTCTCAAAATGCAATTTAGTTTATAAAGTTATAATTAATAAAATAATTAACAAGTTACCCATTCAGACAGAAAGGGAAAACATATGAAAGACATATATTTGTATCCCAAAATGCTCTGACAAACTTAAATTTCAAAAGCAAAGACCATGTCAGGAATAGTCACATGAGGGTTACAGATTTTTGTCTTTATTATGATGTGGTATTTTGTTTGGACCTGAGAATTGGTAGTGATAGATTAACTTACCAAGTAGTAGATATTTAATCAATTAAAAAAATTCTAAATAAAAAAATAATCGTCTGAAACATAATGGGCTTTGTTAGTGGGAGGTAGTTTAGGTCAATACAAGATAATCACTTGGATGGTGTTTTGCTCTGCTGTGGGAACGAATAAATTCCAAAGTTGTAGTGTCCTCACAGTAAAGGAGTTTATTTCTTGTTCATGTAGATTTGCTGCAGGTCTGGTGTCTCTTTACACCAATACTCTTCCAAGCGGTACCTGAAGGATCCCTGCCGTTTTCATCTCTGTCTCCACCATCTAAACACACAGGCTCCATGGTCATCTTTGAAGGGCAGAGAGAGACAGAGGAGCCCTGCCAGTTCTTAATTCTTCATATTGGAAATGAACATTTTTATGGTCTTTTTTCTGTTTCCTAATATTTATACTTAGCTCTCACTCTGTCTGTGAGGAAGTCTTGGAAATACTGTTTTCCTGTGATATAGGAAACACCTAACACTCTCGGCCACTAAGGATATTTCTCATGACTGGACTATAGGACAATCCTAAATCTACTGTCAGACATTCCAATGATTAATAATCAGGGTTTGTGAAATTTATCAAATGAATCTTTAACTAAACAATGCCTGGAAAAGAGTGTTTAAATTGGAGAAATACACACTACCCACAGTTAAAATTTAGTGTCTGCCTGGGTATAAAGAATGTATTGTATCTGGTAAACACCCATCCCTAGATGCGTAAGAGCGCCAAGAGACTTCTCTAGTAAATCTCCTCTGTGTGTATTGGTAGTTACACTTGACATTTGCTTTGCTTGTTCAAAGCTGTCTCTAATAGCTCAGCTAGGGAGATAATATGTGAGACAAATACATACAAATCAATCTCATATGCAAGATATTTCTATCTCTATAAATGATCCTGTACTCCTTCTTGCCATCTCTAGGAGCTTAAAAATCCTTACTCTTTCATTGAATTATCCTAAATCTTCCTGGTACTGCTTCCAAGTATCTCTTCAGAGGTAGTTTCTTTATACCATTACAAATGATTTTTTTCTTTAATGAAGGCCCTCATATTTCATCTTCAAACTAATTAATGAACTCATATGCATTCCCCTTTTTTTGTAGCACCTCTTCTTATGCAGCTGCCAAAATCATACACCTAAAGCTGGAGACGGGGCCGGGCGCGGTGGCTCAAGCCTGTAATCCCAGCACTTTGGGAGGCCCAGGCGGGTGGATCACGAGGTCAGGAGATCGAGACTATCCTGGCTAACATGGTGAAACCCCGTCTCTACTAAAAATACAAAAAAAAAAACTAGCCGGGCGTGGTGGCAGGCGCCTGTAGTCTCAGCTACTTGGGAGGCTGAGGCGGGAGAATGGCGTGAACCCGGGAGGCGGAGCTTGCAGTGAGCCGAGATCACGCCACTGCACTCCAGCCTGGGAGACACAGCGAGACTCCGTCTCAAAAAAAAAAAAAAAAAAAAAAAAAAGCTGGAGACGGAAAGGACCATTGTAGTTAAGCCTGCATGTCCTAGAGTGGGACGACCTGTAACCTTGGACTTTTCTTAGACTTTATCCTTAGTTTAGTTTGGAGATAAGAGTATTTTATGGGTCTAAAAGAGGATGATAATGAAAATATTATACATTAAAACATCATGGCACAAATGAACAGATGCAGGCCATAGTTGGACAACTGCCATACCTTTCATCGCTGGGTCATGGAAGCTTCTAGGAGTATCCTTGATAAGGAATAAAGAGGCAAGGTCATGAAGGAGGACACATTTGACCAGGTTTTGGCAGTGGTCATTTATCAGCATTACAGGAGCAGTTGAGTATTTTAATATTAGTGTGAGCTACCTATCAGCTGAACATCAACTTTAGTTAACTCAGTGAAAACACTGAACACAGTGTACAGTCAGCCTAGGTTAGGAAATGCTGAAGTAACAAATAAATCCAAATCTTCAGGTGTTAATGAAATTTAGTTTATTCCTAGAATGATGAACTTAGCTGGGGAACAAAGCCTGGAGATTTGTCCATAGCTCTAAAGCACTTCTCCCTGAAGGTGGCCCCCATTACTTCTGCACATATTCCATTGACCAAAGCAAGTTTCATGGTCATCCCATCATTAAAATAGTAGAGAAGTACTCAGAAGAGGTGAGTTAGGCATATTGAAGAGCCAGGGTAATGTCTAAATATACAATGTCTAGCTCATTGTTAAGTGCTCTAGTTATTATTAAAGTGTACTTTGATTATTTCATTTCTCAGTTCACATTACGTTTATTGGATCTGCTTTACCTCCTTATAACACAGAAACCCCTTGTTGTCATTAACACTCATTATGATGTAAATCCTAACTACATTCCTATTTATATGTTATACTGCTCCACTTCATTTTATCTTTGGTCTGTCCAAGCAGAATTATTTGGTTTTCTCATCAATGCATTGTCTTTCTCTACATCACTGTCTCTGATGTCCCTTTACCATTAGTGCTTTAACTGAATCTCTTCACGCCGGTAATCCTTCTAACATGTCAGGTTCTCAAGTTAAAATGCCCTAAATTTCCATTCCTGATATGAACTTCTGTAGTAATATATTCCATTAACTTTTATTTCACTGTTAGACCCAACATTATATTATAGTCATTTTTATATATGATGATGTAGTATTATAGCCTGAAAACTTTTGAAGGTAGAGTCCATGCCTGATTCATCAGGTAGCCCCACTTGTGAGTGTCTTACTCATACCAGTTCAATAATAATACTAATAATAAAATTAATCATAATGTTACATTTAGTGGAGGCATCAGCCTAATATAAAATGAGCATTGGATTAGATATTCTAAAAATTCTGGATTTCAGTTGCACCCCAGTTACTAACTAGCAATATTACCTAGAGCAAGCTTTTTAACCTATTGGAATTTCAGTTTTCTCAACTCTGAAATGGATGAGAAAGAATTTTAAGTGATTTTACCCTTCCGTCTTACAATATTGTTGGGAGAACCAGGTCAGATATGAGATCATAGTATGTGAAAGTACTTTACATAAATTGTCCTCATTCTGATATACCAAAGCTAAACTCTGGTTTTAAGTCTACAGTGGATTGATTCTTCAGTAGCATTTAATTCTGTTTCCCATTCTATTTTCTTCACAGAATGCTTCTTAGAAAACCTTTTGGGTTTTATGACATTTTATGTTCCTAGTTTTCTGCCTACCTCTCCTTTAGCTGACCAGTACAGCTAACCTTTCTCTTTATCCCTTCTACTCTCCACGCTTTGCTAGATAAGTTCATTCATACTCATAACATAAATTTCCATCTATGTACAGATAACTCACAAATATTTATATCCCTGTCAAAGATCTCTCATATGAATGATAAATCCAAGTTCTTGGTTGGTATCTCTACTTGGGTATACTAACGTGTCTCAAGCAAATCATTGCCAAAACCACACTCTTGATTCACATTTGCCTTCATAAGCCTTGCAATTTTCCAGTGTTTATTTTTTTCTGCAAATGGCACAACCACTTACTTAGTTTGAAGTGTCAAAATATAGATTTTCTCTTTCTTCATCCACAATGCCAAGAAGTATTTACATGCTACATTACATGCTACAAACCCCTTACCACGTGTTCTCGTTCCATTAATGAGAGTCTAATCCAAATCCCCACCTTTTCTTATACCTTCAATGGAAAAACTTTCTTAACTGGTATTTCTTTCCTTCATCAATCTATTCCCTAGACTGAATCTTTTCAAAATGTAAATCTTATGCTATCACTTAAAAATAGTTACCACTGTTTGGGGATAAAGGTTAAATTCCTTAAACTGGACTTAAAGACTACATGCAATGTGTTGGTATCTAATTCTGTAGCCCATCTCCTGTCAAACAAATGTTCTCTCTACAACTTTGTCTTGCTAATACTTTCCATAGTCGTTATTTTTACTATTTGATTGATTACTCAATTACATATTTTTTTTCTCTCATTGGAGACTTTGAATTTCCTGATGGTAGGGAGAGGTATACCTCAAATAACTAGCACTGTGCTTTGCAGACCTCAAGTACTTAATACATATATGTTAAATGATTAAAGGGTTTAGTAGGTAGGCCTGTTTTTTAACTGTGTATTGAGATTGACTCTTCAAGAGGTACGATAAAGGCACAAAAACCATAAATATTAATGGGCATGATTTTACCTTCAAGGAAATCAGGATCTATTGGTAAATATGCCTAAAAACAGTTCAGATTGAGGGGAAATTTTGCACTAAGGAAGCAGCAGCAAATCTTCTCCCGGAATATGGTTTGATATATAGGGCTTGAGAGAAGAAGCTTCCGCTTCTGATCTCTGATTTTCTGGAGGACTCATATGTAAAATTTCTCAAACCTTTCAATCCTTTCTGTTCAAAGATTGTAACTGTCTTTCATTGTTATCTTTCCTTCCATGTGACAGGTCTCAGTGACCACACATTCCTCATATATATCTCAAACCTGGAAAATTTAGAATATTCAACACATTTTCAGCTATAAATTCCCCTTTTCTGTGCCTTTAGATATAGATTTATCTGTGGTTTATGTGTTGTATTTTTGTTGTGACTTGTTTTTTTCTCCTTGACTCAATTTATTATAAGTGTTTCCATACATAGGAATATGTATTTAGAAAATCTATTAATATTTTCTCTATAGCTTCTAGGTTTTGTATCCTATTAATGAAAGCCTGCTCTGAACTCCCTTATTTAACTGTTAAACATTTGACATGAAAAAATCATTCCCTTAACTTATAAATAACTTATATTAATCAGTAAGAAATATACAAATAGGCCAATAGAAACTAGACAAGGGATTGAACAAAAAAGGCAATAGAAATAATAAATAATTTTAGAGAAAAAAATGTTTTCCCTCACATTTAAAGACATACAAAAAAAAGCAATGTGAGTTTTGTAATCTGCTCAGGTTGATAACAAATGTTTCGTCTAGGTTATGGAGAAGTATTTATTATTATACATCACTGTTTGGAGTGAAAAGTAGTACAAAAATTTGGTGAATACATCAACAATGTCTGTCAAAATGTAAGTACATATCTTTCCTTATCAGCCATACTACTGTTGTGAATTTACTCAACAGATTATTTTCAAAAGAATGGCAAGATACTTCTGCAGGAATTTCTTTTGTACAACCCTTTGAACTATCAAACAAAAAATGTTGGAAACAAGCTACCTATGCATTAATAGGAATGTGATTAGGTAAGGCGTATTGATTCAGCCGATGAAAAGTATGAAGCAAATCAAACAGTTTAACAGTGTGTTCAAATGGTAACCATTAAGAAACAAATATACAAAAAGCCCATGGTGAATAACCAGTAATTACTTTGTATAAATAAAAATGTATATACAAATGTATGCAAAAATATACATAAAACAAGTTTTCTTGAAAGATACATTATAAAAATGTATAGACAATGAATACCTTTGGGAAGGTAGTGCAGTTAGGAAGTAAGGGAGGGAATAACTCTTACTTTTCATTTTTTTCATTTTGTAACTATCTTTGTACTAAGTATTTATTATACAGTATGTGTATTACTGTCATGTTTTTTACAAAAATAACTGACATTAAACCATTTTAATTTCTATGCTTCCCAAAAAAATTCTAAAGCTAAGGATTTTAAAAATTCTTCCCCCTTTTGTGGAAGTGAATTCTATACTTGAACATATTTAATATTGTATAATTTATCCTCTTTTCTTCGAACTGTAGCCCTCAGCATTTTTTCACCTCTTCATGTGTTCTTACTTACTGAATAGATCCTTATTAAGCTGCTAATTCAGCTATGAGGAAGTTCTTGGTATTTTAGGATTGTGCAACTAAAATTGAAGTCAACTATTTTGTGAAAAAAAAAATCATTATTCAACATTAACAGTTGATTTTGGAGGTACTTAGTAAAGTGGACTCAATTATAGAGCTCCAAATAGAACAGACACCCTTACTTACATTTCATTGTGATTCTTACAGGCTGTTTGCAGTAATCGTTCTGAAAAAGAGGCAGAAATAAACAACTTAAACCCTGAAACATATTTCATATGCTTTGAATTTAAAGGACTCATTTAAAAGAAAAATTGAATCTGGTCGTGTGTGTGTGTGTGTGTGTGTGTGTGTGTGTGTGTGTGCCTACATTTGTTTAGGTTTCTTCTTTTCTTTTTAATTTTTGGCCCTTGTTCCTCTTTCTTTTCTACTTGCCCAGAAATTCTGGTAAAAGTAATGTGAAAAATGTGAATACCTGATCAGAGGAGTTGCTTAAGAAATGTCTCAGCTGAAACCAGTACTTTAGTAAGAGTGCTAGCTGCTTAACAAGTCAAGGGTGTGAGGAGCTATGAATAAAGAGAGAACATTTTGCCATGAATTATTCAGTTAACCATGGGATGCTGTTATCTCCACTTCAGTGGCTTTTAATTGCACATGTAAGAATTCTGCTTATCTGGCATTCGATTTGATGCCAAGGTGCAGCTTGCTCAAGCAGGGCTGGAGGCAGGAAATGAGGATCTCATCAGACAAGCAGCTGCCATTCACGACTGCATTAAGGAATATGGCATAGACTAGCAGGGAAGGCAGAAGACAGACACAGATAATGGCTATGGAAGGATATGTGAGAATATGTGACAAGAGATTGTCTTTTCCTTTTGATCTTATTGCACATTGCTGAGTCTTGAGTGAAAAGTCAAATTGTGTGTGTTACCTAAATGTACTGCATTGCCTTTGTTAGAGACCCAAGGTTGACCTCTGGAGCAAAGATGACAAGTTGCTCTTTAAGCCAATCTCTTGGAAAAATCTTTCAGTCTAAATGGAGCCCTGACTCAATTTTGAGATTCTGTTGGTTTTAATTTTTCAAAATTTACTCAAGATAAGTTTGTTTATCAAGATAAATAACTTTCTCAAAGCCTTTTCCTCATATCACATTCACAGAGGAGGTATCTTTTGGCACCTATGCTGTAAATGTTTCAAAACAATTTACTTATAAAATACCATTTTAACTATTTTCAGAAGATTTCATTTGGAACCCCTTCTCCATTTACACCTCTCCGCATAATATATGACTCCTTTATCTTATTGCATACCTCCATTTCCAGATTCAAGTGTTTATGCAACGCATGGGTTTCATCAGTTACCATTTGCTGTGTGCTGTGTAGTGCATAGATGTAGAGATTACAAGTATCCACAGATAAAGCACCCTTACTTTATGGAGCTCAAAGGCTAGAATGAAGATGTGCAACACAAACCTGCTGGTCTGCATGGCTGTTGCTGCATGGGAAGTTTATGCCAGACAAAATGGAGGCACTTTTGAGAGTCGGATTACCCAAGGCTTCCTGGGAGAAGGGACTGGAGAAAGTGGAAGAGACCTGAAAATAAAGCTTCCTTCAGAAAGACAAGATTTATGAAATATGATAGGTTTGTAGGCATTTCTAAATTTGACAAAAGAAGAAGGGCAGGAATTTCAATTAGTATAGCCATTACGGAAAACGCTATGGAGGATCCTCAAATGTTAAAAAATAGAACTACAGTATGATCCAACCAATCCACTGCTAAGCTTATATCCAAATGAAATGAAATCAGAATACCAAAAAGATACCTGCACTCCCATGTTTATGGCGGCACTATTCACAACAGCCCAAGATATGAACCATCAATGTGTCCATCAATGGATGAATGGATAAGGAAAATGTGGTCTTATTACACAATGAAATACTATTCAGCCATTTAAAAAATGAACCATATCATTTGCAGCAACATGGATGAAACTGGAGGTCATATAATGTCCAGTGAAATAAGCCAGGCATACAAAGACAAATACCACATGCTGTCTCTTATATGTGGGAGCTAAACAAGTGAATCTCATGGAGGTAGAGTAGAATGATGGTTACCAAAGGCTGGGAACGATAGGGCAGAGGGAATAAAGAGACTTGTCTAATGGATACAAACATACAATTAGATAGAAGGAATAAGTTCTAGTGTAGCACAGTAGGGTGACTGCAGTTAACAACAGAGTGTATTTTTCAAAATAGTTAAAGGAAAAGTTTTGAAATTTGTTCCCAACACAAAGAAATTATAATTGTTTGAGGTGACGGATATCCCAAATACCCCGACTGGATCATAACACATTGTATACATGTATCAAAATATCACAAGTACCTCATAAATATTTATAATTATGTATCAATTAAAAAAAGAAAATGTGGTATACATACATAATGCAATACTATTCAGCCTTACAAAAGAAGGAAATCATATCATTATGATACCATAGATAAACCTGACGTTTATGTTAATTGAAGCATGTTTTGCTTAAACGTTATGTTAAATGAAATAAGCCAGACACAGAAGGATGAACACTGCACAATGTCATTTACATGTGAAATTGAAAAAGTCAAATTCTTAGAAGCAAAGAGTAGAATGGTGGTTATCAGGGGCTGAGAGGTGAGGGGATTGTGGAGATGTTGGTCAATGGACACAGAATTTCAGTTAGACAGGAAGAATGAGTTCAAAAGATCTATTTTGCAGCAGGGTGCCTATAGCTAATAATTATGTATTGTATTCTCAAAAATTGCAGAGTGGATAGTGTTATCAAAAGAAAAGAAAGCTAAGTACGAGAGGTGATGCATATGTTAATTAGCTCCACTTAGCATTCCACAATGCGTACGTATTTTACAATATATTGTACACAAGAAATGTATACATTTTTTGTCTGTTAAAAAACAAACACAAATCTGTAAGGAGAAAGAGTTTAGTATCAGAAATTAAAGAATACTGAATTTAATCACAAAAATGGCCTCTGAAAGAAAGCTGATAGTCCTGGGGGACAGCATAAGAAAAAAAGAAGGAAAAAAGAAAGGATCAAAGATTTAGAGCTATGGTGGCAAGCTTGGAGGATTGGAAGAATAGCAGGTTATTAAATTACTTTTTGAGACAATAGGGTGCATAGGGCAGAATGGCAATGTGTGAAGAGTACACATGGCCAGGTGCCAATTTATGAAATGAAGTCCGTGTAGATGTTATTCTGAAGGCAGTGAAGAACCAGCGAATAATTTTAAGCAGGAGTGATGTGATCAGATTTTCGATGTAGAACAATTGTTCTGATGACATTATTCCTTTGGCACAGTTGTTGACGGGCCCCCACCATAAAAACGAACACAAAACAAACAAACAAAGACCACTTCATATTAGCATTTCTTATGGGGCCAAAAATCAAAGGGACAATACAGATTAATTGAAACAGCAAATCATTTGAAATCAAAAGAATGGGTCTTCTTTTATGTTCTTCCATTTTTTTAGCAACATAATTTTGGACAAAGTATTTCTCCTTTCCTATTAGGTGTAAGTTCAATGTATATCAAGAACTTAAAACAGTTTCTCATGCATGAGTGAAGCTTCATAAGTGTTTGGGGGAATAAATGAATGGATTTCTGGGTCTCTGTGTTCTTTTACTAAGTAAGGAGGATCAAAAAATGTTCTGGGAGCCATCTTCCACTACTACGGAAGTGACTACAAAGTGACATATGCGATTGGAAGTGAACAACCTATATTGTATCCCTTCCAGGAAATTATTTTTGTATTAATATTGTTAGTCTGGAGAAAGTGTAGTGGGAGAGGAGAAACTATGAATCAGTTTTCAGACGTCTTTTTCTCCTCCGTTTTTTTCTTTTCTTTTTTCTTTTTTTTTTTTTTTAATTTTGACGGTCTCTTCTTTCCTACCTTCTCTTTTACTGGACGTTTTTATATTCCTACACTTTAAATATCTTACTTCCAAGGATGCAATCCTGGGATGCCTTATCTTTTTGCTTACTGGGCATTTCTATACATACTTGTCCCCCGTGTACTTCTTTTCCGTTATATTCCACTGTGCTTTCCTTCCTTGGTGTCTCAAAAAGAATCATTCCTGCTCCCCTGCCCTCCTAGACATCTCATGTCATCTTTCCAATGGGCCTGAGCTTTTCCAAAAGGCAAGCAGAACCATTTAATTAAGTTGTGTTTAGTTTCTGCCCAGGGAAGGTCCCTGCGGAAAGAAACACAAAAGCAGGCTGTCATCTTGAAATATGTGAGGGTTCGTAGTTGGGGAAATATAGAAAAAGGAAAAGCTTATAACTTAATTTATTGGATTCAGCATAGTTACTTCTTTGATATTGTTTTGAAGAACTTGATGTGCTAGACAACTGCCTTTTGTGTTCAGTCTACCATCTGAAGTCCTCACTTCTTTATTGCAATTGCTGAAAATTCTAACCCCCAGGAAAGGGGACAAATTTCCTAAGGTTTTTATCTTGTAAACTGTTGCAGCACCAGTCACTGGCCCAGTGTCTGGGCCATAATAGGTTTATTAGTAAATAAACAAATATCTCTAGGTACATGCTGATGCCTTATTTTTGCAGAAGGCTGAAGGAATTTGCGCATCATCAGCTTCCTTCTAGTGACACCTATATCTTCAATCAGTTCTGGACTCTTCATCTCAAAGCAACGAGTGACTTTTATTTGCCAGTTCTCTGCTTTGGTTAATAGTTTTCCAACGTTTTATTATTTTGTTCCACTAATTTCTACTTTTTTTGGTTGCAGTCATTCAAGGGAGTGTAACTAAATGCTACATTCTTAGAAATTTCTTCTCTGAATCAACCTCTAGTTTGAAATGCCATATGTAATTCCCAACATACCAAGAGCCTGTGTCTTATTCTTTTAGCTAAAGTTTACTATCTTACCTTGTTTCAAAATTGTGAGCATGGCTTTTGTAATAACTCTGCATTTTATTACAGGAGGACAGGTACCATGCTGTGATCTTCCTACCCTAGGGAAGGGTCTAACGGAAGTCCTCAATATGTATTTCAATTGAATTAAATTGACTGAAGTGGAATTTCTACTCAAAACTTTTATAGTTGTAGGAATAAGAACAAATTAAAAAAAAATCATTGTAAGTTACAAACTAACCTAAAATTACACAGTCAAATATATCTAGCAGAAAAATTTAGATAAATTCTATACAATTAAAAGTAAAGTTGAATATATCATTGATATTTAGGTATTATTTTTCTGAGAAGAGAAGCTTGATCATATCAGAAGGATCCCTACATTTAAGAGAAAATAATTCCATTGATTTGTTGCAATAGCTTAAAAAAAAATCTTTCTATGACCTTGAACTCAGTAAACACTGAAAAATGCAAAGTGTTTCTTCTCAAAGGCCTCTTTTATGCATGTTTCATGAATTTTAGGGTTGCTGCTGTTCATCTTTGTTAATGGATTAAAAGGACCATTGTTCTCAACAGTAAAAGGTAAATACACAATCCCTCATAACATTAGTTTTGACCTAAACTTTTATCATATTTATAGGTTTTCTTCCCCTCAACAATTTACTTTCTCTCATGGTTTTGTTAAATGAGGTAGTTTTATTACAAAATTTCTTTGCAAGCTTTTTCAAAAGTCGCAGGAAACTGATCACAACAAACTCGAGTGAAAGTCTTTATTTCCATAGTAACCATAATATGCTCTAAGTATCTTCTCATAAAGAGGTAAAACCAATGTTACCAGCAAAACACAGACAAAGGCCAATAAGGAAGGAACACACAAACACATGTTCATTACAGCAAAGGTGATCAGGGCTGCAGTTACCCTCCTTTCAACATTTAATTCATTAACGCAAGCAGATTTTTTAATACTCAGTATAAAAACAAATGGAGAAAAGTACAAAATGTACAGTGACAATTTTTGATTTAGAATAAAAAATGTTAAATGCCATTTAGTGTAAATTCATATAAGAATTTTGTAAGAAAATATTTTCTGACATCAAGGCTAAAATATCAATGAAACTCAAGTTTCTCTGATGATCGAATTTTAGCCTAGATGTCAGAAAATATTTTTTGTTAAAACCCCGATAGTAAACAGTTAAGACTCCAATAGCTATATGGTTTCTGTGTGAACTACTTGGCAATAAGTAAACAAATAGGTGTTGCTGTGTTACAATAAAACTTTATTTAAAAAAACAGGGAATGAGCCAGAATTGCCCCTTGATCTATAGTTTGCCAATCTCATTTATTATAAGGTAAAGGTAGTATTATTCATATTCTACAGATGAGCAGATGGAGGTTCTGAGAATTTAAACAGCTCAAGGTGAGGCAGAATCAGAACACAAACCAAGTCTATTGCATTTTATTTTATTTATTTATTTATTTATTTTTATTTTTTTTTTTTAATTTTTTTTTTTTTTTGAGACAGAGTCTTGCTCTGTCGCCCAGGCTGGAGTGCAGTGGCCGGATCTCAGCTCACTGCAAGCTCCGCCTCCCGGGTTTAGACCATTCTCCTGCCTCAGCCTCCCGAGTAGCTGGGACTACAGGCGCCCGCCACCTCGCCCGGCTAGTTTTTTGTATTTTTTAGTAGAGACGGGGTTTCACCGTGTTAGCCAGGATGGTCTCGATCTCCTGACCTCGTGATCCGCCCGTCTCGGCCTCCCAAAGTGCTGGGATTACAGGCTTGAGCCACCGCGCCCGGCCATCTATTGCATAAAGCCTGGCTCCTAAATAGCTACGCTTATTTAATAACAATAGCTGGCATACACTGGTGCCTAATGGGACCACAGTGTGCTCAACTGTTTATGTCCATTACTTTCTTTAACTTAGAAAATCCCTGTGAGATAGGTATGGTTAGCATTCTCTTTTTGTAAATGAAGAACAGAGACTTGGGAAATCTAAGAAGATTTTCCAAGGTCAATAAAGCAGTAACTCATTGTTGTTCAAATTAACTTATTCTACTTAATTCAGTGACTGAAATAATGAAATCATTTTTTAAATGTGACCTCTATAATCTCAAGAATATATAAAGGACCATGCACATTTGAAGAGTGCCTGAGTTCTGGTGGATGCTTTGAGATTTGCAATGCTTATTTCTTAATCTGCAGCTTTACTTTGATTGTAACTTGGTTTCCATTCAGTCTACTTTATGAGGTGTAATTTCACGAAGAGGCAAAAAGGGTAATTGTAGTGTGCAGTTAATTAGAATTTCTAATTAAAATCATCCTTAAAAAAAAGAAAACAGCCAATGCCAGTGGAAGAATGATTACTAATCTGTAAATTAAGGAAACTATATACTGCAAGATTTTTTTTTCTACTGGATTGAAAAACACCCAGTTTAAGTTAACATATCATAAATAAAGATAATCACCTTGAATAAAGGTAAAAGGCATAGGGCGATAGGTTGAATTTAATTTGGCCAAATGTAATTCAGTTAAATACTAGGGATTCTGTAACTAACAACTAATCTTGCTTCACTTCCCCTCCACACCCTTTAATTCCTTCTTTCTAATGTTTGGGCACAGATTTGATTTTCTCGAATAAGGGCTCAGTAAACCTGTCAGACTTTCACAGTTCCATTCGTATGTCTATATGCAAGCACACATGTGCGTTTGCATGTGGTTGGCAGGAAATGCATTCCTATGAGTGTGTGTCTCTGTGTGCTCTGTGACATATCAGTAAAATTCGTAGCATCTTGCTTGATACTCAAGAGTTAACTTCTTGCTTCAACTCCATGTTGTAGCAACAAACATTTCCCCATAATCTCATTTCACCAGTCTAGGGAAGACTTGGGAATGTACCTCAGGGAAAGAGAGCATCTGTGAAGAGCCCTTTCTTCCCTGATTCCTAAGTCTGAGCTGTAAGGCTCCATTCATAGGATTGTTTGACCATGCATAGGCAGTCTTAGGTGACTAATCTTCTAACTTCAAAACTGTCTTAATAACTTAAGTATCTTTCTGAAGTCATGCAGATTCTGTTCATTCTGCATTTGTGGCCATGGTTACATAAAAAAGTAATCATTGGGAAAAAAAATCTTATTTATCTGTATAGTAATAGTCAAAATTTTGGGTCAAGCTGTCTCTGAAAATTATGCTATGAGCTTTGATAGAATACCAATACAGTCATCCCTTGGTATCTGCAGTATCTGTGAGGGATTGGTTCCAAGATCCACAAGGATACCAAAATCTAAGGATGCTCAAGTCACTTATATAAAATGGCATAATATTTTATTGTAACATATGCACCTCTTCCCATTTATATATCTCTATATTACTTATAATACCTAATACAATATAAATGCTACATAAATAGTTGTTATACTTCATTTTTTATTGGTATTATTATTTTCTAAAATTTCCTGTGTGCTTGTTTGAATCCACTTATATAAAATCTGTAGACATGAAAGCCTACTGCTTCGTTGACTTCTTAGCATGCTAAATACATAAATATATCTTTTGAAGATTAATAAACTGTGTATTTTCGAGCAGTTTAAGGTTTATAGAAAAATTGAGCCCAAGTACGGAGTTCCTATATCATCCCTCCTCCCCACAGTTTCCACTATTATTAACACTTGTTACAATTGAAGAACAAATACTGAAATATTATTTTTAACTGAAGTCCATAGTTTCCATTAGTGCTCACTCTTTGTGTTCTATGAGTTTTGACAAACACATGATGTCACGTATCCATCATCAGAGTATAACACAGAATACTCACATTTCCTTGAAAATCTTGTCTTTCATCTATTCATCCCTCCATCCTCCCCTGGTTCCTGGTAACTACTGATATTTTTTACTGTCTCCATAGTTTTGCCCTTTCTAAAATGTCATGTAGTTGGGATCAAACAATATGCAGTCTTTTTGATCTTATTTTTATCGCTTAATGATATGCATTTGGGATTCTCTGCCTTTTTTTCGTGGCTTCATAGGTTCTTTCTTTTTAGTTCTGAATTTTAGTTCTGAATATGTACCATAATTTGTTTATTCTTGTTTATTTATTATTTGCAATTCTTCCATTGAAGGATATCTTAGTTACATCCAAGTGCTGGCGGTTATGAATAAAGCTGTTAGAAACGTTTGTATGTAAGGTTTTTTTTGTGTATGTGTGTGGACATAACTTTTCAAGTCATTTGAGTCAGCATCTAGGACCGTGATTGCTGACAGTAAGAGTATGTTTAGTTTTACAAGTAACTCCCAAACTGTCTCTCAAAGTGGTTGTACCATTTACATTCCCACCACAATGAAAGAAAGTTCGTGTTGCACTATATGCTTGCCAGTCTTTGTTGTCTCTGTTTTGGATTTTGACCATCTGATAAGTGTATAGTGGTATCTCATTTTGATTCTCTAATGACATGTGATGTTGGGTATATTTTCACAGGCTTATTTGCCATCTGTATATCTTCTTTGGTGAGGTATTTGTATGGATTGTTTCCCACTTTTTAATTAGGTTGTTTCTTTACTTATTGTTCAGTTTTAAGAAATTCCTTTTATATTTTTCAGACAAGTTCTTTCTCAGACAGATATGCGTTTTGCAAATATTTTCTCCCAGTGTGTGGTTTGTCATTTAGTTTTCTTGATAGTGTTCTTCACTAGAGCAGAAGGTTCAAATTTTAATTGATTTAAACTTAATTGATAAGTCCCACACCAAGTTTTTTCTTTCATAGATGATAATTTATATAAAATTAATTGCCAAAAATTATAGAGATAGAAAGTAGAATGAGAGTTACTAGAATATGTGTGGGGAAGAGGAGAGTGGGAAATTATTGTTCTATGGGTACACAGTTTCAGTTTTATAAGATGAAAAGAATTGTGGAGATAAATGTTGGTGATGGTTGCTCAATGTTATTATTGTACTTAATACAATAATACAGCATTTTTAAGTGCACACTTAAAGAGGGAAAATTTTATGTTATGTGTATTTTACCACCAAAAAATTTGGAAAAACCTTCTTCCCAAACCCAAGGTAACCTAGATTTTCTTCTTTACTATCTTATAGAAGTTTTATACAGTTTTGTATTTTACACTTAGATCTATGATCTATTTTGACCCAATTTTTGTGAACAGCGTAAGGTCTGTGTTTAGGTTCACTTTTTTTGCATAGAGATGTTCAGTTGTTCAGACACATAAGTTAACTTTTTGTTTGCTTCTTTATTGATATTTATAGCATCAAATCAATATTTCCAAAATAAGAAGCTCATCAAATGCCTGTGTTTTAGGGTTCTTCTTTGCTGTTTCCTTATTGCTGGGAATTCAGTATCTAGGCATTCATTTGAATGGATTTGTTTGAATATTTATACTTGTCGGCAAAAAAATTCCCTTTTCAGTCTTAGTTGCTTTGGCTGCTATGAACAGGGTGGATTCTTTTCAGTATATGAGAGTATTTGAGGTCATGGATAGAAGAGCTTCATTATTCAAATTCTGTATCATCAGAAAAGTGGGGAAATCAAATGGGAGGTAAGGATACATAGCTCTTATTAAGTAGCTTTGGGAGATGACAGAATATACCACCCGTAAACGTCTGTTTTCACAAAGGACTGGGGCATGAGTGAACACAGGGACCTGGCCACGGTTTCTTCTATGTAGCTGCTGATCATTTCTGTTAAACGGTATGGTTCCCTTCTTGCACTATTCTTTAAGTCTTCTCAGTTAGATCATTCTTGGACATCTGTTCAGCTTAAAAATCAGATGTTCTGGGGGAAATACTTGGCCAGGTTTGTAACAATTTCATCAGAGACAGTGCTGTTTTTAAAGGTAATTACAATATATATCTGCATTTGGAAAAGGACCAAAAAAGAATGCAGAAGAGGGAAAAATATCTATATGTGTGTGTGTGTGTGTATGTTTTATACACATATACACACGAACACGCAGAAATGTTTAGTTTCCTCTTCTTTCCTAACTTGAAAATATTTATGACAAAATAGTTTACATTTATGTAGCATCATGCTCAAAGTGCTTTTACATTTAATAATTTATTTAATCCAAAGTGGAAAGAAGCTCCCTCTTTTAAATTAACATCAAAGCGGTTTATTTTCAGGGTGGGAATTCAAACATTTGAGCATATTTTTTACTTGGCAAGTCATTTTCTCCCCTAGGACAGATAGGAGGCTATTAAATCTAGCATAGCAGACTGAGAATTCAGCAAATCAAATGACAGATAAGGAATTGAAATATGAGCTGCATATCAAATTCTGAATTTAGGCAGTTTGGAGAAAGAAATGTTTCCATGGGTTTAACGGGAATTTGTGTTTTAAAAGTGTGTTTTCAAGAAATACTGGGAAGAGGATGAAAAAATAGTGACAAAAATAGGTGAGGAAAAAAAGCACATGATTGATCATTAGAAGTAAGTGCCTAAAATACCTGTACTTTTCAGTTTTACAAAACAATCAATAGTAAGGTGATATGAGAACATTCTCCTTTAGCTCTTGCTCTATTAAAAAAATAATACTGATTCAGTAACAGTCTAAACCCCAAGTGAATTTTCTCCACTAGTGCCATAAATAACTCAGTTCCTGCAGGCACATCATTCTTCACGATTGAAAATTAAAAGTGATGAGTAGAGTCACGGCAAGAGAGAAAATAAGCCAAGATTTCATACCTTGTTCTTGTTGCTCCTATGTTTGTGTGTGATTGCATTTGCTTGGATCTTAAGTGTTTGGTACTGTGTTTGTCGTAACTACTTGTAAACCTACGTCTTCCAGTTTAGCTTTAAACATTATGCTTGTGATTTCTATAAAAACCTTCATGTTTTATAAGAAATGAAATGTGTTATTTTATATTATTTTGCCTGTGACATGGAACTCCCAAGTATGGTTATTTTTGGTCCATAAGCATGCTACTCATACAGTTCCATAGGACCCTGTGCTAAAAAAGGGCCTTCCACTTGGTTGAATGGTCTGAAACTACTATTAATTTTTGAACAAAGGCTTCTACATTTTTATTTTGTACTGATACTTTCAAATCACATAGCTGGTCTGGTATATTGGAATAAGAAGTTCAGTAACAAATAGACCAAAGCCTCAATCTAACCCCTGGGCCTTGCAGCCAAGTGAACATGGAAAAGCTAGTTGGCGCTAGAGAGCCATTCTACCATTATTTAAAACCCTTATTTATAAAATAAGGATTAAAACTGTCTCTCTCAAAGGGCTATAATGGGAATTGAAAAATAAAACATTTAAAGAACCGCACACGAATAAGGCAAATATGGTTTATTGTTTGTTTCATTTGAATTTATTTATTTTTTGAGATGATATCTTGCTCTGTTACCCAGGCTGGAGTACAGTGGCATGATCTCAGCTCACTGCAACCTCTGCCTCCTGGGTTCAAGCAACTCTCTCGCCTCAGCCTCTGGAGTAGCTGGGATTACAGGTGTATGCTACCACACCCCACTAATTTTGCGTTTTTAGTAGAGACGAGGTTTCAACTTGTTGGCCAGGCTGGTCTTGAACTTGTGACCTCAGGTGATCCACCTTCCTCGTCCTCCCAAAGTGCTGGGATTACAGACATGAGCCACTGCACCTGGCCTGTTTTGTTTTTAATCTCAGGAGCCAACTCCATTAAATCTGGGTGGCTTCCTGGTAAACTTTAGCCAGAAAAGCTAACACTAAACTCTTCTCTAGGCAATAGATATTACTGTGTATAAATTAAGCCACAAATTATTGGGTTCGTGATTAAAACCTTGCTTTGAGAGACTCTAGCTAGCACTTTGCAATCCTCACTTTCCTTTGGGAATGAATATTTTTATGTTTCCAAATTCTCTCCTGTTCTTAGGGCATCAATATTAGTTCATAATTGTTGCCTTTTTTTCTGCTTAAGCGATCTCCTATCTTAATAATCAAAACATAATTTGTTACTTTGGAGAAGGGCACTCAGATAAAGAATGAGAATACAGATAGAAGCATGATGCTTTGATAGAATGCCAGCCGTTGTCTTTTAGCATTGGTTTCTTATGAACCATATTTATGTGCTATGACTGGCCTCATTTGAAGGTATGTTCTGTATGGAAGGTGAAGGACACAGTGCTTTCGGCTGCAGAAATCTGGACAGTTAGCACAGGGTTTTAAATGAGGGATCAAGATTTACTGGACGATCTCTTCCCCAAGCAATTGTTGTTGCTGTTGTTGCTGTTGTTTGTCATTTTCTTTTTCTTTTTGCGGGGGGGGGGGGGTGAATTTTGGCTGTATATGTGAATATAATTAATAAAAATGCATCAAACACTGCAGATAAATGAGTTTATGAGAGGGAAGGATGTGCAGGTAATTGTGTAGACTAGCCCAAAGATATACCCAGCTCTGCTCTCAACTCATAAGGTTTTTTTTTTAAATCTTAATTACTTTTCCAAATAGGCCTTTCTAATTGAAAAAGTATTCTTCAACAAGAATAATTAAAACTATGGAACATGAAAGATGGGTAATTAGTTAGCTCATTCATATTAATTGACAGATGAATAAACTGAGGTCATACAATTTTTTGTGGACAAATGAAAATAAGCAGAAAGTGTAACCTATCTGAACTCGCAGCCTGTGTGAGTTTAGGTTCATGAACCAGTTTCCCCATAACTTAATCAACTGTGCACTAAATAACATAGACTTTTAGTTCTGGAGGGCAGAACCAGCCTCGAGAGTTTCGTTAACTACAGATTTTTACTGTACGTTGTCCTAGTCACAGACGACCCATCCTCCTTCTCTGGCTACACAGTAGTTACCCCTCCTCATGTGAACCTGCCAGATCCACAGCAGATTCTTAAATAGCCATTGCTGTACCAAATGAAATCCTATCTGAGCACCTGTTTTGATGGCATTATTTCTTCTCTACAACCTTGTGGCCATCTCACCTACACTCTCTAAGCCTCCATGTATTCATCTGTAAATTTAGCATAATGATAATAACCTCTGCTCATCCTTCTTCAAAACACTGTATTAAGGGAAGGCTTAGAAAACATACACTGGGCCGGCCGCGGTGGCTCAAGCCTGTAATCCCAGCACTTTGGGAGGCCGAGACGGGCGGATCACTAGGTCAGGAGATTGAGACCATCCTGGCTAACACGGCGAAACCCCGTCTCTACTAAAAACACAAAAAATTAGCCGGGCGAGGTGGCGGCGCCTGTGGTCCCAGCTACTCGGGAGGCTGAGGCAGGAGAATGGCGGGAACCCGGGAGGCGGAGCTTGCAGTGAGCTGAGATCTGGCCACTGCACTCCAGCCTGGGTGACAGAGCCAGACTCCGTCTCAAAAAAAAAAAAAAAAAAAAAAAAAAAAGAAAACATACACTGAAGCACTTTTTAATGTGCCCCCTCAATTGAATATAATAGTGTTCATATTGGCATATTATATTAGGTATACTAATATTATTGATGTTAACACAATAATGTGTTCAAACTATTGAAATAGGATTACTTAAAAACTGTGCTTTAAATATTCAATAGCTTAAATCTGATTTGTAATTACATTTAGAACTTTATACACTAGTTAAATGATTTCTAAAGTGACTAAAATAGGGAAGAATATTTCTTGTTTTGAAAGAACATAATGATTTTCAAATCATGGATGATAGGTTCAGAGAAAAATAATTGGTTGAAAAACTAACTGTTGGGTACCATGCTCACTATCTGGGTAACGGGATCATTCATACCCTAAACCTCAGCATCATGCAATAAGTCCAGGTAACAAACTTGAACTTGTACCCCAGAATCTAAAATAAAAGTTGAAGTTATAAAAAAAAACACAAGAAAATGAAACAAAGCTAAACTGAGAAATAATTAGGAATATGTTTATTATCCTTGGGAGAAGATAGGGAGAAGCTGTTGGCTGTTTGATGCTCTAACAAAATTTTCATTAAAACCATATTCCCAAAATGGCCTTGGAAGGCAATCACACTGACTGTCAATGATAAATGATAAAGGCAGGGTTGGGCAGCATGGTTGTTGGTTACTCAGAGTCTGGAGCCAAAATGCCTGAGTTTAATTACTGGTTATGCCACTTATCATGAAATATTAGACAAAATACTTGGCTTCTCTGTGGTTTAATTTTCTCAGTTATAAAATAAGGATAATCTAATTGGGTTGTTGTAATGAGTAAATGTGAAAATATTGCTTAGAATAGTACTTGATGTTTTAAGTATTTATTAAATATATTTCTTAATTGGTGATCAATTAGATTCTATTCACTATCTTTATTTTATCTTCTGTTTAGTTGCTTTTGAAATTAGAAAAATAAATCAAGAAGCATGTCATCATACCTATACAATACACATGTCTTTAAATTTTGACATCGTTCAAATGCTCAGGCTTGTAGAATTTATGTATATTGTTAATAATTGTTAATGATTTTGAATGTAATCAAAAAGATATTTTGAAGAGGAAATGGATTGGATAATTGTGATTTGTTGATTTTTTTTCATGTTAATGTTCTTTAAATGATACTGAAATCTTTGCATTAGGACAATGTTTCTCAAAATGTGACCCAGGAACCCCTCAGGTGTCCATGCCTATTTCAGAGGGTTCACAAGGTCAAAGCTATTAACAAAATAATACTAAGATGTGATTTGCCTTATTCATGCTCATGGTCTCACAAATATATCATTATATTTTTCAGAGATTACATGACCTATAGTATTACAAAAGTTGAATGCAGACACAGATCTGAGAATTCAACTGTCTTCCATTAAAAAAGACATTAAGGATATTCATTAAATTATAAACCAACACCACTATCCTTGTTAATTTTCTTTTGTTTTTGAAAATGTATTTTTATAAAAGTATATGCTATTCATATAAACATGGTATGTTAATACTATACAGTTTAATGAAGTAATGCATAAATATTTGTAATTTTCAAAATTTTAATTCTTTAGATTAATTGTTAATAGATATGACTGGCTTAAACAAAAGCTCCTTGGCATCCCCAGTAAGTTTTAAGAATGTAAAGGGGTCCTGGAAAAAAAAATTAAAATTACTGCATTAGACTATCTGTAGCCTCTTAGAAATTCATCTTGGGCAAGTGGTTTAATGGAGTTGTGCAAGTCTGTGGAACAACCAAGAGGCAGGCCCAGCATCATCCAGGCCCTCCAGCCCAACCTTCTCTGGATTAATGGAGCAACTAGCTTCTGTGTGTTCTTTCTTTCAGTTCTAGAGCCACTGATACAACAGATGGACAGGCCATGAATCAGATAGCATTGGGGTTCTCTGTTTAGAGTCAGTAAAAACATGAATTTGAGTGACATTTTTCAACCAGAGTTCCTGATATTTGAAAGCTGGCAGCAATACATATTTAAAACAGTATGTAGGCACACAGAGAAAAGTGATGTGAAAGTGTAAATAGTCAATGTGATGATACTCAGAGGTTTAAAAATTCTATTTCCATTTTGAGGAAAGTAGTTCTTTCGTGTTATTTTACAAGGTTGAATTACTACATATTTTTTACAAGTCATATACATGTGTTTATATACATTTGATAGTTCAATATAATTGCAAAAAATAATTTAGCTTCCCTTTGAATTGAGAGGCTGCCAGGTTCAAAATTTGGGAGACAGGTACAAGTGAGCACAGGCCTACCCAGGACCTCCTGGTTCCATAGTAAGACTTTTCCCAACTGATATGGTTTGGATATATGTCCCCTCTGTGTCTCATGTTGAAATGTAATCCCCAGTGTTGGAGGTAGGGCCTGGTGGGGGGTTTTTGGATCATGGGGAGCACCATCCTCTTGATGATGGGTTTTTGCTCTAGTAGTTCAGGTGAAATCTGGTTGTTTAAACGAGGGTGCCACCTTACCCCTCCTTCTCTTGCCCCTGCTCTTACCATGTGACATGCTTGCTCCCCCTTTGCCTTCCTCCATGATTAGAAGCTTCCTGGGGCTCTCACCAGAAGCAGATGCTGGAGCCATGGTTGCACAGCCTGCAGAATTGTAACCCAATTAAACCCTTTTTTTTTTTTTTTTTTTTTTTTTTGAGATGAAGTCTCACTCTGTCACACAGGCTGGAGTGAAGTGGCACGATCTCTGCTTACTGCAACCTCTTCCTCTTGGGTTCAAGCAGTTTGCTGCCTCAGCCTCCCGAGTAGCTGGGACTATAGGCACCCACTACCACACCCAGCTAATTTTTGTATTTTCAGTCAAGACAGGGTTTCACCGTGTTAGTCAGGATGGTCTTGATGTCCCGACCTCATGATCTGCCCACTTCAGCCTCCCAAAGTGTTGGGATTACAGGCATGAGCCACCACACCCAGCCTAAACCTCTTTTCTTTATAAATTACCCATCCTCAGAAATTTCTTTATAGCAACACAAAAATGACCTAATGCACCAAATTTCTAATATTAGCAGGGAACCATTCCCACAGAGTTGGCCCAGTTTCCCAGAGCCATTCCATCAGGCTCTCTCATATTTGGTTATATTAGCCTCCGATGTTGACCAGTAATTAAGCTTATATTTGGTTCCACTCTTTACAACATGGGGATTGCTGGCCTATGCATTGCAAGGGGACCTACCTCCTCTCTGCATTACCCTAGTGCTTTCTTAGCACCCAGACTCTCTGTCAGTCTCCCTTAATGCTGGTCTCTCCCAGATCCTGCTTGGAAAATTGCTGCTGTTCATATCAATTATTTTTCAGAAACTATGGATGCATTACCAAAATTTAGATAAGAAATAGTAAAGAAAGCACAACCCAAGGCATTCATCAATTATGAGGTTAGACAGAACCTCTTTCTTTGGATGCTAAAGCAGGCACCTCGGAAAAACAAAATACCAACCCAAACCCTGAAGAAATGTCACTAATTAATTGAAGGTGTATCACTCAATTCAGAATTGAGACATCTCCAGCTGTGTTTTCAACCAGATGTTCTTTCAGGCATGTGGTGTCGCTACTAGGGAGAAACTTCAACAGTCCTGATTCTCATAATGAGTCTATTGAAATATCAGGTGGGAAGCCTTCCAGGTGTGAGATCACATTGCTAAAGAACTGGTAACAAGGGGCAATTCTGCTTGATTTCGATATTTACATAGCTTGTTAAGGGAACTTTCTACTAAAGACACCCCTCAGAGTCTAAAAAAAAAAAAAATGCATTAAGTAGATGGACAGGGACTTTGATTTTCCCTCCCTTTGAGGGGAGGTAAATGCATAGTTCCATAAGCTTGGAATACAACGAATCAGGTAACTGAGATAACATTATCTTCTGCACTCACACTACCACAGGATGCACTTTTTCATGTATTATAAATTTGCAATTTCCCATTGACTAGGGTAATTGGCAATTCCTGTGCGCTAACTTAAAAATCTGTTTTTCTCTTTAACTAAAACACAGTATAAAATCAGGATCAAATATTTGTTCTTCAACTGTGGAAATGACTTGTTTCCAGAAATGTTTAGGATGTATAAGAGTTTGTACCCAGATGTAATTGTAGAACAGTCACTGAAAAATGGTTGTTTTCTTGCATATTATTTCAACCTTCCACCCACGTTAATTGCCAGTGACGTTTTTGGTTGTTTTTCAACACTTTAATGAGAACTGGAGCTTCTGAAGGAGTCTTACTGTATCTACCATCTGATTAGATTTGATATCCCAATTATTGATGTCTTTGCCAGTCTGTGAAGGAAACCCAACCTCCAATGGGTGCAATAGCAGCTAGGTTAGGCAGATATTTTATTTAATTTTTAGCTCTAGCAAAACTTAATGGTAATGATCAAGAATCTTGTAAGTATGAAGTATAAACCTTGAATAGGCATGTGTGTACAGAGTTCATGTCTCTATATCTGAAGACGTTAACCCCTAGGCTAATTTATTATGAGACACACTGGAATTTAAGTTGTATAAAAACAAGTTATCAGAGGAATCCAAGAAGGCCCTCAGGTGGAGCAGAAGTACTAAACCCTCAGCTTGATAAATACTGAGGAGGGAAGGTCATTACAATAAATATTGTCTACTCAAAATGTGACCCGTGGACCTGTAGGATGCTGTAGCATTGGCTTCTACCAGGAGCTTGTTAGAACTGAATCTCAGTCCCCCAGCTCCCCACAGACCTACTGAACCAGTTTAACAAATTTCCCGTAAGATTTATATGGACGCTGCAAAACTCCATTAACAAGGGGTTGTGGTGTACCTGTGCTCAGCTTGGGCTGTAGAGTACCAGCTGGCATGATAAGTGAGGCATCTGGGATTCTGACACTGTTGATGCTCAACATCAGGTAGGGACCAGGTTGGTGTCCCACCTAGATCTTGCAGTTTAGAATCAAAGATTTCAATGAATTGTCAAGGTGTTGGAGGCAAAGGAAGTCAGTATCAAAGAAAGAGAGGTTCCATCCATGTAGGGGCCGCACTATGGCCAAGAACCCTGTCAGGCTTTAGTTCATTAAATTCAGGGCTGCAGACCAAGATGAATGAGTCATTGCCTATTCCATCAAGACATCAGGTGATTAAAACATCAAGATAAAAATGGCCTCAAGACCACAGCCATACAGCATGGGTTAAGGCAAGTGTCCTGGGGTTCCCCTGAGGCACATCAGCTGTCAGTCTTGGGGACCACATTTCAGATTCCCTTCACTAGTGGGAAAAGGCTTCTCAGGTTCTCCTGAGCGTAGGGCCCGGGTGACAGGCTTCCATTGAGTCCTTAAAGCCTAGCTGACAAGGATTAATGTCCCAACCTATTCAGTTTAAAGTGGGGGAGTGCAGCAAACACAATCCAATAAATAATATCTCTAAGAAACAGTACTTTTTGAAGGATAGGCATACCAAATTGATATTTTTATGAATGAAATTGGAAAAAAATGATAATGATACAAAATACTAATGCAACTGTGCGGTTTCAGTGCGGTCAAACTTGACAGGATCTCATGGTAAACATGCATAGTTTTAATGGCCTCTAAAGTGTAGTAACAACCAACAAGTTAGTAAAGCTTGAAATTAGTAAACTCAATTTGATTCAGAGTTTATCATGAACAATTCCAATACTTGTGTGTTCTTAAGGAATTACCTTTGAATTTTTTCTTTTCAATATGTCAAGGTCTTAATAATATCGACTTTCTTTGACTGTATTATCTCTTTAAACCCTTGCATCAACACTGTGAAGTAAATATTCTTAGCCTTATGATTAAAATTAGGCTTAGAGAGGCTAAGTAACTTTCTCAAGGCTATTCAGTAAAGTAGAACTCTCAAAAAACTTCTGAAAATTTTCCAATTGACTCTATCTACTATTCCCTAAGGATTTTGAATCTCATTACGTAGGCCTTTGTGAGGTATCAAATCTTTTAAGCAAAAAGGTTTTCTTTCTTCAGTAACTTATTCATTCAATTACTCCTATCTTACAGGTCCTGGGGACCTGTAGATAAAAAACTGTCACAAAACAATGTTTCTTTAGCTTTGATTCCATTCTGCAGAGAACTCTAGTTTTTCTCCAGTACCAACAAAACACTTCTGGGAAACACCAGAGGTTTTATCCTTTGCCTTCTGAATAAATCCCATTTGCTACCACAGATTGTGTGACATTTCTTTCCTTTCCTGGTTAAGTTTTCTGTGGTCACTGTGGATTAGTAAGGATCAACAAAACTTCCAAGGTAAATACAACCAAATATGTAATGGCTCAGTGAAACATAAGATTATTTATTTCTCCATAATATAGTTCAGAGAGCTTCCAGGTAAAGCAGGGGGAAGGAAGATAGGGGTTATCTCCACATTTATTAAGGGATTCTGGATGATGTCAGCTTTGCCATCTTTAATGTGTGATTTTTAAGGACTTCCTGAGGGTCACCAGTCTAATCGGCTAAAAGAAGAGAATACGAATTGAGTACATGTGGAGGTTTTCTGGGGCCAGGCCTGGAAATGGTACAGATGATGTCCTCTTACATTTCACTGGCTAGATCTCAGTCACATGGCAAACAATTTCTAGGCAGGCAAAGAAATATGGTTTGCCTTGTGCGTAAGAAGAGGAGGAAATGCATTTTTGGTGAACAGCTTGTACTCTCAGTGAGACTACTCATGTCCCAAATGGAAGCCATGGTACCAGCACGTAGCAGAGGCAGTCAATGCCACTGCTTGTGTTTATAAGATCACTTCCCCTGCTGACAGTCATCAGCCAAGACTAGAATGCTCACATTCAATGAAAATGTGACACTCATGCAGCTATCTATGCTGTTGACTCCATGCCTCTATCATGGTCAGCTGAGGTTGTAGAGATTGGATGAAATAGACGATTAAATTTTCACCGCTGTTTTACTAAAGACCCCTTGCCTGGACATATATTTAAATGTGTATATGTTGAGGGAGTGTCAGCTGGGACAGGGGTTTAAACCCATACGAGTGTTCTTTGTTGTCCTCCAAATCATGCTTCCTTTCTAATGCTTGGGTGAAGCCACTTTGGCTCAGACTTAGACACTTGCTTAATATCTTCTAGGCACTTTAAGAGCTTATGGGCCAATGGGACTAATTGATGCATGTACAAAAAAATTACACAATCATATCTACATTTTCTACTGTTTATTCTTCCTTTGTTAATTTCTCACTCTTAGTTTGTTTGAATTCTGCTACCAGATTGTCTGTCCCTTCCCTTTGACCCCATTATTTGCACTGTCCTTAGAGTCAAGATTTCAGTGTTATGATAAAGGACCAGCTCATCCCATAATAAGAGTTGTAAGAGTAGTAACCCAAGAACATATCAGGGGGAAGTTCTCTACTGAAGGGTCTGTGAAAGTTTGTTGCCCTGTGTGGCTGGACCAAAGCCTTACTATTGATCTTACTGAACAGGTCACTGTTGGTCAGGAATGTGATTAAAAGGCTGTAGTTAATTCCAACAAACAAATATTATTTATAACATGAGCTCATGAGATTATGATAGAAATGTCACAGTCTATATTTGCATTTCATTATAGGAGCTACCTTTATTTATAAAGAAGCATGCTGTAGTGAGAATTCTTTGCTGGGAGTCAGAATTGGGTTCAAGTTACTATTGACTCCACTTCAGGAATGACCTCAAAGCCATAAATTAACATTTCTCAGCTCATTTTTTTTTCTCTGTTAAGATGTTGAAATAACACCTACTTCACAGGCTTAATTTAAGAATGAAATGTGATAATATATACAAAGCACTTAGCATAGTGATCCATTATGATCTCTGTTATTACTATCAATAATTTGGCAAAAATAGATACATACTTTTATGAAGCACCTTCACTTTTGTTTTTTATTAACTATTTAAATAAAATGATCAGATTTTATTGATATTAATATTAAATATTACATACTGACATATATTGGATATATATGTTTTAATACATAGGAATATATAGTTCTTTAAGTTTATTTTTAGTACTGATGATTCTACTGTGAAAGTTATAAATATTTCATTTACAAGTCATTTTAGGTCTTTAAAAGAATATTTTTTAAGAATTTGTAAAAGCCAGACTTTCTTTGACTAGAGGACTTTTATTCTAGAACTGGTTTTTGTTTTATGTCAGACTCAGGACACATTTGATTTATCCTTAGTTTGTTTTCTGAGGCTTTAAAGAATCAGAGCTGAGTGGAAAAATACTTCTTGGCAAACTGATTTTCCAACTAAGAAACCCAAAGTGATGGATTGCTAGAATAATGGCTGTAATATATACTGAGAATACAAAGGAGATACATAGTCTCTTCAAGATGAATTTGGGTTCATAAGAAGTGAGTCTGTGTTTTATTATGTTTCTGCATATGAGAAAACTCAGAGTATATCGTTTCTGCACAAATTCATAGTAGCCCCTGTCTAGCCTATCCAGTTTTAATATGGAACAATGAATAATATAAAGAATATCATGGTAATAAGTTTTTTGTGTTCTCTAATCCAGAAAGGCATTGTTGCCATAACAAGTTTTATAATTATTGGAGGAAAAGCATAAGGATTTCTCAAAACTCATTTAAATTGTAACATTTAAATGTTAAACACTAGTAAGATGAACCTAAAACAAATATTTAAATATCTCTATTGTTGACCGGGCGTGGTGGCTCATGCGTGAAATCCCAGCCCTTTGGGAGGCCGAGGTGGGGGCGGATCACAAGGTCAGGAGATCGAGACCATCCTGCCTAATACAGTGAAATCCCGTCTCCACTAAAAATACAAAACAAAAAAACAACAACAACAACAACAAAAAACAATTAGCCGGGCGTGGTGGCGGGCACATGTAGTCTCACAGGCTGAGGAAGGAGAATGGCATGAACCCAAGAGGCGGAGGTTGCAGTGAGCCGAGATCGCGCCACAGCACTCCAACCTGGGCAAAGAGTGAGACTCTGTCTCAAAATATATATATAAATAAAATAAATAAATATCTCTATTGTTAATTGTTATTAAAAAAATATTTCTCATCCACAGTACTGGTGCTTATAGATACTAGTAGCAACAAAATAGGTAATACTACTATTATGCTAATCTCTTTGAATACATTAGTTTATTGAATATTTTTTGTCTTTTACAATTATTTCCTACATCTAGCAAAGATGTCTAGATTCTAGCTGTACCCTCTTGCCTGTTTCTCCATTCCTGGTCTTATTTATATACAATTTCTCTTCCCATGGCCCTCAGAAATTTTTTTTTTAGACCCCTGCATGTTCTTACTTTCTGGCTCCATCTGCTCTTATACATTTTTTTAAATAATGTACCTTTGGACCCTACCATGGCATCATGGTCATCGCCCCTCAAAAAAAATCTGCATTTGATGTCTTTAACAATAGAAGAAGGATTGTATGAAATCAATATCCAATTTATTTTTTCTTTTTTTGTTTTCCTTTTTATTTATTTTTATTTTTTAGAGATGGGGTCTTGCAATGTTGATGAGGCTGGTCTCAAACTCCTGGCCTTAAGTGATCCTCCCATTTCAGCTTCCCGAAGTGCTGGGATTACAGATGTGAGCCACCACGCCCAGCCCAATTTATTTTTCATGATTCCAAAGTTTATGCATAGACACTTTAGCTAGACAGTAGTTCCTTCTAATTGAAAAGAAAGCTCCTGACTCAGCTGACATGGAACAGTCTCCTGTGTGTAGTGAACTTACTCACTACAGAGGGATTGATACTTTCAGAGAATGACTCAAACTATGACATGCTGTGGTAAGTATATCCTTGAGCTACTACGACATGTTTATTCACCTCTGTTACCCGATTAGGTGCAACATTGGTCAGAACCTGACTTCAGTAGTTTTGATACTTAGCCTTTTAGCTCTGTCTGACTGCCTTAGAGTGTAAGGTTCTTGAAGATAGGATTACCGCCTTATAAAGCAGAGTTGCACAACATAGCATGTTAGAAATAGGTTGGGGCCAGGCGCGGTGGCTCACACCTGTAATCCCAGCACTTTGGGAGGCCGAGGCGGGTGGATCACGGGGTCAGGAGATCAAGACCATGTTGGCCAACATGGTGAAACTCCGTCTCTACTAAAATACAACAAAAAATTAGCCAGACATGGTGGTGGGTGCCTGTAGTCACAGCTACTTGGGAGGCTGAGGCAGGAGAATCACTTGAACCCAGGAGGCGGAGGTTGCAGTGAGCCAGGATTGTGCCATTGCACTCCAGCCTGGCGACAGAGTAAGACTCTGTCTCAAAAAAAAAAAAAAAAAAAAAAAAGAAAGAAAAAAAATGGATTGGAACTTTTAGTCATATTCGTTCAACTTGAATTCTAGTTCACTAGTTGTTTGCTTGTGTGCAATTCATTTAACTGCTATTAGACTCACTTGCCAATGAGGGACAGTTTTTGTACCTTAAGTTTCCAAATTGTTGAGAGGCTCAAATGAGAAAATAGTGCCAATACAGTCCATTAATTTTATGATGATTATTTCTGGCATAGAAGGAAATGAAATATTTAATAAATAAACCTATGAATGAATTGATGAATTAATGAGTGGTATTCAAATTATACTTTTAAATGTATATCTAAATACATGTGGCATCCCATTTCCTAGACCTAAAAATAATGAACATGCTTGCTTGCAAAAGGAGCCTTCTGCTAACTCCCCAGAGAGTCTCATACAATCAGTAAGAGACAAAGACCCAGAAGCCACATCAGGAGCCTCACATAGCAAGTGACTGCTGTTGTTCCACTTTGTGCTTAAATCATGAGAAGCTGGGCCAGAACAGAATTGCAAATGGAGGGCCTATAGGCCAGGCTTTGCTTTTAGGGGGACTTGTGATTGGCAGTTCGTTGCAGATAATAATGAGAAGAAGGGAGAAGATTTTGATGAGGCATGCATGTAAGAACCTCAGAGATTTTGGATAACTTTGGTGTCTGCAAAGTGGCTACTCCCTGTTTCTCAAGATAAGAGGGGCAAGTTTTGCCATTTCAAACTGGTTGGGCTCCTTTTGATCTGGAAGAGTCTTGGATGGAGAAAATATTCCAGCCCTGAGGAAAATGCATTCAGCAGTCCCTGGTAGTAAGGTAAGCGTTGGTAGCTTAATCAACTATAGGCCACACAGAACAACAACAAAAATAGGTTTTTGGGGGGTATGTTTTTACCTAGTAAAAGAAATTAATTTCACTTCTGCTGTCTACCACTCTCTGTAAAAACTCATCCTCACAGGTGTATGTAAGATAATCTGAGAGGGGAGGCCAGTGTTTTGCAGTGCAAATCTGACAGTATGACTTGCTTTGAGAAGTCAATGGCAATGCTCCAAGGGAAAAGACTGCAAAAGTCAAAACATAAATATATTCAATGACTTCAAATCCCATTGTTTCCAGGTCCCTTTTGCTTTTTGCAATTACCTGTCTCTCATTTTTGAGGAATCTTTGCAATGCTTTTACTTTTATTGTCATTCTTCCCCCAACCCTGTGGTTTTTCTAACACCTGTGCTGTGTCATCTTTCAACCCTTTTGGCTTTGTTTCTGTGCATGATTATCTCCCCTTCTCCCTCCTTACCATATGAGTTTTAACAAAACCAGTTTTCAGTATTGAGTTTAAAAATCTTAATTTAAAGAAGTAAAAGATATCTTTTCAAATTTTAAGCAACCGTAAAGAACCAGCTGGAAATGTATACATGTGTGTATGTTTGCATGTGGGGATAGGTTAGATATAGGAAGGATTTGGCAATATACATGAGGTTAGTGTGAGAGGAAGATAAGTTTAAATTTACAGTAGATAGCCATTGCCAAGGATGTATTAGAACAAATGCAGAATTTCAGAGGAAATAAGAGATAATTCTTCCATGGTCCTTCAAACGCCTTGCACATTTCTAGCTTGTAAAGAGAATGCAGATTAGCTTTTTATCCATACACTATCTGCATCTATCAAATATTTCTATATTTATAAACCTACAAATTACATACATACAGGTCTGGGCTTCTGGGTGAATTAGAAGCAGGGGCAGGTTTCCTCATAAAACCTAACTTTGTCACTAATTTCATGTAATTTGCTACTAAACTGTGCTTCTTTTGCTTTTTATCTCTCTTTTCATGTGCTCTTAAAAGCTACTTGCTGGCCGGACGCAGTTGCACATGCCTATAATCCCAGGACTTTGGGAGGCCGAGGCGGGTGGATCACGAGGTCATTAGATGGAGACCATCCTGGCCAACATGATGAAACCCCGTCTCTACTAAAAACACAAAAAGTAGCTGGACTTGGTGGCATGTACCTGCAGTCCTAGCTACTAGGGAGGCCGAGGCAGGGGAATTGCTTGAACCAGGGAGTTGGAGGTTGCAATAAGCCGAGATCGCGCCATTGCACTCCAGCCTGGTGACAGAGCAAGACTCCCTCTCAAAAAAAAAAAAAAAAAAAAAAAAAAAAAAATCTACTTGCTTTAATCTATGACTGCGACCTTACAATGTACTTTATAATGCATGTACCTTGATGATAACATGTGATTTGTGATCTTTCTAGGCTGACAAATGAATCTCCTAAAGCTCTGCTGTGTTACTACAGTGGTCTGAGTCATTGTGATTGGAAATTATTTAAATTCATCATTTTTAAGACAGGCCTGAACAACCAAGCAGTGTGTATTTTTAAAATTTTTACTCAAAATTAAATATCTTATTTTGAAAACTGTCCTTGTACTATAATAGCTAGCGGACGCTTCAAATATTTCTCTTTCATGTAGACAAATCTATACATTTCTCCTCAGAGAATATAGATGTCAATGCCTGCAGATAAGCAATCCAAGTAAGTTTAATGAAAGGCAGTTTTGTGTAATTAAGTCGTGACTCTTTTCTATGTGGAGGAGGGCTCAAAACGAAGGAAAACAAGCCACAAATGGGAGAAGGGCAATATGCACACCAAGCTTGTGCCTGTGGATTGAACATTCCTTATCTATCCTTTGGTTCTTCAAATAGTTCATATCTCTTAGATACATGACATTGAGAAGTCTGGTAAAAAAGATAAAGCCTGCCATAGAGTAGCAGGAGAAGCAAGCAAATGTAATGTCACAGAAGCCAAGAGGAGACAATTTCACCATGGAGGGATGGAAGGATGGAGCAATTGTCTATATCAAATTATGCTTAGAAAAAAGATAAGAACAGATAAGTGACCATTTGCTTTGTGAAACACTGTCTCTGGTGACTTTGATAAGAGCCATTATATTGGAGTGGTGAGTATGAAAGTCCAGTTGAAAATGATGAGAAGAGGCCGGGCACGGTGGTTCATACCTGTAATCCCAGCACTTTGGGTGGCCGAAGCAGGCGGATCACCTGAGGTCAGGGATTCAAGACCAGTCTGGCCAACACGGTGAAACCCCGTCTCTACTAAAAATACAGAAATTAGCCAGGCATGGTGGCGGGCGCCTGTAGTCCCTGCTACTCGGAAGGCTGAGGCAGGAGAATTGCTTGAACACAGGAGGTGGAGGTTGCAGTGAGCCGAGATCGTGCCACTGCACCCCAGTCTGGGCAACAAAGGGAGACTCCATCTCAAAAAAGAAAAAAAAAAGAAAGAAAGAAAAAGATGAGAAGAAGAAAACTGAAGATCAGTAGGTATGGCAGTGAGTATATTCAAATTCGTCAGGGACTTTTTTCTGAGAAGAACTGAGAACTAGAATAGTGGCTACAGAAGGAGACGAGGCCAATTATACATATATACATATGAGAGGACAAAAGTGAATGAATGCGTGGGCTTCAAAAGGAATACACATTTTTTTTTCATTTTAATATTAGAAAAATAGGTAGAGATGCATGCAAGTTGGTGGAACTTGTGGTGGAAAGGTGAGGCTATTTTCTTAGTCATGGATGCAGCTACCTCATTAGCAGAGAGGAGACCAAGTAGCAGCTGGAGATTTGAAGAGGGGATGAGTGATGGAACTGTCATCTCAGAGAGTTTTAGTGTTCAAACCAAGTATAAAGTACATTAGGTACAAAGGCAATAGACATAATTTTGTAAATAAGAATACTTAGAGACTGTAAAGAACTAATCCGGCCGAACGCAGTGGCTCACACCTGTAATCTCAGCACTTTGGGAGACCGAGGCGAGCGTACCACTTGAGTTCCGGAGTTTGAGACCAACCTGACCAACATGGTGAAACCCCATCTCTACTAAAAATACAAAAAAAAAAAAAACAGGAGTGTTGATGTCACACGCCTGTAATCCCAGCTATTTGGGAGGCTGAGGCGTAAGAATCACTTCAACCCGTGAGGCGGAGGTTGCAGTGAGCCAAGATCGTGCCACTGAACTCCAACCTTGGCTTCAGAGAAAGATTTTCTCAAAACAAAACAAAACAAAACAAAACAAAGCAAAACAAAACAAAATAATGAATCAATCCAAACAAGAAATGAAATGGAAAGTAGTGGTATTAGGATGATATTAAGCATCAGTTCCTTTTAAATATAGAACTAAAATATCTCATAGCTGTCCAATGTAATATGAAAATGCTCTCTACATTCTCTACTTACATTACTTAAAAAAAAAAATAGTGATGTTCAGGTGTCCTCTGATGAGTACCATTCTGTTTACATGATCTAATTGATTACTAAGCATCTAGTATAAATTTGTTGAAATTTTGTGGATGGCATGCTTCCCTTATTCCCAGCACAGTTAGAGGGCTTGTCCTGTTGTTAAGTGCCTTTGCCTATTTCAATAGCTGTAAGTATGGGGGTGGGAAATGAATACAGCTAGAAATCTGCACTCAAGTGTTCATCCTGCCAGTAGTTGTCATTTAAATCAATGATTAGATTTTATCTTAAGACACATATTAGCATGTATAAATTCTGAAAAAAAAATGTATTAATTACAATTTCCTTTCCCTATTTCAAACAGCTGAATTGTTTTAATGTACTCTTATAGTCCTTTTTTATGGAATGTATTGTATTGTATAGTTAGACAAATTTGAATTTATAAATAAACCAGTATCTTATTTAATTACTTATTTATTATTTTTTGAGATGGAGTCTCACTCTGTCACCCTGGCTGGAGTGCAATGGCACAATCTTGGCTCATCACAACCCCCACCTCCCAGGTTCAAGTGATTCTCCTGCCTCAGCCTCCAGAGTAGCTGAGATTACAGGTGTGCACCACCACACTGGGCTAATTTTTATATTTTTAGTAGAGACGGGGTTTCACCATGTTGGCCAGGCTAGTCTTGAACTCCTGACCTTGTGATCCTCCAACCTCAGCTTCCCAAAGTGCTGGAATTACAGGCCTGAACCACTGTGCCTGGCCATATCTCATTTATTTTTAATTTATTTTTAATTTTTATTTTAGATTTATGGGGTACATGTGCAGCTTTATCACAAGAGTATAATTGTGTGACACTTGAGGTTTGAGCTTCTATTGATCCCATCACCAATATAGTAAACATAGAACCCAACAGGAAGTTTTTCAGCCCTTAACCCACTTCTGCCTCACACCCCTTTTGGAGTCCCCAGTGTCTATTGTTCCCATCTTTATGTCCATGTGTACCCAAAGTTTAGCTCACCCTTATAAACAAGAATGCACAGTATGTGTTTTTCTGTTTCTGTGTCAGTTTACTTAAGATAATAACTTCCAGCTGCATCCATGTTGCTGCAGAAGATATGATTTTATTCTTTTTTATGGCTGTGTAGTATTCCATGGTACATATGTACCACATTGTTTTTATTCAATGCATCATTGATGGGCACCTAGGCTGATTGTATGACTTTGCTATTGTGAATAGTACTGTGATAAACATGCTAGTGCTGGTATCTTTTTGGTAAAATGATTTAGTTAACATTGTGTCATCAGTAGTTTTCTGAGTTTGTTCATACACTTAGTAGTTACTACTGATATTTGTAATGTTGAATATAGGTTTCCAATTTGTGGTTCTCAGAAAAATTCCAAAATGAATGTTTTCAGGCAAAGAACTTTTTCATGTTGGCATTGTTCTTTGGTTAGATTTTTATTTTCAGAATTGGGAGTACTGAATCAAATGGGATGACTATTGTCATGCTTTTAATGTATTTTTTCAGCATTCTCCAAAAGCTTTGCCATCTTACCTGTACTGGCAATCTGTTAGAATCCTAACGTTACTGTATCATTATCAGCATTGGACATTTGGACATGTCTGTCGGATATACAAGGTATTCATTTCATCTTTGTCTTTAATTTCTCGGTGGACCTTCCCACTGTCTGCTACTGTGAGAAATGCATTTTTTAAAGTATGGTAGGTAGGGTGTGGTGGCTCACACATGTAATCCTAGCACTTTGGGAAGTCGAGGCAGAAGGAAGACTTGAAGTCAGGAGTTTAAGACCAGCCTGGGCAACACAGTAAGACAACCATCTCTACTGGGAAAAAAAAAAAGGTTAACTAGGCATGGCAGTGCACGCCTATAGTCCTAACTATTCTAGGAGCAAAGATGGGAGCGTTACTCGAATCCAGGAGTTGGAAGCTGCAGTGAGCTATGATCATGCCACTGCACTCCAGTCTGGGTGACAGAGTGAAGCCCTGTCTCTAAAAAATAAACAAACAATAAAAGGTAAAGTGGCGTTTGAGCGTAGTATATGCAATTCTTTTTAGGCATTTTGTTATTAACCGAGGATTACATGTCTAGTACACAGTTGGCTATCCGTTTTTTGAAATTTTCCCATTAATGTGTTTCTTCTCTGGCCTGCTGGGTTTGCAGAGAGATTTGCGGTAATGATTCTATGCCTGTGTTCTTGCTATCATGTTCTGTATCCCATGCTTGCTTAAGATTCTTAGTGGAGGTCAAGGAATAGCATAAATTTCTTATCACATCACAGTATAATGCTGTTAATTTCAGGGAAGATGTAACATACTAACTGTTAAAGAATGATCCTCTACTTACAGTATGAGTGGAAAGTCTTATACATAGATTATATATATTGAATTATTATATTATTTTCAATATACTCTTAGTTTTAAAGATAAGTAAAAATTAAGACCCAGACTCCACCACTTCCTAGCATAAATAGATATTTGTAAAATTATCCAAGCCAGGATAAATGAAAATATGAAAATTTATGAAATATAAAATCTATGTCCACCTAATATGTTTTTTTTTTTTTTGAGAATTGAATGAGATCATTGATGAAGACCCAAGTGCAGTTCTGGACACAATAAGTGCTCAATAACTATTAGTTATCTGGCTCTCCATTCTCTTGATAAGAAATGGACAAGGCCATTCTCATATCACAACTCTGGGATATACATGAGTGAAATCCTGCATCTTGTCAGCTAACACACCTTGGCCATTTGTTCCTGGAGGAGGCCTTTGGAATGACAGGAGGGCATAAGAGTTTGACCCCATGGTCAAATTCTGCAGTGCTTGCCTAAGGAAACAATGATACTTAACCAATTCCAGTTTGCATGTGGCAAAATAAAAGTTTTGAAAATTTGAGTTGACGAATAGGAAGTAGGAGGGCAGTCAGTCTAACAAATTGGTAAATGTAACTAGCCCTTTGGGTCTAATGTTGGAATCTGGTACTTGGAAGATGTGTTATTGTTTTGTTATTTGTATGTACATTATGTTCTTCCCTGATTCAGTAAATTTTATACTAGCTATGGTAAGTGAAACAAAGGGAAAGCATTGGTGCAATTTTGCCTTCATGGGAATTAGCCCACTTTGTGGAGGCTAGCTTGAGGTGTCTTTGGGAATGTGGATGCTAGAGTCCCATTCTTGGGAGGCAAAATCAGTCACATTTATGTAACTGACCCCAAATCAAAAATAGTTACTCCCTCTTTTTTATTCAGACCATATTGTATCATGAGTAAGGTTGCTTCTGTACATGCCCTAGAAAGATTTTCCTCATTTGTATAGTCACAAAGGCAAGAGTCTCAAAACTGGTCATCTTTGAATACCACTTAAGTTTTCTTTTATGGAACAGCAAACAGCTGAGAGGAAACATGTGGTCAACTCTAACTGTAGTGCAGTCAGAAATCCCAGGCTCCACATTTCCTGCAGGGTCTGCCCTAGTACTTTCCTTTTAATTATGACCACCCGCAGTTTCACGTTTGAAAGTCAATGTGTGATGTGCAAGCCTAAGCTGAAGAGAAAGCAAAAGTTGATGCTATAATAAATTTGTTTCTGAAGAAAAAAAGAGTCTCAGGTGAAGTTATTTTTAGATAAAATGTTTACTCATTATTCATGTGAACTTTGTGCTTTTACATAGGATTAATTTAAATAGAATACTTGGATAAAATAGACACAACATAAAGGCAAAAAAGTTGTTTCTATATACACATGGCATTGGATTTCACACAAATGGTATATTTGAAATGAAGGAATATATTTAAAAAATAATAGCCTTTTTAAAGCAATTTTAGATGTATGGAAAAACTGAATGGAAAACACAAAGAGTTTTCATATGACTGTTAACTGCCTACCTTTTCCCTAACATTAACTACTTGTATTAGTGTGTTGTATTTGTTATAATAATGGGCCAATATCAAAATACTATTGTTACCGAAAAGCCATCGTTTATATTAAAGTTTATTATTTGTGGCGTACATTCTATGAGTTTTGACAAATGCATAATGGCGTGTGTCCAATCATACAGACTAATTTTACTGCCCCTAAAATCCCTTTTGTTCCACCTATTCATCCCTCTCTCCTTCCCCCTGAACTCTTGGCAAATTGACATTTTTACTATCTACATAGTTTTGGTTTTTTCCAGAATGTCATACAGTTGGAATCATATAATATGTAGCCTTTTCACACTGGCCTCTTTCACTTTGCAATATGTGTTTAAAGTTTCTCTTTATTTTTTTCATGAGTTGACAGCTTATTTCTCTGAATAATATTTCATTGCATAAATGTGCCACGTTTGTTTATCCATTCACATATTGAAGGCCATTTTGATTGCTGTCACATTTTGGCAGTTATAAATACAGCTGTTATAGACATTCGTGTACAGGTTTTGTGTGGACTATTTCAAACTCATGTTCGTAATTACCAAAGAGTGCAATTTTTTGCTCACACTGACACTATTTGACTTGAAGACACACTATGAAGCTACAATAATCAAGACAGTGTGGTATTGGAGAAATAAGAAACAAATAGATCAATAAAACAAATAGAGAACCAAGAAACAGACCACAAATATATAGTCAACTGATGTCTGACAAAAGAGCAAACACAATTCAATGGAGAAATTATAGTCTTTTCAAAAAATGGTGCTGAAACAACTGAACTTAAGCAAATTTCTTTTTCTTTTTAATTTTCTTTTTTCCATGAGCTAATGCAAATGGCCTTATATTTTAATTTCAAATCCCTATTGTTTATTGCTAGTGTATAAGAAAGCAATTATCTTTTGTATATTAACTTTGTGTCCTGTAACCTTGCTATAGTTGACCAGTTCACAAATAGTTCTTTACTGAATCATGTCATCTACAAACACATGTTTATTGCTTTTCTCCTCAATATGTTCACCTTTCTTTTCTTTCTTTTTTTCTTGTATCAGTGGATTAATTAGGATTAGTACATTGTAGAGTAGGAGTGGTGAAAGCATACATTCTTACTTTGTTTCTGATCGTAGTGAGAAAACATGTAATTTCTCATCATTAAGTATGTTGTTAGCTATAGGATTTTTTGTAGATATTCTTTACCAATTTGAGAAAATGTCCCTCTAGTAAAAGTTTTTGAGTTTTTATCATGAAATGGTATGATAAATATTGTTATCATATCCATTCATGATGTTGAATATTGTTAAATGCTTTTTACTGCACCTACCGATATGATCATAAGATTTTTTCCTTTAACCCATTGATGTGATAGATTACATTAACAGTTTTTCAAATGTTGAACTAGTCTCACATACCAGCAATAAATACCACTTGTTTGCAGTACAGAATTCTTTTACTACATCAGTGGGTTCAATTTGCTAATATTTTTGATAATTTTTATATATTCATAAGAAATATTAGTATGTAGCTTCCCTTTTTCATAATGCCTTTATTGGGTTTTGATATTAGAGTAATGCTAGTCTCAGAGAATGAGTGGAAAGTATTCCTTTTACTTCTACTTTTTGAAAAATATTATAGATAATTTATATGTCTTAAACTAGTATTTCTTTAATTGGTATTTCTTCCTTAAATGTTGTTTCATAAATGTTGTTTCTTAAATGTTGTTTCTTAAATTTCTTCCTTAAATGTTCCTTAAATGTAAAGTTCACCAGTCAATCCATCTGAGCTTGTTGCTTTCTGCTTCAGATAATATTAATTATTGATTAGATTCCTTTAATAGATATAGGCCTATACAGACTACCTGTTTCTCCTTCTATGAGTTTTGACATAGAAGTTTCCACAGTACTCATTTATTATCTTTCTAATATTCATGGGAAAATAATGATGACCTCTTTCATTTCTAATATTAGTTGTCTCTCTTTTTCTTAGTTAAATTGGCTAATAATTTATCATTTTTATCAGTTTTTTCAAAGAATCAGATTTTCTCTGTTGATTTCCCATTGTCACTTTCATCAACTTTTGCTCTAATTTTGTGTGTGCCTTTTCTTCAGCTTACTTTAAAATTAATAAGCTCTTCTTTCCTTAGTTTCCTAAGGCATGATCTTAGACTACTGGTTTTGGATTTCCTTTTGTTCTACTCTATGCATCAAATGCTATAAATTTACTGCTAGGTTTAGGCACTGCCTTTGCTGAATCTCATAACTTTTGATAAGGTGAATTTTTATTTAGTTCAAAATATTTTAAAATTTCTTTTGAGACTTCTTTGACTTGTGTTATTTAGAGGTGTGGTATATAATCTTCAAGTGTTTTGAGTTTTCTAGTTATCTTTATTGATTTTCAATTTAATTTCGTTGTGATCTGAGAGAATACTTCGCATGATTTCTGTTCTTTTAAATGTGTTAAGGTGTGTTTTTATGATCCAGAAAGTGATTTATCTTGGTGAATATTCTGTATTGTCTTGAGAAGAATATATAGTGTGATGTGGTTGTATGAAGCATTCTATAGACGACAATTAGATCTAGTTGATTGATGTTGCTGTTCATTTCAACTGTGTTCTTACTGATTTCCTACTGAAAACACCACCACAAGGTTAACTAGAATTACAAGCCTGACTTTAGGCAGAATTAGAGTCAGGCATCGGACAGGGTGTGCTGGTACACTTTGACCTACTTCCCTGCAGCTGCTAAATAACCCAGAGTCACATAGCACACTAACCACCTGCTCCTTCATTGTTCCTAAAGATAGAATCTCTGACACCGAACGTTTTTACCCAAAAGTTGCTAAAGGTATTCTTCATATCCTGAATTTCAGCAGAACAGCTGACACCAAGCCGTTTGAAAACCTCCACCAAGGAAGTGACTCAGCACCAAAATGTTGTTTCTTCATCTCCCTGTCCCGTTACTTCATTCCTTACTTTTTGACCAATCAGCAATCCCACACTTTGGCCCGTCACCCCTCCAGGCCACTTAGAAAACCCATCCCCAGACCTCTTAGGGAGGCAGATTCGAGGTTCCCTTCTGTCTCCTTGTTTGGCTGCCCTACAATTATTAAATGCTTTCTCTGCTGCAACTCCCACTGTTTCAGTGTGTTGGTCAGTTACTGTGCAATGAGAAATCAAATCTGGTGGTCCTGTAACACTATCTGCCATACCTATCAATAACTGTTAGAGGATTATTGAAATCTTCAACTGTAATAGTGGATTGATATATATTTTTATAGTAATTATATCAGTTTTTGCCTTATATATTTTGACACTGTTGTTGGGTGCACACACTCTAAGGATTATATATCTTCTCACAGATTTTACCCCTTCTTCATTATGTAATGCTCCTCTTTATCACTGATAATTCTCTTTGCTCTGAAGTTGCCTTGATTGGAAATTAATATAGCTGCTCCAGCTTTCTTTTGATTAGAATTAATGTGGTACATTTTTTTCCATTCCTTTACTTTTACTCTATCTGTGTCCTTATTAAGTGGACTTCTATAGACAATATATAATTAAGCCTTTTTTCCCCACTCTGACAATTTTAGTATTTTAATTGATGTATTAAACCATTGATACTTAAATGATGATATAGTTGGATTAATATCTACCATATTTGCTACTGTCTTCTATCCATTGCTCTTGTTCTCCTTTTTTCTTTTTTCTTTCTTTGTCTGCCTTCTCTGGTTTTAACTGAGCTCATAATAGAGTTCATTTTCTTCCTCCTTTCTTAGCATGTTAATTATACTTCTTTTTTCCTATTTTTTGTAGTAGTTGCCTTGGAGTTTGCAACATACATTTACAAACAATCCAAGTCCTATTTAATATAACACAATAACATTTTTTGTGTGTGTAGTGCAAGTACCTTATAACAGAGAAGTCCCCATTCCTCCCTTCTAGCCCTTATACCATTATGTTCATTCATTTCACTTTTCCATGATTACAATGACCAAATACTTCGCCATTATTATCTTGACAAACTTAAACCTGACAGCCCAATAAGAATAAGAAAAAGGAAAGATTTTATCTTTATGTATTCTTCTTTAATGCTCTTCCTTTCTTTTTATAGTTCTAAGTTTCTGACTTATACCATGTAAGTTTCTTGCAAGGCGGGTCTACTATAAATAGCAAAAAATTCCTTCAATTTTTGTTTGTCTAAGAAAGTCTTAACTTTTGAAGACTTCCATTCTGAATAACAGTTTCACTGGATAAAGATATTAGCTTGGTGGGTTTTTTGTTTCAGCACTTTAAATTCTTTCTTGCACTGCTTCTGTTGAATGTACAAGAGAAGTTTAACATAGTGCTTATCTTTGCTTCTTTATATGTAAGGTGTATCTTGCTTTGGTCAAGATTTTCTCTTTGCCTTTAACCTCCTGTGGTTTGAACTTGATATGCTCCTGTGTAGACTTCTGTGTCTTTCTTTATTTTTATCGTTCTTGATGTTCTCTGGGCTTTCTGGATCTTTGATTTGGTTTCTATTAATACTTCTGGAAAATTCTTAATTATTATTGTTTCAAATATTTCCTTGGTTTTGCCTCTCCTGCTATATGAGATCCCTGTTGTGGTGGTGGTAAATTGTTTGGGGAGGGAAAAGTTAGGTTTATAACCCTGTGGTTAGATACCATTCTTAAAGTGAGACTGTGTCTCTGGGCTGTCACTTTTACAATTTGTTCTCAACTCCTCTTCCCTTTTAGGTGGAAAAAGAAGGCTAGAGGGAGCTGGAGTTGGGTATTGCCCTTCTTCCAGGTCAGTTAGGCTCTGGTAAAAACCCTTTGTCTTAAGGGTAGTCCTTGTTAAGCACAACAGAAAGCTCTGTGTATTTCAAATGGCTACTTCCCCCGCCCCTTGACTCACACACACACACACACACACACACACACACACACACACACGACTAGAAGCACCATGATATTTTTCTTTAAAAAAATGTATCACCCCTCCCCGTCAGGACTGGGCCTCCCTGGTGTTTTTTTTTTTTTTTTTTTTTTAATTCTCAAGTTTCTCCATACTGAGCCTTGAATAATTTGTCAATTATAATTTAAATGTTCCTACCCTGATTGCCCTCTTGATTTTAATTTAAAAAGAAAAAATGTACTGTACATCATTATATAATAATGTCTCCCTTCTTTCTATGAAGAGATCTCATAATCTTTTTTTTCTTACTAACACTTTACCATATGTGATTTACAAATTTATGACATTAGAAAAGGAAGCCAACTTTGAATGTATGAAGAGAAAGATTTGAAGAATCAAAGTAACGTATTCAAAAGCATCAATAATAAGCTTTGTTAATTCCTTGGCTTTCGTTTGTAATAATTTTGTATTAAATTGGAAAATAACGTGATTCTATCCTTGATAATTGAGTAAAGAGTCATTCAAAGAGTGCCAATCTATGGACCAGGTTTTGGTTAGCACTGATTTGGTATATAGCTTTATTAAACTTAGCAATTCTGCTGGGCAAGTCCAAGGGGCCTGCTTACTTCTGTTTGTCTTTCAGGACTACAATCTATCCAGAGGAAAATCTTACCTTTCTACTTTACAGTTGCTGAAGTGTCATTTTCTGTATCAAAGTAATGGTGCTAATCAACTGAGAAGATCACAAAACTTTGGATTCAAACATTAACAAGTTATATTGTGCCAATAGATTATATTTTCCAAGAAGAAAAGAGCAAATTGGAAAATATAAAATCGTTGGAAAACATGTGTTAAACCTCATAATCAATCTGGTAATAGAATTTTCATGATTGTACTAAACATTATTTCAATGAAAAGCCAATGTAATATAACTGCATTAACATTTAATTATTCTTTATTCCTCATCATAAATTTAGAAAAGGTCAAAAGAGTAAAGAAGAAAGTAAAATTAATGTTATCCCACAACCCTTGTATATAATATTAGTTTTCCATTTATATCACAACAAATTACCACAAATTTAGCAGCTTAAAGTAAAACAAAATTATTGTCTCATAGTCCTTTAGGTCAGAAATCTGGGTGTACTTGGCTAGTTAGTCTGCTTAGAGTCTACCAAGTCTAGGCTCTTATCTAGAGGATCTGGAGGAAAGGCTGCTCCCAGGCTCGCTCAGCTTCTTGGCAGATTCACCTCCTAATGGCTGCAGGGCTAAGGTCCCTGTCTCCTTGCTGGCTGTCAGTCAGAACCTCTCTCACCCCGTTGAGGTCCCCTGTATTCCCTGTCATTTTAGCCCCTCTGTCTCCAAACCAGCAACCAGCGCTTCAAACCCTCCTCATGTTTCAATCTCTTCTGCCTCCAATTTCAGTAAAAGCCTAGACTTTTAAGTGACTAGATTGGAACAACCTGGACAAACTCTCTACTTCAGGGTCAATTAATTATACATGCAGCGACCCTCTTGCCCTGTAAGGCAATATTCACACAGGTTTCAGGGATTAGGGTGTGGACCTCTTCAGGAGAACCATTCTGCCTATTATCACATTTTAATGTCCCTCAATTTTATGATGTTTAATGCATTAACGTACAATTCCTTTAAAAATAGGAATTATACTGGATATACTGCTTTGTAATTGACTTTTTCATGAAACAATGACTGGCATCGCTACATATTTTAATATAATGTGCTCAGTGTTCATTTTTGTCCTGGTGTCAAGCCCACTGGGATGCTGTTGGCTAAGAGTGAGGAATTCCACATAATTTTGTACCCACAATACTTAAAGCACAAAAATTCAGAATGACTTAGCATCTTAAAAAATCTAGAAGATTTAGTGTTGGTCATACAAAGTCACCTTACGCATTTATATTCTTTTTACTTTCTTGAGAAGAGACAAAGACCTAAGGTCTCATTCCAGGAGTTGTGTATGACTTTGATCTGAATGTCATTCAGGGTACACATCTTGAGCAGGAAAAGATTGAGAAGCTTTGCTATACTCTAAATTGAGATTTGGTTTCTAATGACTGTGTTGTATTCAATTATGAGAAAGGACAAATATTTTAACCAAATCTGTATTTTGGAAATAATAATATTTGTTAACAGCACAATACTTTTTTGAACATATAGCCTTGGATGAGGCCAAAATGTAAATATTTGAATGATTATAAATATATATTGTATAGCTGTTACCTAGAATGAATATTCTACTTTAAATTCTCACTGATTTTATACAGAAACACCTATTTTAGTCTGTCATCTGCATAATAAATGATGAACATACTTTAATTGTAATACTGGCTGATGGCTTTTAAAGACGTTTTGTGTCTTATTAAGTAGTTATTTATCCTTAGATTGCAATGAGTATTCATCCAAACTGAGTTTTTCTTCCTTTAAAATTTTATTTATTTATTTATTTATTTATTTATTTATTTATTTAATTATACTTTAATTCCAGGGTACATGTACACAACATGCAGGTTTGTTACATAGGTATACATGTGCCATGTTGGTTTGCTGCAGCCATCAACTCATCATTTACACTAGGCATTTCTCCCAATGCTATCCCTTCCCCAGCCCCTCCACCCCCTGACAGGCCCTAGTGTGTGTCCATGTGTTCTCATTGTTCACTTCTCACCTATGAGTGAGAATATGTGGTGTTTGGTTTTCTGTGCTTGTGATAGTTTGCTGAGAATGATGGTTTCCAGCTTCATCCATGTCCCTACAAAGGACATTAACTCATCCTTCTTTATGGCTGCATAGTATTCCATGGTGTATATATGCTACATTTGCTTAATTCAGTCTGTCACTGATGGACGTTTGGGTTGGTTCCAAGTCTCTGCTATTGTGAATAGTGCCACAATAAACATACATGTGCATGTGTCTTTTTAATAGCATGATTTATAATCCTCTGGGTTTATACCCAGTAATGGGATAACTGGGTCAAATGGTATTTCTAGTTCTAGATCCTTGAGGAATCGCCACACTGTCTTCCACAATGGTTGAACTAATTTACACTCCCACCAACAGTGTAAAAAGTTCCTATTTCTCCATATCCTCTCCAGCATCTGTTGTTTCCTGACTTTTTAATGATCACCATTCTAACTGGTGTGAGATGGTATCTCACTGTGGTTTTGATGTCCATTTCTCTGATGACCAGTGATGATGAGCATTTTTTCATGTGTCTGTTAGATGCATAAATGTCTTCTTTTGAGAAGTGTCTGTTCATATCCTTTGCCCAGTTTTTGATGGGGTGGTTTTTTTCTTGTATATTTGTTTAAGTTCTTTGTAGATTCTGGATATGAGCCCTTTGTCAGGTGGGTAGATTGCAAAAATTTTCTCCCATTCTATAGGTTGCCTGTTCACTCTGATGGTAGTTTCTTTTGCTGTGCAGAAGCACATTCTTAGCATTGTATGTCTTCCTTTCTTCCTTCCATCTTGCCTTCCTTCCCTCATTCATTCCTTCCTTTCCTCCTCCTCTTTTTTCTAATTGCTTTTGTTTAAAAACAGCATGGTACTGCAGTTACAAAGTAGACAGCAATATCCAGTAAAAATCAATGTGATGTTAAATTTAAAATATATTTGCTTCTTATTCTGGATCCCCAAAATAACGATATTTTATATGGCTTTATAGGAATATAAAAATGCTTTTTGAATTAGCAGAAAAACATATGGCATTAATATGCAATGAAAAATATTTCCACAGATTCTAAAAGTTCTCCAAATTGATACCTGTGAAAATTTTTTCTGTGCAGTTTAAAATTAATGTATTTTTTTTCTTTTGAAAATTGTTTTACTGAGCTATATTGATTTTATTTTTGAAGTATTGGAGTTTCCCAAGTTCTTTTAGAACTTTCTTCTTAGATTTGCTACAAGATTTTTACACTGTCATTTTTTTGTAATGTACCTTTGAAATACATATGCAGTGCTGTTAAGTCTACATTTCTTGTTTTGAGAGTCTGACATTCAAAATATGTGTTGATGTTCTAAAATATGTTTCTGCCTCCAAAGCCACTGCTTAGCATGGCTGAGTGTTGCAGGAAATGCTGTGTGGCTATGAAGCATGAAGCATTACTATTATCTCTTAGAATATAAAATGAATTTGTTTTCTAAAGTGAATGTGATTCCAGGTCCTCAGCATTTTTCTGTAGCTACTTAGATGACAGACTTGTAGTTAATAGTTTGAGAAGTAGGATTTAATATCTATGGTATTGACATAGTTGTTACTCAATAGATTACAAGAAAAATCTTGTATCCAATTAGAAATAAGCATTCTGTAAGAATATAACTTCCCAATTAGTCTTGGGAGATGGCAATTCAGGAAGTACTTTGTGAAATCTTCTAAAGGATTAACATAGTTCATCATATTATGAAATGGCAATACATATATTATACAATACATTCCTATTTTTACTCATGTAGTGCTTCATATAATGCATCTAATATTTTAAGGACTCAGATCTGTAATATGACTAGGTCATTTGTTTAGTTATATTTGACTTTTCAGCAATCATTTAAAAATTATGGAAGGGGCACTGTTTTATTCTCTTTTTATTATTTTTTAAAAATTGTTTATTTATTTATTTATTTATTTATTTATTTATTTATTTTTGAGACAGAGTCTCACTCTGTCACCCAGGCTGGAGTGCAGTGGTGTAATCCTGACTCACTGCAACCTCCACCTCCCAGCTTCAAGCAATTCTCCTGCCTCAGTCTCCCAAGTAGCTGGGACTACAGGTGCCCGCCACCACGCTTGGCTCATTTATGTATTTTTAGTAGAGAAGAGATGTCACCATTTTGGCCAGGCTGGTCTCGAACTCCTGACCTCATGATCTGACCTCGCGACCTCCCAAAGTTCTGGGATTACAGGCGTGAGCCATTTAGCCCAGCCGGGGCACTGTAATTTTAACAACAGACTATGTGGTCCACTTTGTTGAGCACTCAAATTTCATGGGAGGCAAGTTTGAAAATTTTTATTTCAGTGCAGATGTGTAGAGCAGCATTTTTGAATGAGTTTGACATGGTTATGCTCTGTTCGATTTACAGGTGCAGCAGTATAAATACTAGAGTTTTATGCTGCTAGCTCAGAATTAATTTGTACAAATTGGAAAATGTTAATACATTGATTTTTAAAAGTTGAATTTAACAAGCATTTATGAGCTCTAATTTTGTGTATTAGAAGAATCATTAATAAAATAACCAGTTTAATGCTTTATTATGATATTTTTAACAGGCAAGGAAACTGAAATTAACAAAATGTAAGTAACTTGCATGAATTTCAGAAGTTTTCAAGTAATAGAAGCAAGATTCAAATTCACGTTTTACTCCAATCTCACATTCTTAACATTATTCTACTCTACTGCTCTAGAAATGCTTGTTTTCTTCTGACCCTTTCATCACATTCTTCACAAACTGTCATTCTCAAATTTCAGTCTTCATCCAAAACTCCTAGAAGGGTTGTTATATAAAACACAGAATATTAGACTCCAGCCCCAAGAGTTTCCGCCAGTAGTTTAGGTGCATACTTATAATACATATTTCCAAAAAAAAAAACAAAAACAAAACCCAGGTGATATGAATGCTTCTTATCCAGGGGCCATAGTTTCAAGACCACTGCCTACAGTTTCTCTTATGTTTATTGATAAACAAAACAGGTGGTATCCATTGTTTGGGTTCTATTACTATTCTATACACCTGTTCTAATTAAACTAGATTTAGAAAGTGAGTCCAGATGTCACTGATTTGAAGATGATATTAAATATTCTAGTACCTTCTTCAAATGCTTGTTAATTACCTATCACATAAAAGTCCTAATTGATTAATTTGTTATTCGTTAACTGGCAGAGCTGTTTCAGTCAGTCTAGACTAGACATAGTTTGCGAGTTTAGAAATGTATTCTGGAGAATTGATTGATATGTTATCTGATTATAAAAATGGAAATAAAAGAAGAGGTCTGGCTGCTGAGCCATGCACGTATCTAGTCTTCCACTGAAGATGAAAGGAATATATTATAATTGTACATTCATTTTAATTTAATAATTGTATCTATTTTTTCATTGTTTATGGTATGTTATTTCTGTATTACTTCACCTATAGACTATTGGATTAAAATTTTTACTATTGCCCTTTTTATTTTATACTTTGATGTAAAGCTATTTCTACAAATAAACAATTTCTTGTAGGGTCTTAATATCCCCATGTGGAATGGTTTTTTAAAATCATGTAACTTATCCTAAATCTATTCTAGGCAGATGTTAAAATCATTTTAGTTAGAACTAGTATGGGATCAGACTTCAGTAGATGCCATTAGAAGTGGTGTTTTGTGCTAGGAAGGATTCTTCACTTCTACATCTGTTTAATAAGTTTCACACTTTAAAACTCATCTTATCACAACTGAAGAAAGAGATAGTAAAAATGTGGAGTGATCTAATAAAATCTAACCATATAATATTTGGAGAGGGAGGTGGGAAAGGGAAGGAGAGGCAGGTAGATGTACCATATGAAACAGACAAGCACACGATAATTAATGGATGCTGATTACCTGACCTTCTCTTGCAGCCGACTACTCGTGTGAGACAAAAAGGCTAGTAAGAAAACCTAGAGTGTACTTTATATATTATTTTTGAGCACGAATATAGTTAGTCTCAATGATAATTGCTTTTAAGCAGGCCACACATACGCTACACACACAAACACAGACACACACACATCCACAGGGATGACTGCCATGTGCAAACATATACTGAAAACCTTCTCCAAGGCAATGTCCTTCAACATCTTTTAAAAATGCATTTTAGTTGCCATTGTACCTGGTAATTCGTTTGCCCTCAAAATTAAAATAGCCTTCTTTTGCTCTTCAGGATATTGATTATGTTATGTCCTATCACTTGGATTTAATTAGATGTACTTTTTTTTTTCATGCCGAAGGAGGTAAAACCTTAGATGTAAATACTGAAAAACAAGCACCAATATTTCACTCATCCAGAAAGAAGTGGCTTTTCACATTATTCTCTTGTGTACAATTCTTTTTTTCAGTTTTTCTATCTTACATTAAACTCATTTACTCATAGCATATCCAAGCTGAATTCTGCTTTTGGCTAGAAGTAATGGTGTAAGCACTTTTTCCTGCCTTCTTAATCCCAGCCTTCCACATACAAGAAACTTTATCTGAAATCTGATCTCACACTGAATGTTCTTATTCTTATCTCAGGTGTCAAAATTATCCCATGTCTCATCTCAAAGCATCACATCTTACGTGATCATATTGTGATAAATCATAGCATTCTACAGTATGTTCTTTGTTTTCCTTACATTTCATTGTTGTACTGTATTTGTTAAAAACTGTATCATAATATGTAATGTCTGATATCAAGAGATTATATCTTTCCTGAACTGTTTGCTTCTACTTTCTATACCTTATGTCTCTTTCTCTTTCCATTAATACCTTTCAGGCATAAGGGAGAGAAGGACACTGATTTTCAATTCTAAGTCTCTGGCCCAAACCCTCTATTAGGTACAAATATATTAAATAGATCATTTTTCTTAATCTCTGACAGTGTTTCATGAGGTAGGAATTGTTTTTACTTTGTATATGAAAAAAAGGAAACCCTGAGATGCTAAGTAAATTCTGTAGTTTGTTAAATTGAATGTAAAACATATTTCTGGGCATACGTATTGGGGGATTGGATAGTCCCTGTTTTTTCTGAGTGCATTGGTTGAGGAGAATTATTTGCCAATACAGTAATGCGCAGAGGCTCTGCCTGTGCAAGCTTGAAGACCCTCCACATACATGCACACACACACACACACACACCACTCACACACACACACCACACAGACACACATACACATACACACACACACACCACAAACACATCACACATATACACACACCACACACACATACACACACACACCCACATACAGACACATACACACAAACCCCCCACACACACACCACACACACCACACACAGCCAGCTGAAGTTTGGAGAAGAAGGCAGCATGGAGAAAAGTGGAGTCTCCTATGAAGTCTAAAAAGAAAATCACAAATTACTAAGAAAGATGAAGTTTTTTAGTAAAAACAATGTCAAAATGAGCACCTTGTACTGCCTGGCATGCAGCCAGGACAAAGCAGTGGGACGGAGTCTCCTAAGTGTGGAGCTGTAGGGAAGCCACGGCCAGTTGGCATGGAAATCACTTCATTCTCTGAGCCACACAGATGTATCCCCAGGTCTTCCATTGTGTTTTGACAGCTAAGGAGCATCTGTCTACTCCGGCAAATGCATCTAATGTGCTGTGAAGATTCCTTAATTCTGATAATTCACTGCTCTTATAAAAAAGTCATGTATAATAAGATACCATTTAGAGAGAGAATGTAGCTTCTCATGAACTCTGGTGAGGGCCCATTTCCTGGCCTAGAAGTCCACCTGTGATCTATGTTCCCTGCCCACCTAGGCTGCTGGGGCTTCTGTGGGTCCACTGCTTACTCAGTGTTTTAGACAGATTTCCTCCAAATGGCTCCATTTTCTCTAACAGCCGTAGATTTATTATGATTAATTTGACTGTAATTGAGTTTTATTACAAGAGTGACATTTGTCTTTGACTTTGGCAGGGAGCTTGCCTCTTTGTCATCATCATCTCTAGTCAGCCAGCCGGAGCTGTGGTGCCAGACAGTGCAAGCGACAATCAGCCTACCCAGATTAAAGGTGTGTGTGTGTAGGGCCTGTGGAGAGGGAGAGTGATGAGGCAGGGAGACAGGAGGGGAATTTATGCAGGGAGTTGGTCCAATGGTCATTAGAAAATAGTCAGAGGAGGATAATCCAAAGTTGAATGAAGTAAGGGTATCACTTGGTGACTGATAGCTTTAATTAATTCATTAGGAAAGAGTGTACCTAAATTATCTTGTACCTGTCTCACACCGTCTATCCTGAGTTAAACCAGTTAAACATTTAAACATAAAATAGGGTGATATTTCATTAAGCATAATAACATGCATTTCTCAGCTTGAAAATTTGTCGTATCACCAAACATTGCAGAAAAATGAGCAAATGAAATAAATATGGAAACCACAATAGAAGAAAAATTATAAAAAATACATAAAAACTTCCAATTCCAAACTTTACAGAAATTGTTAGATAAGTTGTACTATATTTATATTATGAAATGTTAATTATTCATTAAACTCCCATTTTTGGAAAATTATGGTGTCATAATTATACAATGATAGTATGAGATTGAGTATAAAAACTATGATATTAAATGATATAATGCAAATTTTGCACCCTTTTCGTGGACATGTTTGAAGTTTGGAGCAGTGCAAAATTTTAACATATTCTTTCTGAAGAGAGGTAATAAGAGTGATTTTTATTTTTTTATTTAACTTTATTTTACTGTGATTTCTAAATTTATGCTGTATTTTCTAAATTTCTACCATGATAAAGCTACAATCATGTATACGTAGACAAAAAAAAAAAATTTAAATTCTACTGCAAATCCAAGAATAAGTGGAGGTTTTGGCATTACCATTAGAGATTTGTCTTTCTATCTATCATGTTGGGCTAAGTATTACCGCTATTTTTTCATTTAGATTTTATTATAGTTTCAATATGTAGAAACTCCTTTAATGTAAGTTAGAGAAAATTGGGGATATAATATTTAGGAAAAAGAAAATGCAGTATAAAAAATAAAGAATAAAAAAAGTTTTCTCTAGAAAGCTTGAAATCTGGCACCATTATGTGAATATGGGGCAGGGGAGCCTTTAATACCAGTGTGAGCTGGAGAGTAGGAGGGGTGAGCACAAGGCTTGATAAAGAACTAAGACTAACCCATACATTCTGCAGCAAAATTTCTTCTGATCTTTATGTTCCTGGGGACCATGGAAACTAGCCAAGGGATTGGTATTTCTGCATGCTAGAGTGTAGCCTCATGTAAACCTTTAAAAAGAAAAATACCTGAGGAAAAATGTGAAATTTCTCAATTTCGGATATTCAAGGGCTTCCTGATTGGTCTCCCTGAGGTCGCTCACCTTTTCTTGGATGCTCAGTATTACAGGCTAAATTGTGTTTCCTAAAAATTTTTACGTTGAAGTCCCAATCTCCAGTGCATCATAATGTGAATGTAGTTGGAGACATATGTTTAAAGCAGTAATAAGGTTTATGTGAGGTTATGAGGGTGAGCCCTAATCCAATATGACTGATGTCCTTTAAGAAGTGGAGATGAGGACACACAGACAGACATAGAGGAAGGATCATATGAAGACACAGGGGGAAGACAAACATCCACAAGCCAAGGAGAAAGGCCTTAGCAGAAACCAATACTGCTGACCTTAGACTTCTAGCCTCCAGGAATGTGAGTAAATAAATTTGTGCTGCTTAAGCCAACCAATCTTGGCAGTTTGTTATGGCATCTCTAGCAAACTAATGATGCAGGAGTTTTACTTAACCCCTTCATCGGACTTGCGACACGGATGCCCCATTTATATGGCCTGTCATGCTCAACCTCTTGTGCAAAGAATGCACTTTGGGCACCAGCAAGAGTAGGCTTCATGTGGGCCCTGAGGCGATGGTGCCTAGGTGGGGGTGCCTGCAACCCCCAAAGCCCCAGAGGGCATATTACAATGCTCTCTTAGGTCCACCATCTGTGGACAGTGGTATGTTATCAGCTCAGTGGGCCTCTTCCCTTGTCACGTGGGGCTGCTGCTCTCCACCAGCGAGGGCAAAGGGCTAATGTGAAGCCTTTTTTGGGTACCTATAATTGGTGGGTCCCGAGCTCTTGTCCAGCGTCCAAGAAGAATGAGGTTGCACGGACACTTGAAGGGTGATGGAGGTAGAGAAGTTTATTCAGAGAAGGAAATGGCTCTCAGCAGGGAGGGGAACTGGAGAGGGGATGGGGCAGGCAGATAATCTTCCCTGAATTCTGGCCCTCTCTGGCTGGCTCTTCCCCAAAGTTAAGCCATCTCTCCTCTGAAGCCCAGCCATCCCCCTGAAGTCAAGTCACCTCTCTCCAGTCAAGCTGCTTTTGTCTCTCTGCCAAATGAGTCTGGGTCTTTATAGGGCACAGGAGGGGAGCAGGGCAGGCTGTAGATAGTTTTGGAAAAGGCAACATTCTATTGGTAAGAAGACGTTATTCAGAAAGAACGAATCAGGAGAAAATGGGCAAATAGGGTAGAAGTTCTCACTTTGGGCCACAGGTTTCAGGCTTTCGACTTGATGGTGGGGTTTCACCAGGGACATACTCGTGTCTGCCTAGAATTTCTGTTTCCTGCCTCTATCATTAACACAACCACAAAGCCACCTTATTCACCTCTGCCTTATAAAAATATGAAACACTAGCTCTTTTCCTGTTCTAAAAGTGCTTTTGACTGGTCTCTGTGGTCTACAGATTAATAATAATCTCTATATGCTTATTATAATTGGCATTATCAAGGATATTACATATATATCCTATTTAGTATTCATAATATCTTAGTGAGATGGAGATTTTAAATTTCATTTTAGAGTAACTGAGCTTAATTAAATTGCTGAGTGTCACTACCAACCAGTCTCCCAGTGTTGAGATGACACTTTCATTTTAGTTTTTATTATTCAATGCGTAAATTAGAAGAGTTGAAGTCTTGAAGGTTTGCGGAACGTAAAGTATTGTCTTTTCAAGGTTTTCCTATTTTGCTGATTAAAATACTTATTGACCAGGATGAAGTCAGACCTGCCGTAACTTTACATCAAGGATGGTGAAGAGAAATGAGTTTGTGGGCCTGTCTCATCTTCTCCTCAACAAAACCCAGTAAGGGGGTCTTGGAGACAAACAGACCTGGGGAAAATTCCTGCCTTGACAACCGACCAACTCTGCCATCTGGCACGATTTCTCTTAGCTGCAGTTTTGACCCTTTAAACTGAGGATAATAACTCGTTTATGGAGGTGTGATGAAGAAATGATTGACTGCATGTGAAACAGCAGAGTGAAGTAGAATAAGCAGTGCTTGTTGGCTACTAGTATCATCTGATGTCATGTGGGGATGATCAAAAGACAGAGATCCCACTAAAAAGTTTTTTCTCAATGTCTGTAAAAGAAAATTAATTTAACTTGAAATAGTTTAGACTGGAAGGAGATAGTAAAAATATCATCACATCTTCCTCATAGACCTGAGCTGAAGCTACGTTTACCAACCTGCTTTTGTGACGAAATCAAAGCTTACTTAATTTCCAATGTCAGGCAGCTACTAACTAGTACAGTAAGGTTGCAAACTCTGGCAACAAAGGACTACATTTTCACAACTACTTCAGTCAAACCCTGACTCAAGGCTGTTAACTTTCACGCTTCTCAAGTGTCTATCTTGTTTTTTCAGAACCAAGCCAGTGGTAGATGAGGTAGAAACCATGTAATAACCGTAGTTTGCAAGGCTCACTTTTCCTACCTCAAGTTATATGTCACCACAGGATATGCAAGGAAACAGAATTTTCCAGTTCATTTTCCCATCTGGGTCAGGAAATGGCCAAAAAATGGTCATAGCTGAGAAACTTATGTCCATGTTTAACATCCTTGTAGAGCCTACTTTGCAAGGAGGTAAGACTACCTGTTGTCACTGGCATTTTCTTTTACTAAAATATAATTTAACATTTAAAAAGCTAGTAAGGACTTCAAAAGTTAGCTATGATATTTATCATAATGTTAATACTATTTTTTCACAGTGATGGTGCTTCCTTTTCTGATTTTGAAGTAGATTGTGTCTAAGAAGAGAAATGATATTACCCTGAAAATCGTATCATGACTTTCAGGAGGTGGGGTGGGAGGTCATGAGGGTCTTCGGATTTGTGGGAAAGATACAAAGATAATATATCAATGCAGTTGATGAAAATCATTTACCCAAGATGTGTTTATCAAAAACATTGTGTTTATTCATTACCTCCACCACACATCCCTTTTCAAAGCATTTCTTAAACCTAAAAAGAGAAATTATACACGCACAGACAGCCTCTAACTTGTGATGGTTTGACTTACGATTTGTTGACTTTAAGATGGTGTGAAAGCAATACACATTCAGTGGAAACCATACTTAGAATTTTTAATTTTGATGTTGTCCCAGGCTGTCAGTAAGTAGCAGGATATTCTCATGATGCTGGGCTGCAGCAGTAAGCCACAGCTCCCAGCCAGCCAGACAATCTCGAGGGTAAACAACTGACACTACACTCTACAGTGTGTTGCCAGTGGGTTTGTGTTATGTATTTCTGCATCCCGTCATGTCTATAAAACATCCATCTGTGGCAGTACTCAACACATTGTTATAAAACAAACTTCGCATTAGATGATGTTGTCCAACTGTAGGCAAGTGGAAGTGTTCTGAGCATATTTGAGGTGGAACAACCTAAACTGCGATGAGCCATAGGTTAAGTGTATTAAATGCATTTTCAGTGTGTGCTATTTTCAATTTTGAATGGATTTTTTTTTTTCAGGACATAACCCCATTGTAAGTTAAGGAGCATTTGTATTATATTTCTAACCTATCATCTCTGCCAGACATTTTTTAATCTTTGAGATTCCCAATTTTATTTGACTGTTTCACCCAGGGTACCACTAATCACAATGCCAATGCCAACTGAATTCAGGCATTCTATTGTTTCTCTTTGTTCTCTTTTAGCAATTAAAGAAGGATATAAAAACTTGATACTTTGGGACGCTTCCTTTTAAACTTCGAGAGTAGAGAGGGCGTAAGGATTCTGAAGCTGAGGCGATAACAGCTCTATATCCTGCCAGAATTGTTCTCTGAGCCCCAGCCTGCTTCTCCATCAAGTCATAAAAGGTGTGCATTCTGTGTACTATTGCCTTTAAGGGTCTGCCTGAACGACTTCTCCCAGATCTACTTAGTTCATTTATCTCTTTTCCAATGTGGACTCTGAACCAGATGTGTTCTCTTCCTTGTTCCCAGGATTTTCAGATTTTTAGTTGCTTCTCATTTATTCATCCATCCCACACTGTGGCATTTTCTACGTTCCAGGCATTATGTTGGACTTCAAGGATAGTTACATGGCTCAACAAGATAGACATGGGCCCAGTCTTCCTAGAGTTTTCAGCCAAATCTTAGTACCTGTGAGACAGAAAAGCCTAGCACCTCTTGCAAGGCAGGAAGCAAAGTAGAGGAGACAGAAATGTACAATGTAAAGCCTTTTCCTTCCAAAATAAGGAATGGAATTTGAAGATAATTATGACATTTATTTTTAAATATATAGTCCCCACCCAGTGTTCTGAGATATATCTTTGACATGTGCAAAAATAAAAATCTCAGCTTCAGCCACAACAACTCATTCCATGCCCCCAGTCTAGATTATTGCATTTGCTTACCCCAAATTTACATACAATTATTCTTCCAGAGACATATGTGATAGGGGAGGGACCCCAGAATGCTTCCTGCAGCCAGATCAAAACTTTCAAACTCCTCCTTGCCCTCCTCTGAATTCTTCTAGCATGACTGCCATAGGAAGCATGCTAAATATTATTGCTTTGAGACGGAAAAACTTGGCATTTAATTTTAACTTCACTACTTTACTTAATACCTCTGGGTTTAATTTTGTCATATGAAAGGCCTATCTAGATAAGTGGCACGCCTTTACAGCATTATTGTAAAATTTAAATGAGATAATATTCATAAAAGCCCTCCAGCAGTTAATATGTGTATTATTTCTTTGCTTAGTATGACTTTGAAAATAGTGAAATCTGTACATTTTATTAAAAACAACAAGAAAAAAATTCCCTGCTTTCATAACTTGCCACTTTTATTGAATCGCTATGTAACTCATGGTTGAAGCAACATAGATTTATATTTAAGGTAGAAATTCTCTTTTGCTCTATTTCATCCTAATTACTACCAAATTTTACCTTCCTTCCTTTTTTCCCCACCTTAACCATTCTCCTTTTTCCCTTATGGCAAAATCTAATGATTCCTATCTTTAATCATGAGTATTAAGTCACAGTAGAATATCTCTTTGCCTCTGGAATGCATCGTAACCTCATACTCTAACTTATGCAACTGGAAACATAAATTACAGCATAAAATGTTTATCAAATAAAATTGTGTTGAGTTAATGTTTTTAAATTCACGTTAATTTTTAACAACTTTTATTCCAGGAAATTGTAAGTCTATATTTGCTATGATTTCTACTATTAAATATATGAATACACATATGCATACATATATACTATATACATATATAATATTTAATATAAGTTTAATTTTACAATGAACCCAATGTACCAGGTTGGCACTTTTTAATGAGAAATATATGTAAATAGAATAAAATATTAAACCTAACTTAGTACTTGGGAATCTTAAATCCCTCATTAATTTTAAGAAAAGATTATATATATATATATGTGTGTGTGTGTGTGTGTGTGTGTGTGTGTGTATGTGTATAATGTGCATTTAGTAATACATTATTTGAGCCTTAATACATTTAAAAGAATGGCTAGACCAGTGAGCCTAAAGGACGTTAAAGATCTTTCCTATTCTAGATAGAACAGAAGTGAAGCTGATGCATTTTTCAGTGTCTGTTATCTACCAGATACTGTGCTAGTGGCTTCATAATCTTGGTCTCCTCTAATCTTCCAGCAACCCCATTTTAAAATGCCAAAATAGCCACTTAAGGATAAGGACAACATCTCTCAAGGCTAACTTCCTCTCTCATACCTAGTAAGTGGAGAAACATTGAGGCTTTTATGATATTTAAATGTAGCCTATGCACTTTTCTGTCTCCTACACCTCTTTTAGTTAAAAAAAAATCTATCACAAATCACTGGTAAACATCTGCAACATAGAATAATGCTTCTATTATCCACAATTTAATTAAATACACAAATACCTTTTTTAGTACCAAGTTGGTTTATGTGAGAGTGTAACTAATATGCTCTTCGTAGAAATGAAGAAAGACAAGTGGTTAAAATTATTTGAGTAAAACATGATATTATAGCCTTGGAAGTGAGAATTAGGTATGAAGCAATCCTTCTTAACGTAGGGCCCAGCTTTGCTTGGACACTTTAGAGATGGAGTATTTCAGTCCTTGTCCTTGTTTTGCATCTGTCTGGTCTTTGGAAAGCACGGCAGATGTAAATGGTAGAGTTCTGAGCCATTCAATTAGATTTCATGCACCACTGACCCAAACATTTCTCCTCAATCTTATCTAAGTTGGTGGCAGATGTGCAGGATTTTAGAAAGCATTACCAAATTAAAGATGGAAATATATTGTGTGTTGCTTGATATTGTCACAATATGTGTAAGTGGTAAAATATGTCACCACTGTAGCAACAACTGTGATGCAAGAAGGAACAGGAAAAATGTGCATTTCACATTTCCTTTCCTTATTATCAGAAGACAAAGTATAATTTGTCAAATGTGCATTGGAAATCATGGGCTTTCTGGTAGGTAATAAAGACCAGTGTAAGGCTAATTGGATTGGACTCTGCATTCTGCCATTTACAGGGCTTAATCAAGTCATCTTGGTAATAGGGCTGAGTCTGTGATGATTTATGTAGATAGGGCTTTGCCATCACTGAAGATGATGGGACTTACACTCAGGCACTCTCATCATTACCCATTCACTCAGCCTCACCATCCGTGGCTGACTCAAATCATGCTGTGAATCAGCTAATTAACAATGAGATCCTTGCACTTTTGTAGATGATCAATCAATACTTATCCATTGATTAGGTTTGCTTGATGGGCTTTAGCAGTTTTCTTGTTGAGGTTATGAGAACAATGATGGCATAGAAGAGAGAAAGAAGCAAATATATATGTAGATAACCTACCAGCTGTTTGAACCCTGGGCTTCGTGGAGATCTCAGTACACCCTGGGGAAAGGTGAGGCCCAATAAAGGCTTCCGTACCGACCATGAAGAGTGTTTTGAACCTGATCCGGGATCTGAGGTTCTGAAATCACCCACAAATTGTGTCATTATCCGTGAGAGTATAGTATACAAAGAAGAGTCAAAAGGAAACAAACCCATGCACACGTGTTATCTGAAGGATTTATTCTCTTGGCTGTAAGTGTGAATTCACTTGAGTAAAGAGCATTACCCTTAAGAATTATAGACTAAAGGAATTACAAGGGCTGTTACAACTAATTTTTTCTTCTTTCCATTGAGTGCTTGGGACCCCTTACCACACCCTGCAACATACACGCAGAATAACTTTTAGGCAAATTTATTCCCAAAATATTGAATTTCTGTCCTCTAATTCCTGACTCATGACAGTCAAGAGCAGGGGCCTGTACAAACCAATTTCTTGGTACGTCTCTTCTTCCAGTTTCTGCCAATACTGAGTTTCCTCTATCAGACTCACAGCTGACTTGTTGACATAGGTCATGCTAGTTTCCCGTAATATTTTCCTCCTGCTCAATCTGGTACTTTCCACACATTTATTTTTCTATTATCGGCTACCTTGAGGAAGACAAGAGATCATATATTTAGCTACTTTTTTTTACCATATTGATATTCATTATAGTTTAAATAACTCTACAGTGGTTACATTTTAATAAGGCTGCTCCTGACAACAGTCCTGGCCGATTTTGGAAACATACCAAAAATGAAAATAAGGATCTTCAGAAGTCCTGTGGACTCTGTCGTTGGAGCTGGAACGTGCCTCCATCCTTGGACTTCCTGCCATGGTTTCCTTCCAGCACATTTTCTGCAAGACATGGAGGCTGAAAATGCCTGACTTCTCCATTTAAATCACTTTAAGCAAAACACAGATTATTTAAGCATATCTTTTGCATCCTCCATGCCCAGTAGTAATTTTGCAAAATTACTGGGAATCTATTTCAGGGCAAACTTGGCATTTAAATTAGGTGGTTTTAATTAGCATCTTGACTGCCTGCAGTCAACAGCATGAAGAGAAGGACAGGGAAAAATCACATCAGCTTATATTTTTGCTGTAAAAAAAATAAAAGAATAATATGCTGAAAAAACAACCCCATATAATGCGAAGCAAGATGGCTGGCAATTTTCTGGAATTGGAATGATAAACGTTATCATATATAGAAATTATTATATACTGCAAGACTCCTTTTAATTATCTTTGCCAGAATTTTCATAAAGTTTACCTTTCTTCTACACAGAGAGGCCCACAGACAGTGCCACTGCAGTTATTCTAACACAGGTGCCAAATGGACTCTCACATACATCCCTTCCTCCACCACTGTTAAATATTACCCAACATTCAAGCCATGACCTAAAAACTCACTTCTAGATTATATAAAGGTAACCTTAGCCCCAAATGCCATCTCTCTGTAGCTTGAGAACTCCCACAATATTCTCATACAGTCATACGGCAAAACAAGAACACCAACACCATTTATTATTTACCAGTTCCAGGTAGTACAATCTCAGTACTTTTCCAGAATTGTCTCATTTAACCTTCACAGCAGCCAGATGAGATGTGTGCTACTATAGCGTCCCATTTTACAGGTAAAGAAACAAAGACACTTTACAAAGTGTAAGTGTCTTGCCCAAGGTCACAGCTAGTAAATGGGAGAATTGGGTTTGAACTCACAGTCTGCACCAGACACTACATTATATGGTGGGGTGGAGAGAGTCTCTTAATATCATGGTATATGTTTTACATATTTTCATGTGATTTCAATTTTTAAAATAGTGATTGGAAGTGAACTATGAATAATTTCACTTTATATATATTTTAGTTATCAAAACATTGCTGTTAGCCTTTTTCTGCAGTAAATGATTACATTACAAAACTGTTCAGGAGACATTATTTTTTAAAACATTCTCTAACATATTTTTCCTTTTGTCCTTTTATACTGGTAAGAACATCCAGATTCTCAGATGGGCTTAGCTGCAGCCATAGAGTATAGACAGGATGGAAAAATAGGGTGTTTACCATCATTTGAGTTGACTGTCACCATCCCAGGGAACTAGAATCAGTTTAGAAACAGGTGGCCACAGAGTTTGGTCAAGAAAGTCCTGCCAAAGGACTTTTACTGGCTTCTCACTCTGGTGATGCCACTGTAAAGAACTCAGATGAACCTTGGTTGTTGACTTTACTGAAAGAAAAAAAAGTGGTTCCACATACACACTCCTTCAACAGCTTGTTGAGTTCCAGGCACACTCTGGGAAGCCCTTAGAAGTGATGACCTCATGCAGAGAGGAGGCTGGAAGCTCTGTCATTTCAGGAACGGTTACGGAAGTAGGGGTGCGATTGAATCTTTGGGGACTTTATTTACCACTGTATTCGATGACTTCAACAGCTTCAATATGGAAGGAGGATTTAATTTCTTTTGTGCAGGAGAAACAAGAGAAAGATCTGGCTCAGTATTAAGAAGAGTATAAAATGGTCACAGAGTGTATTGGAAAGAGCACAGAAATTTATTCAGAACATTTCATTCTGAACTGAGATCCTAGTCTTGCTGCTGTCTTCCCATGAGGTTTTTCTGCTTAGACTTTCTGAAATTCATTAATTCAAATGTTAAGTGAGCACAGTAATATCTATCTTTTAGATTTGGGGAAGATAAAACTACTGAAAGATAAATCAGTTAGCATGCATAGTAACATTAGGGAGGAGCACTCGAGGGATTAGTACAGGCTGTGCAGCCTTTTCCCAGGATTGTCAAATGGGAATTCAAAAAGACAATAAACCTGTAAAATTGCTTCCAACACAGTGACTATGAAAAGTGAAAATGTCTACCATTCTCCCTGGAGTCCATTAAGGGATTCACATACCTATAATGACTTAAATATGTTTCTTTAGTCTGGATTTAGGAAATTGAAGGTTGAAATACAAAAAAAGAAAAAGAAAATAAGTAATGTATGCATTTTAGTATTATCTTCTGGAAACAATTTCTTAACCTGTGTGAATTGCACAATCCTTGAACATGTGTATACCATTCTGGTCAGTAAGCAAGATGCAGACGGCTGTAGGCGTGCACATTCTTAAATGAAATATTCACCAGTGGGAAGAATATACAGGATAGACAGAAGTATTTCTATCCGTGGTAGAACTTTCTAAGCAAGCTACCCCCAAACGAGCATCCTCCTAAAGTAGTGAGTTTCCTGCCATGAATGTATGCTTCAGTTAAAAATTCCTTGAGCAACCCCTGGCTAGAGAGGTTTCACAGAGCTTTCACATATAGGTGAGAGAATTGAAGTAAACATGGTAGAAAGTTCCTTTCTACCAGGATTCCATTATACTTCGGGACTTTAAAATGGGGACTAGTTGGGATGGATCTGTGACTAACCACAGTTAAAACTGAAGGAACCCTCAGATAAGCTTGACAATAAGGACAGAAGACAGAATAAAATGATTTCCTCAGGAATACCTTTGCCTTCTAGGTAAAGTCAGCCTTATTTCTACTCTTTGTGTATGAAGAGAAAGGGAGTGAAAAGCAGATGTCCCAATGGAAGATGCGATTTTGTACCATTCTGGGGAACTGACACCAAGGGGAATCCAGGGACCCATGGACCAGGAGCCAGGATTCACCTTCTTCCCCAGCAATAAAAGGGGTGGGAGCTTCCAGCAATTAAATTGCAGTTTCCAGCCAGGGAGTGTGGTGACATCCCTGCTGCCCAACACAAACTATGGGTTTGTTCCAGTGCACACCTCAAGAACTGGATTTAAATTCCAAATCCCAAAAGAATTCAGAATAAGAAGAAAATGAGAGGGAATAAAGAGTAAACAGTCAGAGAAAAGTAAACAAAGGTAATTTTAGAGAAGAACAGCAATATGAAAATCTTTTCAACATAGGGTTGTGTAGCCAAGCATTTGTGGACAGGGTGAGGCAAGATATATATGGTTTTCTTTTTTTTTTTTTTTTTAATCCAGATAAAACTAGCAGTAACTAATTAAGAAATCCTGGATTATAAGGAAAAGTAGAAAGAAGATACATCAGTTCTAGTCCTAGCACCTAAACAGAGCTACTGTTTATCTTTAGATAATTCCCTTCCACCAGTTATTTCCAGTATAAGAATTTTAAGTTGGACTGGATGTGGTGGTGAGCACCTGTAATCCCAGCTTCTTAGGAGGCTGAGGCAGGAGAATCACTTGAACCTGGGAGGCAGAGGTTGCAGTGAGCTGAGATCACGCCACTGCACCCCAGCCTGGTCGACAAGAGCGAAACTGTCGGAAAAAAAAAAGAATTTTTAGTTGAAATAGTTTTAATGGCCAATTTTATATTTAATTTTCATATAAATCTAAACTATTTCTCTTGGTTATTGTAAACTCTTCAAAAACACAATTTAATGCCTATGTAATATTCCTTAAATAGACATTAACTTATTCTGTCTTCTGATTGTTGAACGACAAAGTTTGCTTTCATTGTTTTTACTATTCAAACTAAGTTTTAATTATATTTTTGCTCACAAAGGCTTTTTTTCTTTAAATTATACTGCTACCCTGGGATTATTGAGTGTGAATATAATTAAAATTTTGATATATAATGTTGCAATAAGTTTTCCAAGTGCCTTCAGATGAGCAAATACAGTGTATGACTTTTTAGCACTTCTCTGAGGCAGGGTTTTGGTAGTTACTGTAACCTTCTTTTCAGGATGAGGTCTGGGAATTAGTCATTACTCTGTCTGCTGAGAAAGAGAACATATAGAACTTTGCAGAAAGCTGCTAATTAATTATTCCAACTCTCTAGTGTGGGAAGGAGGTAGAAATGTCTCCACTGCAGTATTTACTAAGAAATATTGTAAATGGATATGACAGACGCCAATTCAAATTCCCCAGATGAGGGACAGCCCTCTTGCTAGATGATCATGACTTCTGCTAAAAACGACCCCCATTGACTCCAGAGGTTTCCTAGAAGATTCCGGGCTGCTGCATTTGCCATGCCCATTGTCTCTGTACTTGTGAACTCATGAGAACCCTTGGGTCTAGTTCAGGATTCTGCCCTCTTCCCAAGACATACATACAGTCTGAAAGTAATGATAAAATTTGCTAAGTCTTTCAGGCAATGTTTAAAATTTGTGCCTACAGTTTCCTTCAGCTTTTGTTTCCATTTGACTGTGGGCATCCCTAGATGCCTTCAGCCGTGTTTTTTGTTTGTTTGTTTTTAGTCTTTGTAATATCTAACGCTGAACTCCACTTTGGCACTGAATTTCCTTTTTTGATCTCATGTTCTCATAAGGCAGGATAGCCCCATGCAGCGTCTGATACGGTTCACGTGTCTGTTAGTTTTTTTTTGTGTGATTTTTGTTTGCTTGCTTTAACTTTTTATTTGCAAGTAATTCCACACTGAAAATTTAAAAATAAAAGAAAAATTTAAAAATAACACCCATGGCTGGATGTGGTGACTCACGCCTGTAATCCCAGCACTTTAAGAAGTCGAGGCAGGCGGATCACCTGAGGTCAGGAGTTCGAGACCAGCGTGGCCAACATAATGAAACTCCATCTCTAGCAAAAATACAAAAATTGGTTGGGTGTGGTGGTGGGTGCCTGTAATCTCAGCTACTCGGGAGGCTGAGGCAGGAGAATCACTTGAACCCAGGAGACAGAGGTTGCACTGGGCCAAGATCACACCATTGCACTCCAGCCTGGGCAACAGGATCAAAACACTGTCTCAAAAAAAAAAAAATCATAACACCCACATATCCTTTTCCGAGACTCAGTTATTGATAACATTCCAACCCATTTACTTCATCATTTTCCATCTATCAATAGCTAACATTTTTTTCTGATCCATAAATGGCCTTTGGGCATATAATATACTCTGGGGCTACTACTTCATAGACTTGAAGATATATTCTTCCTGCATTTAGCTACATAAGACATCCAAATGCTTTCTCCCAGGCCCCTGATATTACCTAAAGGAGTCAGATTTTATAGCTCTACGAGCTCCCCTTTACCTGGAGTGCTTCTTTTTATTTCTATCCCTTTTTTGTATTACACTTTCAGTTACTGAAAATACTCGTATTTTTGAAATCTCGAGTATTTCAAAAATACTCGTTTTCAATATTTGAAGGATCAGTTCAAATATTCAATTTTAGGGACTTTCTATGAACTTTTCCCTGGCAGAAATTTCCTATATTACAACTCATTATCATATTTCATTTTCTCCTGTGTGTTTTTTTTCCTGGTAGATGGTAATCTTCCCAAAAGAGAAGGACAAGAAGGACTGTGTAGTATTATATAATTTTCCTTGGTATCTAGCAATTAGTAAGTGCCATGTTTTAGGTACCCCCAAATACTTGTGAATCATAGTAATATAAATCATCTGCCTTTGTTCATTTATATTATTGATTATTTTGTTTAATCTTTTAGTTTGCTTCTCCTCTTGATGATTGACTTGGTTCATTTAATACCCCATTAACTGAGCTCTTACTGTAAGCAAACTGCTGTGATAGTTGCTCAAGTGGGAAGTTACAAAAGTTAGGAATTCTATTGGCTGCAACACAAGAAAATCTATAGTTAAGATATCTGGATATAGGTGATTTGGTCTTTGATGCAGTGGCTCATCGATATCATCAAGTTCTCAGGCTTATCTGACCTTTTCACTCTGCCATTGACAGGCTTGTTAACTCATGGTCGCAGGATAGCTACTGTACCCCCAAGCCTCACGTTTTCATCTGATCATGTTTAAGGAGAAATGAAAAGATCTGGGTAAATGGAGATTTCTTTAAATTGGATGAAAACTATTTTCCAGAAATTGTCTAGAAGACTCTTCCTTATAGTGCATTTGCTAGAACTAGGTCACATTTATATGCTTAGTGGCAAGAGGTGTTGGAAAAGTAAGTACCTGGCATAGAAAAATACAATTTCCAAGTCTGTTTAAAAATAATCATTAATCATATCTGGATTGGGTCCATCATCATCATAAACAAAGCCAAGTTTCTCTGAGCAAAGAAGGGGAGGTTAAGTTCTTGGATAGAAATATCAAGTTGTATGACACAGTCACAAATCAATAGATCATTTCAGAACTCAATCCAAAACTCATATATTCCAATAGAGTTGGGAGGGTGAAAAACAGACAAGTGTAATGCCATTAATCATGATCTGGAGGGTGAGAAGAGAGGAGACAGATGCACCAGATAGAGATAATTAGTATTAGTGCAGTCCACCAAAGGCTTAAAGTGTGGACCAGGAGTCAAGATGTCCAAGCATCAGGAGTGTGTCAGCAGGCTGGTATTTACAAAGGTTAGGACTTTTACCAGCTTATTTAAAGTCTGTTCCAACAAGCTCTCTTTCCACAAGATGTTATTAGAAAAACGGAGGCTGTAGCCAAGTTTGGGAGATGGGCTATTTGACATTAATCTACCAAAACGTACACATTTTAAGCGGAGATTGTAGTCGTCAGTGTTTCTGAAGCTTATTTGACCATCAATCTTTTTGTCCACAGAAAAGCTCCTACACTTAATTCAGTCAGATACATTTGGTAAGTGTTGTGTGTCCTTAATTGCGAAAGGAGAACTGGCAAGAAAAAGGTGAAAGCCTAGTCAGAGAAAAAGAACCTGAATTTTCAGGCAGATCTTTAAGAAAGATATTAAAACATTGATAAGCAAAGTTCAGTGATCAGAGCTTGGGCATATAGAGAATATGGATCATAAAGGACAATGGGCCCATGTGATATTAGCAGCATAGTCCTTTGTTGTTGGATCATCTGAACACTGGACTAGAAGTGTTCAGGTGAATCCTTTAAATTGTAGAAGCAATTTTTCAAGAATGAGCCATGTACAAGGTAAAAGTGGAGTTATTTTTTTTGAGGGGACAGAGCGCTGCAATGCACAGGGTGTCTAGTCATGACTGGAAGATCAGTTAAAAGCAGAATCATAGAGAGTAGAAAAGGGTGAAGAAGACACAAGGCAAGGCTTGATAATGTACATGTACACATGTGTTTATGTATACAGTACACAGAAGTATGTATGTATGCATGTATTACACACACAGAAATAAATCCCTAGAGTCCCTTATTCATTGTTTCTTTTGTGATCTTTGGAAGTTTAGAGGTAATTAAAAATAGCATGTCTAGTTTTACAATAATTTGGGAGATACACATTTTTAAAAAGCTCAAAATAAGTGTTTTTTCAATATTTTTAGAGATCTCATGAAACAGGCCCAGAAGAGAGCCAGTTCTTTCCTCTCTAATATATAAAAATATCTATTTAGAGAAATATAGTTAGAAAGTCTGATACAAATCAGTCCAATGGTTTTTCCTAAAAGCAAAGTTAACTATTGATACCCAGAAAGTCCTTTGGAGAAAGTGTAAGGAACCAGTAAATGATTAAAGTACATATTTGACACATGTTATTCAACACATCTTTGTTACTCACTTTTCCTCCATATGCAGGTCAGATGATGGTTCGATAGTGTTGCATTTTATAATGTTACATTGTTATAAATGTAGGGGTAGAAGACAAGAGAAGTCATCAGAGGCACCTATCTATAAATGTGGGTTGGGATGATGAAAAGGGAGGACAGTTGTGATTAGGTTCCTTGGGCCTTGAGAGAGTGACGGTATATGGGTTAGCTTGACTAATCTAGAATTTTCCTCTTAACAATTAACAGAATTAGAAAGAATATGTATATCTTTGGGATTTATAAAGGTGATAATAAAATAACTTAAAAATACTTGAAGAAAGGACCTGAACCCCAATGACTTCATATTAAACTCCAAGCAGTTCTTGGTTAGGAGAGGGTAATATAGTGCATGAAACCTAAACTTCTCTGGAGTCTCTTACTACCACCTTCATTTGATTTTCTTCTTTCTTCTTCTTTGTCCCATAATTTCTATTCTATCTCATTTTCCAGGCATCAGAACCCACATAATTATTTGAAAGGTTCTTTTCCCATAATCTAAAGATTAAAGCTTGACTAAATTTCTAAAGCTCCAAGGACCCCAAATTCAAGAGCTTTTATGCTTTTAGCTTCTTTTCTTATTTTTGGATTCTGGAAGAATACATGCCCATGATGGAGTTTCAGGGCATGCTTTCCAGTCCCCAAGAAGGGACATATTCCTGTCTTCTGAGGGTGCTGTAGATGTTCTGTTGGGCTGGGGGAGGATTCATGGTCTTACTTTTGGTGAGGAAAACACCCGTTCTTATCTGAGCTCCATTTTTTCTCATAGACTAAATTGTTTATTGTCATTGTTATTATTGTTGTATGTCCTCAACATAGCAGAAGCTAAATACATTTTTTGGTTTGAAACAACAGACTAGACATCCATAGGATTACTTGTCGTGCACCAACATAAAGAATACTAAACAATACTAGAATTTTCTCTTCTTCTTTCCCTTTTCTTCTCAAATAATTCAGTCCTGAAGACATAATATGAGACAGTGCAAAGGCTGTGTTCAGGATGGTGGTTGGTGCTGGGCAGGGAGGCTGCAGTGAACTGGGCTTGGGTTTTGGAGCCCAAGCGAGAGGAAAAAGTAAAATGTTTATGAAGTAGCAAGGGTGTTGCCTAGTGAGTGGTGTCAGAGTTGAAGTGGGTAAGGGGGTGTCCATATGTAGAGTGGCTTCGTGCATAGTGTCAAAGTCCAAGCAAATCTTCATGGGGAAGGGAGTATTATCAACAATGGAAAATTGATTACATATAGTAATATTGATCCATAAGTAAATATATTAAAGGCAATGGGAGCCATGCTTCTCTTTGGAGGGGAAGAAAAATTGCCAGTAAGAGAAAGAAAACTAGGATGAACCTTTTTGCATGAGATTAGAATTGTAGCCATTAATCTGAACTCACGATTTTCAATATATGTGTCTATCTACATATGTGTGTGTATGTGTGTATGTAAATATGTGTACAGACATGCAGTGTGTGTGTGTGTGTGTGTGTGTGTGTGCATTCCTTAGTTCTGACAGGTGAGAGGGCCTGGGATTAATGACACTCCACATCTTGGCATCTAAATACCATTCTCTTCCAGAAGAAACCAGATTGCCCTGGAGAAACACTAGTTTGCAAGAAAAGTACAAGAAAAGCCTGGAATGTCTTTTTGTACCAGAAAGCAAAGGAGTTCTCAAAAAGAATGATGAGATGTTCACATATAAGTGAGACTATAGAACATTTTTCTTTCTGTATCTGGTTTATTTCACTTAGCATAATGTACTCCAGGGTTATCAATGTTGCAGCAAATGGCAGGATTTCCTACTATTTACAGGCTGAATAATATTCAGTTTCTTTATCTATTTGTCCTCCCTGGACACTCAGGTTATTTCCATATCTTGGCTATTGTAAATAATGTTACAGTGAACATGGGCGTGGAGATATCTTTATAAGGTGGTGATTTTATTTTCTTTGAGTATATACCCAGAAGAGGAATTGCTGGGTCTTATGGTAACTGTTTTTAATTAATCTCTTGTGGGCTGTGTGTGTGTGTGAGAGAGAGAGAGTGTGTGTGTTTGAGACAGAGAATAAAATAGTGGTTACCAGAGGCAGGATTGGGGGTAGGAGATGGGGAGATGTAGATCAAAAGATACTAAGTAGCAGATATGTAGGATGAACAAATGTAAAGATATAAAGTACGACATGAGGACTATAGTTTATCATATTGTATTGTATTGAGGATTTTTGCTAAATGACTAGATTGTAACTGTTACTGCCACAGAGGAAAAATAGATAACTATGTGAGATGAGTTGTTTCATGATAGTAACTGTTATACTGTATATGTGTAGCTCATAACAACATATACTATGCCTTAAGTATACACAATAACATTTATTTTGTAAAATGATGAGAATATAGTAAAAGGACACAGAAGGTTTTTTTTTTGTTTTGTTTTTTTGTTTTTTTTTTTTTGGAGACAGAGTCTATCTACAGAAGGTTTTTTGAAGGGCTCCTACTCACCAAATTTGGGATGAATTGAGCATTATAATAAATAATGTTCGTAATTGATTATCACTTATTAAATGACATAGAAAAAAGAATTTGTTCTGATATAAATAAATCAATGAAGAAGATAAATATTTGTCGAGGAACAGGATATTTACATGGTCTCACCTTCTCACAAAATACCTATTAATTACAATAGGAAAGAGTGAATCTACATTAAAGAGGCCAGTCATACCCCATTTGAATCAAGTAATCAGTATGAACATCATTAAAGATGGGACAAGTCCCATAGGATATAATCAGAAGAATGTGACATCACATCTGTAATGTGTAACCTGTATCTAATTATGAGGGAACATCAGAAAAACCAGAATTGGTAGATTGTCCACAAAATGACTGTCTTGTAGTCTTCAAAAAAAATGTCAAAGTAATGAAAGTCAAGGAAAGACTGAAGAAATGTCTCAAACTGAAGAAGTACAGTGCTTACTTGTGATCCAGAGGTTTTTGTCACAAAGGGCATTACCGGAACAAGTGGTGACATTTGAATGGAATCTGAAAATTAGATGATAGCCCTGTAGTAAAGTTAATTTCCCAGAGCATTCAATGATAGCAATGTAGTAAAGTTAATTTCCCAATTTTGATATCTATATCACAGTCATGTACAGAAAATATCCTTGTTTGTGAGAAATACACACTAGAGTACTTAAGCGTAGTGGAGAATCAATTTGGCAATTTACACTAAAAATCTGCAGGAAAAAAACATTCCTTGAACTATGTTGGAAACTTTCCTGTAAGTTTAGGGCTAGTGACTTCTTGACAGACACCTGAGATCTGAGCTTTAAAACTGTAAAATGAAACTATAAGAAAAGAGGAAAAAAGATACGATGCTGAATTAAACACGTGTATCACATACAACAAGTGCCACTCTTGGATGAAATGCTCTTGGTACAGAGACTGCTGGTAGGTTAATAGGAGGAACATACCGATTTCCATGCCATGTTCAGAGGTGAATTTGATCATTCTATGTAAATTATATCTGAACTGGAGACTTGTAATTAGTCTAAGTATAATATGATTAGGTGGATGAAATTTTGGAGTTTGGTTTTGTTTTAAATCAAGTACTCATAAAAAATAAAACATACTGCACTGTGTCCTTGGGAATATTTCTGTTATCTTTAAAATACTCAGTATTATAGGCATTTATTAACACAGCATTACGTTTGCCCGGTTTGACCTGGAGGCTGAAATGAATTGTGACTAATGTCCCGCTGGTGTTCCCAAATTATGGCAAGGACTGGATGTCATTTGTTGCTGTGAATGACTTCTTGCCAGACACCTGTGATCCGAGCATCCAAAATCACACTCCAAGGGATTCCTGAAATACACTTTTTTTTTTTTTTTTTTTTTTGAAACGGAGTCTCGCTCTGTCGCCAGGCTGGAGTGAAGTGGTGCGATCTCGGCTCACTGCAACCTCCACCTCCTGGGTTCAAGCGATTCTCCTGCCTCAGTCTCCTGAGGAATTGGGACTACAAGTGCGTGCCACCATGCCCAGCTAATTTGTGTATTTTTAGTAGAGATGGGGTTTCACCATGTTGTCCAGCATGGTCTCTATCTCTTGACCTCGGGATCTGCCCACCTCGGCTTTCCAAAGTGCTGGGATTACAGGCACGAGCCACTGTGCCCGGCCACACATTTTTTTAAATCTTCTATCATATAACCATTATCTCGGTGAACCTTTCAGAATCTTCTGTTTGAACACATCTCCTTCAATTCTGTTGTTTCCACATGAAAAGATCAAATTGAATAATATACTACCCAGTGTCTCTTTATGTATGAACGCTTTAAACCAAACACAGGATACCATTGTCTTAATCTTCCTGCTGTATAACAAAATCACTTAAACTGGGTAATTAATAAACAATAGAAGTTTATTGCTCACAACTGTGGAGGTTGGAAAGTTCAAGTGTCTAGTGAGATCTCTGTGCTTCATAGATGGTAACTTCTTGCTATGTCCACACATAGTGGAAAGGGTAAACAGGCTCCCTTGAACCTCTTTTATAAGGCTACTAATCACATTTATGAGAGCAGAGCTTTCATGACCTAATCACCTCCAAGGCCCCACCTTTTAGTACCACCACCTTGGGGTTTAGGTCTGAACATATGAATTTTGGAGAGACACAGACATTCAGACCATAGCAACTATTTACTCATGCAAATAACAAATCCAGTGATCAAGAAGCTGGTTATCACCACAGTTGGTCAGTTGCAAGCACTGAATAAAGACAATGGGATATATAGCTGGAAAGATGTTCAGATGACATTTCTTTTCTAATTTTCATTGAAATTATTCGAAGCCACTAGAAGTTAGACTTTTTAAAAAACATTCCCGTTAAAAACCAAAGAAGCTATGCTCTTGTTTATATTGGAATCAGAGCAAATTTAACCCCCTTTTAAGATTTTCTCGGCTGTAAGAATTTCTTGGTAATGGCTGAGAGAACCCTGATGTTTTTTGTAATCTGACTTTTATTTAAGTTCAGGGGTACATATGAGGGTTTTTTATATAGATAAACTTGTGCCATGGGGTTTGTTTTACAGATTATTTCATCACCCAAGTATTAAGCCTATACCCATTAATTGTTTTCTTGATCCTCTGCCTCCTTCCACCCTCCACCCTCCAGTAGGCCCCAGTGTGTGTTGTTCCCTTTATGTATCCATGTGTTCTCATCATTTAGCTCCCACTTATAAGTGACAGCATGCAGTATTTAGTTTTCTGTTCCTGTGTTAGTTTGCTAGGGATAATGGTCTCTAGTTCCATCCATGTTCCTGAAGAGGACATGATCGTATTCTTTTTGATGGATGCATAGTAAATACCATTTGACCCAGCAATACCATTACTGGGTATATACCCAAAGGAATGTAAATTGTTCTATTATAAAGATACATGCACGTGTATATTCATTGCAGCACTATTCACAATAGCAAAGACATAAAATCAACCCAAATGTTTGATCAGTGGTAGATTTGATAAATAAAATGTGGTACATATACACCATGGAATACTATGGAGCCCTGGTTCTTTTACCTAGTTGATGATACACTTGTGATTACTAAAGCATAGCCATAGCCAGTTAGGCCACTTGGTCTTATTCATAAGGAATAAGTCAAACTTTGGAATGCCTGGTAACATTTCTTAATATTAAGACCTACCTTATCCTGAATGCAAATCCATAATCAGGTAGTACCTGTTTTCTCCATGGACTGGACAGGGTACATTTATAAGCCCATCTTTGTGTTTAGACTGTACTATTAAGAGGAATATAGCAAGGACACCTCTTCTCCATTTCACATGAAGATGGATGTATTAAGTATTAACTAACTAGGTATTTGCAAAATACTTTCAAGAAAAAAATGCAATAAAAGTGCTAAATATAATTATTATTGAAAAATTATGACAATCATTTAGATGAGTAATTTTAAAACTCTTCATTAAACGTGATTGGATGTTTATTAATTCATTAAGCTCTACTTCAAATGGTAGATAAATAAGATGCATTATTAATAAGTCATAAACTAAATGGAATAATGCCTCATAGGCCTATTATTTTTAAAATGCCTTGCAAATATTAACAAATTCATGCTTACATTCTTTTGAGGACAGCTTGTAGGATTTAAGAGGAATTGTGACAGTACTTTTGTTTCTTATAATATAGAATGCCTACTACAAAACCTAGGCTCTTTAAATTTTTCAGTCTGTCATTTTTTAAGTAATGTATACTTATTTAAAAATACGGATACATATAAATATGAAAATAAAGTTATTGTTAATAACTAAACTACCCAAATAAAGTCTTTGTTAATATTTCAGAAATGTTTTGTCAGTGTGTGTCTGTATTTCTTTCACAAAGTGTAAGTCTTATTGTATATAATGTCTTATATATTCCATTTCTACTTAAAATATTAAACAGAGCACCCTTCCCACACTATTTATGGCCTTGCAATGCTATTTTTTTCACTAAAAACAAGTAAACAAGCAAGTAAAGAAGCAAAAAAGCAGGGTTTCTTAGACAAATGGCTAATCCTAGGTCTGGTGTATAAGATGAGCTTGAAACATTTTCATAACATATAGTAAGAAAACTAGGGCCCATCGGGAGTACTCATGATCCAATCTGGAGCCCAGGCACTCACAGCATCAGAAGCCAACTGGCTAAGTGTTGGACAATTCAGGCAATAACATCAATGGATTGATATACATCAAATATGTTAAAAATCCATGCTTCAAAATAATACAAAAGTAAAAAAATAACTGTTTACCACTGCAGGATGCTTTTAAATCAACTTATGATTAAAACAACTAACTAATAAATAGAAGGAAAGAAGAAGGTTTTATCCTATTTTAAATTGTCTTTATTTGCATAAATATATGGTGTATAAGTGTAATTTTGTTACATGGATAGATCATGTAGTGGCAAAGTCAAGGCTTTTAGGGTATTCATCTACATTAAATTAATCTACATTAAGAAATTTCTTATCATCCATCCCCTCAACCTCCCCATTTCCAAGTCCCTATTGTTTATTATTCCACATGTGTGCATGTTATTTACCTCCCACTAAATATCTATGTCCACGTGTGCATATTTTCTAGCTCCCACTTGTAAGTGAGAACCTGCGGTACTTTCTGTGTCTGAGCTGTTTCACTTAAGATAATGGCCTACAGTTCCATCCATGTTACTGCAAAAGACATGATCTTATCCATTTGCATGGCTTCATGGTATTCTATTATATATATGCGCCACATTTTATCTCCTCTATCGACAAGTAGCCAAATAGTAGATGGAGGCTTTTGTTTTAATTTTTTTTTATGGAAGTATATTACAGCTGGCAAGTGAGAAAGAACTGATAAAATTAGTATATCACAATTTTCCAACTCCAAATTAATGAATAGACCAAGACATTGATTATTAACAGCTGTTAACGTCAGTAAAACCGAGTACAACTAAATATCATATACTTCCTGGTGAAATAATGCACACCACTCATGAACTAGTATTGTTTAAAAATATATAAACCTAGTTCTGGTCAAACTTCTAGATCCAACTACTAATTTATAGAAAATCAGATGATGGAGAAATATATGAGATGATATCATGGTTGAAACTAGCAAAAATAAGATTGTAGGGAACTCTACAAGGAGAAAAAAAATCCCTGGTTCTTCCAATATACATACATATGGAAGAGAAAGAGATAACAAGAAGGAAACCTACAGGGTAAAAGAAACTTAAATAAAAATATCAAACAATTGCAAAATGTGAACTTTATTTATATTTTAATTTAAGCAAAAAACTGCTGAAAGATGTCAACATTTATGAAACATTTAGATATGTGAACACTGAATATTTGATTATTTAAAAAAACATTGTTCCCCTTTAGGTGAAATGATCGTGTGTTTATGTGTCTATGTGTATTATACATACACATATATATATATATTTAAAAGGATATTTGTCTTATAGAAATAGATCCTTAAAAATGTGTATGGATACAGTGATTATTTCCTTTAAAAATAATTATTTCCTTTAAAAATAAAATTATTTCCTTTAAAATAATTTTAGGGCACAAGGTAACCACAAGATAACCATCACTGAAATAGATGGTGGGATTCATTATACTCTTCTGTCTACCTTTACATATTTTTGAAATTTAATAATAAAATACTTTAAAATATAATGACTTTTCTTTCTTATAACAAAGTTTTCTTTGAAGACATGTGATATGGTTTGGCTCTGTGTCCCCACCCAAATCTCATCTTGTAGCTCTCATAATTCCCACATGTTGCCAGAGGGACCCAGTGAAAGATAATTGAATCATGGTGTGGCGAGGGAGTTCTTTTCTGTGCTGTTATTGTGATAATGAATAAGTTTAATGAGATCTGATGGTTTTGAAAAGGAGAGTTTCCCTGCACAAGCTCTTTCTCTCTTTGCCTGCTGCCATCCATTTAAGATGTGACTTGCTCCTCCCTGCCTTCTACCATGATTGTGAGGCCTCCCCAGCCATATGGAAATGTAAGTCCATTAAACTTCTTTCTTTTGTAAATTGCCCAGGCTCAGGTATATATTTATCAGCAGTGTGAAAACTGACTAATACCACATGATTGCCAAGGTTTCCCAAAGCATGATTAATAATATATTATTGCTCATTAAATGGATCAGAGGGTCTAAAACCTACAAACTGTGAGGCCTTGAAAGAAACTTGATTTAGAATTTTTGTATTCCAATTTTATTATATTTTTCTCCAAAATTTATCAGTTTTTCTTATACTGATTATTAAATAGTCTCTTCTTTTTCCATTATTGTGAAACGACCTTGTTGCTTCATTCAAGTACACTGTGTATGCTTCAGTTCTCTGGCTTGTCCCTGGGCTAAACCTGGGTTCTACTTATTCATCATTTGTCTCACAGCTTTTCAGCTCCTCTGTTTCTTTGCATTTCTCTCACTCTTTTTCTCTTTCTTTCTCTGTCTCTGTCATACACACACACACACACATACACACACACACACACAAGAATTTCCCAAATGTTTGATCCTCGACTAACCATTTTTATTTAAAAGCAGTAAAAAAAAAGCAGATTGGAAACCCTGGATATGGGGGTTAATTGAATTATATCAGCAGTAATAAGTCCTTTTGCTTTGGCTGGTCAGTTTCTACAGCAATAAATCTTCCAACCTTCTGCCTTGTCTGCCAGCTTTCTAGAAGCTAACAGAAGAGCTTTTCTTGAGGGTGGGAAGAAAATATATGCTCCTTATATACATTTCAAGACACCTGTGTTTTCAGCTCACCCCACCGTCAGATGTACCTGATTCCTTCCATCCCTGACCCTTTCCAGCAGTCGCATGCAGGAATGAATGGGTTGCTTCCTGTTGGCTTTCCTCTCTATCTGCATAGGTGATGATAAGTTTCTAAAGTGTTTGCTCCCTAAATGAGTTATGACTGGAAAGAGACTTTCTAGTTTCCAAACCACTGGTGATATCTATGCTTATTTTCTTTTATTCTTGAGGGCTGATGCCTTTTCTCTTCTTTTTTTTTAACTGTTAAATGAGGTTTTGAGCTGTTAGAGATAACTTCCAAAAATAACTAAAATCATAACTCTCAAAATGTTAAAGATTTTATTTAACTTACTAATGAGGAAACTAGTGAGACATTACAACCAGTTCATAGAAGAATCCAAGAAACAGATGCATTTATAATTAGCAATATTGAAATGAATGTGCAAATAGAGGCAAAATTTGTTTTTTCTTCAGTAGGAGAGTAAAATCAATTAAAACTCTACCAGACAGGACAGAATGTGTGTGTCTATGGGCAGGGATGATTTTGCATTGCTTTTAGTTATTGGCAATTAACAGAGTTGTAAAATAACTCCCCTAGAATCAGAATCATCAGATATCACAGAAAAGTATGCTAACACATTGGCCACATTTCCAGTGAAACACATTTTTCCCTTACATGGCTTAAACTGGATGAAGTCATGGGATCAACTATTCAAGTTTAAGTGGGCGTATCCATACCTAATTTGCCTTTCTTTCTTTTTTCTTAGGTGACCTTTACTAGATGATGAAGTAATGTCTGCATGTTTTTCTATCAATACAAAATAATCAATAATTTGCTTTATAGTTTTGAGAAAACCAAAGGTTTTTTGACAAAGGTTGCCTGCCTTTTCCATTTTGCTGCTGTTTTCATATTGTTTTCTTTTTTCTTCTAAACATCTTAATGAGTCAGAAGTATCATGATAGAAAACTGTTAAGCTAGTATTATATGGCACGAGGTACCCTTGAAAATATCTCATCAATGCAGTTTCACCAACATTTACACAAGACTTGAAAAGCATCCATGGTCTATCATAGCCAGAGAATATTTTCTCCTCCAGCACTTTCTGCAAGATGTGAGATCATTTGATTTGTGCATGAGATCAAAATACCAGATCAAGTGCATCAGTGAATTTCTAATTCTTGGAATACCTTGTGATAGTCACTGTCTTGGCTTAATCAGAATTGTTATTTACTTTAGAATTGCCCCACCCATATGGTCCTCTCAACAGTTCCTTGTGTCCACAGCCCCAGCTGCTTTCAGTGTTCCAGTTCCTTCTTGCATTCATAATTACTCCAAAGTCATTCTTCAATGTGCAGACTCTCTGCGTCAACCATTATCAGTTGAACAAATGAATTCCTATTGCTTATGCTATTTCTGTTCGTAAATGCAACTGCCCAAATCCATGGCAAAATAAGACCTTTAGGATAAAAGAATATAAACTCTTCCTGAATACTACTGCTTTTCATGTCTTCTCCTTGTGTCTTCCACTAAGTCTGCAGTAAGAGATTTGCAGCCCTTCATGGTTATAGTTGGGGAAAAATCAAACAAGAATATTGTATTGAGACCTGCCTTCAGACCTCTTCCATTTTTCCAAATCCCTTTCTTCTATGTTTCTTTTTTTCCTATCTTATTGAGCAACTTCTCTTCTCTCAGCTATAGTGTCTGAAGATAAAAGCTGTCATCTTGCAGCTTAAATATAATTTAAACATATTTCAGTAGCAGCTATACAATTTCTATAGAGTCAGGGATTAACGTCAGCAGTTTGGTTGGAAAAAGGCAGGCAGAATATTGAAACCATGTTTATATGACACTTTACATAGAATTGAGGAAATAACAATTTTCCATGACAAAGAATGAAAAGGAACAAGTATATATTATTGGGGATCTGAATGCGTGCTCCTTGCTACCTCCTAACCTCTTGGCCCTACAGCTGACTCTATTATGCCCTTTGAGAAACATCGTAAACAAACGTAGTGGGGCTGGGGTTTTACAGAGGCAGGCAGATGAGGGAGTAATCCATAAGTTTATGGGAGTAATGAGGTAAGATGGAGATGGAATTTATCTTGAAATATGTGAGAGCACAGTGATCACTTGCACTCAGCCATTTCTTAATTCTTAGAACACAGAAGGATGGGGAGACTTCTCAACCTTCACTGTGTTCCAACTTCTAGGAATTTAGGACTCATGTAAAGTACAGTATGGTCACCTGTCACATGTGGTTTGCATTCATGTTCTTTCTGCAAGTACATCATAGCATATCTGCCAGTTTTTCAAGTATATGACAAATGTGATTTAACTTCCCGTTACAGTAAATTATGATGTCAAAGACAAAGCTGGATGTTGGTTAAAGACATCCAGGAGTTGGTTAAGACAGATTTTATTCACATAATAACTATTGCAATAGGGAAGAAAGTCTATTGTAAACTGAGCTCACCTTTGCCAGAGCAAGAGACAGAAGCATTCTTAGATGCTGGGGCATGCTCAAGGAAAGGCACTGATGGGTGTTAAGCATGGTGGGGGAGCAGGGATCAGACCATATGATTGGACCATCGGGGTTTGCTAACTGGCGCTTATCCAGAGGAGGAAAAAACTTCTCCTATATTTGTGTCAGAAGGTAGTAAGTTGGAACAAGGTGCCCACCAAATTTAGTCCTTTGTCTTCCCACAGGGACTGACAGAGAGAGATAGAGATAACTTTTTTAAACTTTGCATTTCAAAGAGACATCCCTCTACCTCCTGCCTCCCTTCACAGTCCTTGAGAAGACAGTTTGGGGTGGCAGAATATTTACATATAAAGAAGCAGAGAAAGGTTTTATAATTGCAAACTTTCTAAGGTATCTGCTCTAAGAGGAGCTTTAGGGGTCTATAAGCCTATCACAAGCTTTTGGCTGGAACAAACAGTCAATTCCCCTGGCAGTATTGTGCTTTCTGGTGCAGGCTTTTTTTTTTTTTTTTTCTCTGAGATAAAATCTTGTTCCATGGCCCAGGCTGGAGTGCAGTGGTGCTATCTCTGCTCACTGCAACCTCTGCCTCCCAGGTTTAAGCAATTCTCCTGCCTCAGCCTCCCTAGTAACTGGGACTACAGGCACATACCACCATGCCCAGATAATTTTTTTATTTTTAATAGAGACGGGGTTTCACCATGTTCACCACACTGGTCTTGAACTCCTGACCTCGGGTGTTCTGCCCACCTCAGCCTCCCAAAGTGCTGGGATTACAGGTATGAGCCGTCGCACCTGGCTGGTGCAGGCATTTTAATGAGGGTAGGATCATCTTTGGGACACAGCCTTAAACTGCTACAAGCCATGCTAAAGTTAAGTCTCTTAGTGGAGGAATTGGGTGAACTGGTTATTGCTCAGAACTTTTTGTAGTTCTCAATGGAAGTTATTTCTTTAAATAACCCACTAGTGACCTTATTGCTGTAATTGTGGACATTGGCAGTGAAAGATTATCTTTGTACCAGATTACAACCCAGTAAGTTTCTCAAAGACTCAGAAAAATCCAAGAATTCTCAGGAAATTGACCCTATTCAGTCAATCAAGCCAGACAAGCATGGGGCCAGATGATACGGTGAGATTACTTGGAGTCCAATGAAAACCTAAGCAACAAACAAATAAAAGTAATGTGACCTAGTTCCCAAAATATTAAGCTTCTTCATTGTCATGATATGTATATGTATGTGTATGTCTTCCTTTACAGGCCATGTAATATATTTCCAACCCTTGAAGTTAACATTTTGTAATTGTCACAACAACCTTAAGAGTTTGCCTAGGCTGCTATTCATTAAGCAGGATACTGGCCCTGGGCTATGCTTGCAGCTTCCAGCTCCTCCCAGTGAGCTATTAATTCTCTAAAAATGTTTTGTTACTTAATATGCTGCCTCCTAATTTGTAGCATCTCATTAAGAAGGAAACAAAGTCAACAAACACCTAATGTTGTTTGACCTCTACTATATCAGCATGAGGGACACATCTGTGTCTCAACAGCTAAAAAAAATAGAGTCACAAGGGCGATGGGCAAATTTTGGTGAATGATTTTTGCCGTTGATTACCATAGACACTAGAACTAAAATTTCAGTAGGTTACTACTGATTGCATGTCAGGGAATGCTGGGCCATGCATCCACATCAGTTTAAGTAACAGTGGTTAACTGGTTAAGTCATTTTCCAGACACAGAAAAAGTTTGAGGTACATATTTTTTCTTGGTAATTCAAAAGAACTTCCACACCATCACGTAATTGTTTATTTGCTATTTTTACAGACATTTAAAAAAAGGAAAAACAGAAAGATTCAGTAGTCATTTAGCTTTTATAAAAGAAGCAGATGCCAGGGCTCCACCTACAGAGATCTGACAGAGTTGGTCTGTCCACACGGAGCCTAGATTTTTACATTTCATCAAGTGATTTTGATGTATTTCAAGCCCACACATTGGGAAAAACTGCTTTCAGACACTTAACACATTTAAACAGAGAAGCTTTAGCTCAAGTTTGCATACAAAAATCTATAAGTGATGGAAGCATATAATTGGGCTGCTGGTTGAGAAAGGCAGAAAGCAACAGGAGGCCATTGAGATAAAGAGGAAAAACAGTAAGAAAATTAGGCCAACTATTTGTAGTGCACTAATTTCATTTTCTTGTTTAGTTTGCATTGGTTAGAAGAAGATGACATGGACTAAGTGTAAGGTGAGGTAGTGGGCATTGAGAACAGGAAGACCACTTTAGGCTGGGGAGGTCTAGAATAAGAAGCTGAGCTTAGAATGTGATGTCTGTGTCAAAAGAACTTTAGAGATCTCCAGATTATAAAGAGATCTCCATATTTCCTAATAAGGAGAAAAGAAATGTCCAATAAAAGAGAAATAATGGGGACTTCTAACAAATATTGATGAAGTGAAGGAATGAGACTTCCAAGACTAGGTCAAAAAGGACACCACAGCTGTTCTTTGCTCTCTCTTGGGTCATTGTGTCTTGGGGAAGTCAGCTGCCATGTCATAAGGGCACTCAAGCTGTCCTATGGAGAAGCTTACATGACAAGGAACTGAGGACTCCTTGGCAATAGCCAGTGAGGAGCTTAGGCCTTCGACCAGCAGTCATGAGTGTGCCACTGTGGAAGCAGAGCTTTTGGCCTGTAATTTTCAACCAAAGGTGATTTTATCCCCCCGTTGACTTGTCAATGTCTAGAGACATTTTGGTTGTCACAACTGGGAGGTGGGGGTAATATTAGCATGTAAAGGGTAGAGGCCATGGGTGCTGGTAAACATCTTATTATTTACAGGAAGGCTTCTCAAAAAAAAAAAAAAAAATATATATATATATATATATGTATGTATGTATATATACACACACAAAATATGATTCATCCCCAAATATCAGTAGTTCCAAGATAAACAAACCTGCTCAGTCCCAGTCAAGCCTTCAGATAACGGCATCCCAGTTGACATTTGAACTGCAACATTGAAGCAGGACATTTCCCGGACCCCTTCACAGGACTCGCAGAGGGGGTGCCTCATTTACTCAACCCACAGTTCTCAACTCCTTTTGGGAGGAAGCACACAAGTGAGCGAGGCGGAAACTGGAGTGCAGAGGCACTAGAACTAGCCAGCCACTTTGGCGCCAGCAGGGGTGAACTGCATTCACCTGGACCTGCTGTGATCTGCCCCTGGTGGGAGGAAGCATGCAGGTGAGTTCGTGCAGGAGCCAGGATGAGCGCTTTTGGGTGCCAGCAGGAGTGAACTCTCCATTGCGGGCCCTGCAGCAGCACCTGGAGGGGGTGCCTGCAACCCTTGAAGCCTGAGAGGCAGCTGCCTTCTGCCAGTGAGGGTAAAGGGTCAGTGTGACAGCCTTTTTGTATCCACACTCTTGGCTCCCGAGCCCTTATCTAGCATCTAGGAGAACTGAGGTCACACGAATGAATTGAAGGATGGTAAATAAGGGGGATTTTATTGGCAATGAAAGTGGCTCTCAGCAGGAAGGGGAGCTGAAAAGGGGACGGACAGACGAGGTGGGAAGATAATCTTCCCCTGAAGACTGGCCATCTCCAGATGGATTTGTCTCAGAAGTTAGGCCTTCACGCTTTTCCTCTGAAGTCAAGCTGCTTCTCTCTTCTCCCCAATTGTAGCCTCCAACATCTAGCTGCTTCTCTTCTCTCTGCTGGCTGAGCCTGGGGTTTTTATAGGTACAGGATGCGGGGTGGGGCAGGCCATGGGTGGTTTTGGAAAAGGCAGCATTCGAGCAGGAAAACAGGGATGTAAGTTCTCACTTCGAGCTAGTCTCAGGTTTTTCGCCTTGAGGGTGGGGCTTTGCCAGGGACCCGCCCCTGTCTGCCTAGAATTTCTTTTCCTCCTGTCCCCATCAATGTCATGAGAGATTTTGAGCCACAGCCACTCAGTTCATCTGCTCCAGGATTTCTGACCTTTCAAATGTGTGTGAGATAATGAATGTGTTGTTTTAAGCTACTTAGTTTTGGGTTACTTATGCAGCAACAAATCAAATAACTAATACAGCCCCCAAAATGTTTCTGTAGGGTTGGATTGGATATTTTAAGTAACCAAATCAGGCTGGACATGCTAGTGGTATTTGGAGGGCACAGGAGGGACAGAAAGAATATGAATAAATATTTCTGCTAAACAGCATGTTGGGCAGTAAAGTATATTTTATTATCATAGTTCATGAGACTTACCAAAGCTCAATTAGTGATGATTATAACAAGTGGCTTGTTAGAGCTGAAACTTACATGTTCCATACCTCTTGGCAGAAAGACACTGGTAACTGTCAAGATTTCCAGGAATAGTTAAGAGTGCTGAACGAGGCAAGAAGGCCTTATGGAATCAGTAAGTAAAGAAAAACAGAAGTTGCATATTTACAAACTGAACAGTGAAGTGAGTAGGTGATAAAAAGAGAAGCTACCAGGATAGAAGCAAGGTATGTTAGAGATGATGCTGTCATCTTTGTAAACTTTAGTGGAGGGCTCAAAGAAGAGAAGTTGAGGCTTATGTTCTTCAAATGTGATTGAATGCAAACTCCCTGGAGAGCCTGTGGAAATGCAGATTGAGGGGTTGCAGATTCTGCATTTGACTAACAAGTCCCAAGAGAAAATGGAAGAACTTGATTCTGCAGAGAGGACATTTCTTCTTGTAAGACCTCAGAGATGAAAAGGAATTATGTTGATAAGACACATCTTTGGAAGATGAGAAAAGGGATCCATTCTCACTAGTTCAGGTTTAAAAAAAAAAAAAAAAAAAAAAAGGTGGTGAGGGTGGATCACCATGATCCTGCCAAGAGTGAAAGTAATGGGAACAGAGGGGGAAAGCAGTAGAGGAAGGGCAATGGTTTGGAATAGCTGCAAGGAATAAATAAAGTGGTGATGAGCTGTGCCATAAGAGCGAGGGCCTCATCAAGTTGGGATAAATAGGATTTACTGAGCGACAGTACACAATCACAGAAACAAGAGGACTAGAAGCTTCAGCTTTTAGAAATGCCACACACATACACTTCTAGGTGGCAGGGGGGTGCAGAGCCAGAGATTAGGTACTACTGTGGGTGTCTTTTCTTTTAACAAGACTCTGTGGCAGCCAAAATTTGTAACTGAAAAGTAAGCTGCACTGAGCAGTTAGACAAGAGCACCACATTATTTGTGCAGTTTTTCGGGGCTTGTGAAATGGAGCTAGAAATACCATTGTTTCCTGGGGCTGCATGGGATGCAAGTGTAGGTGAGCACATCATGGTGATAGGCTGGACACGACCCCTTTCCCTCTTAAATGAAGGTTGAAGGAGCTGTGCTGAATGAGAGGATTTAAAACACATTTTATTATTCTCAAGAATTTTATCTCTCATTGCAGGCTTTTTGGCAGGTAGTTAAGATTCCATGCAAATCATTTTAAAATAAAGAGGGTTGTGTGCTCACTGACTGTGTAGTGTTCAGTCTTCTGAATATAGCTTGGTGTCATTTTCCAATAAAATGAGCAGGAATATGAACCTTGGGTTAAAAATAATTCAGAAATAGCAGTTATTCTATCCCTACATCATGCAATGTGTAATCTTTGAAAACAAAATTACTCCAGACACACAGATATGGTTAAGGTATAAAGCAATAGTATTATTATATAGTCACCTTAGATTTATTCTAAATGTGTGCACAGCACAAATAATTAATAAATGAATGAACATTGTTAAACATGCCTATTGGAAAGTCTCATCATTAGTTATTTCATTATGTATTAATTGTTTTCCTGTATTGCCTAACTTTTTTCTGTTGATATCAAGGTAAATAAAATATGATTCTTTTTGCAAGGATTTTAGAATCTGTTAAAGAGACAGGGAAATTTATACAGCAATGTAATAAATGATATGTTAAAGATAAACGTTATAGGAAATAATTCTTCTCCATGGAAAGAAACCTTCCTTGGTAGGTGAATCTTCAGGTAACATAGAAGTTTGCGTATTGATATTTTTTTGTAAAGTGTCATATGTATCTCCCACCAAAAACATGTTATAGGTACAATTTCTGAAGTTTTTAAAAAATAAACAATTTTATATTGACTCTGAAAGCAAATTGTTGTCTAAATCAGTAGTAGGCAGTTTATTTTACTGAGAAAGTTTTATTTGCCTTAACTGTTATCTAAAATATATTAAATAAAATGGGTTTTTTTCATTTAAAATGATATACTGTCTTATTTCTTATATATCAGAATAAATTCCAAATGGATCAAGGATTTTTGTGTTAGGAATAGTACAATGAAAGTACATGAAGACAAAATAAAATGATTTGTATACTTTCTTAATGAAAAATAAATGATAAAATTGTTACATTTAAAAATATTCTACAGTTAAAAATGGCATTAAAAAGCAAAAGAAAAAAATGACAACCTGCAGTAAACATCTTTGCAACAAATAAGCATTAATTTTCTAAATTCACAGAAATATACTTAAAAGAGAAAATCAAAGTATCAATAAAAACAATAAGATATTTTAAAGTACATGAAACAGATTATGCAAACACGCATGAAAAATGCGCACTTCATTTTTTCAGGTGTGGAACATTAGAATAATTAGACATGATTTTTCCTTCATCCAATTGACAGCTATTCACGGGATTAGAAGAATGTGAAGATAGAGATACCCTCATCTACCCTGGGAAGGGGAGTAAGATATCCTTTAGACAAATTTAGTAAAAGCTACAAGAAATTAGCCAAGCAATTTTACTTCTACATATCTATTTATCCTACATATCTATTTACATGTCTTGATAGCAGTAATGCTGATTACAATATTGTTTGAAAGAACAAAATCTCAGAAACAATTTAAAAGCTCATCACTGGGAACTAGATCAATTATCATGTGTCCATAAAACAGAATATTATGTGACTATGAGCAAGCATAATATAAATCTATATGTACCTATTTGGAATTATATCAAAGAGATGTAGATATAGGACTAAACACACACAAACAAGATGTCAGGACATCTTTGTAAAATTTTCTCATTCATTTTAATAAAGACACATATGACCTTGTATTAGTTTGCACTCTAAAATTACTGATATTTGACATTTTTAACCTAAAGAAAAGGTACTCTCATAGAGTTCCAACTAATATCTAAAAGTAGCTTCTTGAAGGATATTCAGGAAACTGTTGAAACTGTTTGCCTCTGGGGAGAGCATCTAATGCAGAAGGCAGGTGCAATTTTAAGTTTTTAAACAAGTTCATGTGTTACTTTTCAGCTGAAAAAGATTTTTTTTTTAATTACACAAGTTAAAATAAATAACTGCACTGGCAACAGACAAAAAAAGTTGAGCAATATATTGAAAAATCTTTACATAATCCTATCACCTATATTACAAGAACTTTGGTGATCTTTTACTTTTCTTTTTTTTTTTTTTTTTTTTTTTTTTTTTGTAGTAACCTCCACATGCTGGAATGCCTCCGAGTACATTTTAATATGGTTGCATCAAATAAATACCAAATTTGAAAATAGAAAAGCATTAAACAGTTACATAGGTGTCCACTTTGGGTTTTCTTGAATGTCCTGAGAATGGAAATCATATCAAATCATAGTGAAACTTTACAGGGTCATTTTCTCTACATATCTTGTCCTAAAGAACCACTCCTCTTCTTCCCCTTCCCAAATCTTTAGTTCTCTAGCCCTCATTTCCCATTCTCTTTTGCTGCAGTCCACCTGTCTGAGCCATTTGCCCCGGTCTAAGCTTTTGTCATTGCATCTCAGCCCTTGCTGATACCTGTCCAGCAAGGGACTGGAAGCTGCTGGTAAGAAAGGTTGCTTCTCCATCAGCAGTCATGGAGCAGAAGGAGGATCTAAAACATTAAGACATGCCCCCTCTTATCTGTCATATCATGCCTCATATCTCTATTTTATAACAACCCCTTCAAATTTAGAAAATAAAAGATCCTTTAAAACTTCAGCCAGGTCATGATGTAGGGTCTCAAGATCTGCCCTGCCCCCACCTTGCCAACCTCCGTGGCTCTCTTCTCTCTCCTCTCTGGCTCTCTTTCCCTTACCACGCTGGCCTCCAAGCTCTCATTCCAACATGCCAGGCAGGTTTCCCCACACACCCGTATGTCTCAATTCCTACTTTCTTACCTCTTTCAGGTTTTAATTCAGTTGCCACTTTCTTGGTAAAACTAACCAAGACCAACCTTAGAAAAGCCTTCGATGCCTACTTTGAAATCCTCATACTTTGCTCTTTCACTCTCTCTGGCTCCTTAGTTTTTACATAGCACTGATCACATTCTATATAACATTTATTTATTTTATGTATATTGTTTGTCCTCTCTCTCTCTCTTCTGTCTAGGTCAGCTCCATCAGGGAAGGGGTTTTGTTTTGTTTTCCATTTTTATGTTAAGAAGATATATCAATGTTTGAGATACAGGGAGTGCTAGTCAAATACCTTACTTTGAGTGGCTGATTTTCTTTTTCTTGGATGTCAATATTATTTTCAAGTAATTATGAATCAGTTTGTACTTTAATCTGAGATATCTTGAAGGAATAAGTTTGTTGGTAGCCAATGGTGATGGCTTTGTGCAAATTAGAAAACAATGTCCTTTTTGGAAAGACAAAGCTGCAAATTGTATAACTTGCTGTGCTAATCATGGGCTAGCTGTTAGACTGTATTCACCCTGGGAAAATACAGGCTAACAGTTGTGCAAGAAAAAGGGGGGAAAAAAACCTGTCACAACTGTACATTACAAATGAAGGATGTAAAATTACTGCATTCTATAGGCGTTGAAAAGACAACAGGAACTATTATGAAAAACGTTATGTCAAAGAATTTGACAACTTTGATGAAATGGACAAAGACCTTGAAGATACAAACTACTAGAGTTCATTCATGGAAAAATAGATAACATAATAGATATCTAGAAAAGAAATTGAATATGGTGTTAGGTAGCTTACACACACACAGAAAGAAAAAAAAAATCCCTCTAAGCTCACATGGTTCACTTTTGAAGTCTGCCAAACATTTAAAAGAAACGAAACAAAAGAAAATCTGATTGTACACAAACTCTTCCAGGATATTTAAAGAAAGAAATAGTATCTAACTAATTCTAAGGTCAAGCATTACCTCGATTCCAAAGCCAGACAGAGACTTCACAAGAAAATAAAAACATGAACCAATATTTTCCGTGAACATAAATTCAAAAGTCCTTAATTATTTCAAAAATTAAATCCAGCCACACTTTCTATAAAACAGTATATTGCATCATAATCAAACAAGTATTTATCTTAGAGACACAAAAGTGAATTAACATTTGAAAATTAATCATCGTAATTCAGTATATGTACTAACTAAAACAAAACATATAACCATTTCAAATGAGGAAACTCATTTAACAAAATCCAACATTCATTCCTGATAAAAAACAAAAAAATCTTGGGAGTGTAGGAATGGCAGGTAACTTTCTCAGTAAATGGCATTTATGAAAAATTTACAATTAATATAGTTTTTAGTTAAGATTAGAAGTTTGTTCCTTAAGATCAGGATTCAGACAAGATGTTCATACCACTTCTTTTCAGAATTGTGAATCTCAAAATTGTTATGGAAAGTTATAAAAGCCAGAAGAAGAAAAAAAGAGTATGTACTGATTGACTCCATTTATAGAAAATACTAAAAAATGCAAACTAATTTATAATAGAAAACAGGTTAGTGGTTGCCAGGGGAGGAGGACTGTGGAAGTGGGGGAGGGAGGGATTAAATAGGAATACTTAGAAACTTTTTGGGTGAGGCATACGTTCATTATTGTGATTGAGATTTATGATTTCATGGATGTATACTTACATTAAAATGTATTAATTTTTGCCTTTTAAAAGTGTGCAGTTTATTTTATGAATTAAACCTTGATAAAGTTATTAAAAGATACTTTTTTCAATCATTTTTCACAAGGGAAGTTTATGTTAGCCATGCCATTTTGAAGCGGAAGAGAATAAATAGGCTTTACAGTTTTTATTTTTAAATAAAGCTGGGAAATGCTAAATGGAAATGATGAGGCCATAGTTGTTGACTCTTTGACAATGGAATTTCAAACATTAATGGCTTGTTCTAGATAGTACAAATTCACTGATTTCATTATTCTGAGCTCAAGTAATCTTTGAAATCTGGGAGTGGATTTATTACCAGAGACATAAGGAAAGAAATAAACATTGCAAATGAAACAATCATGTATCAACGTTATATTTTAGAATAATCCCAAACAGTAGCAAGTGCATTGTCTAGATATTTTCTTCCATCATTAAAATATTTCACAGAAAATCATCAAAAGTCTGGAGAAGTACATGTCTGGACTTTCTATGTGATAGTCCCAAATGCAATTATAGTAGTATAGATGTCGCTGCAAATTTTTTTTTAAACTTTTACACACACTAAAACATTACAGTGGCTCACACCTATAATTCCAGCACTTTGGGAGGACATTTGATAATTTGAGGTCAGGTGTTCGGGGCCACATCTCTACTAAAAATACACAAAATTAGCTGGGCGTAGTGGTAGGTGCCTGTAGTCCTAGCTACTCAGGAGGCTGAGGCAGGAGAATAGCTTGAACATGGGCGGTGGAGGTTGCAGTGAGCCAAGTTCGTGTCAATGCACTACAGCCTGGGTGACAGAGCGAGCGAGCGAGCGAGACTCTGTCTCCAACAAGACAAAGGAAAACAAACAAAGAAAAGCATTCTAAAGAAAAAAAAAAATCAGTAGTTGTTTTAATAGGGTCAGAGATAAATTTGCCATAATCTTATTTACCATGAATGACTCTCGTAATGGCAATGCCATCAATCCCACTCATCTTCCAATGGTTGCCTTTGCTTCTGTTATTACTGGACTGTTGGAACTGGTAACACTGGTCATATAAGATGCCCACAGCTGCTAAAGGAGGACACTATTTGAAATAAAGTGATGGCCGGGTGCAGTGGCTCATGCCTGTAATCCCAACACTTTGGGAGGCTGAGGTGGGCAAATCGCCTGAGGTCAGGAGTTCAAGACCAGTCTGGCCAACATGGTGAAACCCCCTGTCTACTAAAAATACAAAAATGAGCTGGGCTTGTTGGCAGGTGCCTGTAATCCCAGCTACTGCAGAGGCTGAGGCAAGAGAATCACTTGAACCTGGGAGGTGGAGGTTGCAGTGAACTGCACTCCAGCCTGGGCAACAAGAGTGAAACTCCGTCTCGGAAAAAAAAAAAAAAAAAAAAAGAAAAGAAAAGAAAAGAAATAAAGTGACTACTGCAATCAATAGATAAAATAAATTGCCCAACTGCCTCCAGATTTGCTATTTTTTCATTATCAGTGTTTTCCTGACAGTGTTAAAACATTTGGCCCCCTAAATTCACAATTTACTGGAACACTTGAAAGCTGAATCTCTGTAGTCATGCTGTTAGTGACTCACTCTTCCTTTGAAATGTCTAATGCATAGATTTGGTGAAATGCTAAGTTTTCTCAGGAAACTTTGGTGGACATTAAAATTGCTTTTGCAAGTGAAATTAAAGACATTAATGTAAAGTGGCAGTGCTAATAGCCAGATAATTGCAGTGTTCGAATAAATTTCAGAGTAATTTTGACGACCAACCCTCTCTTCACAGCTAAACTTCAGATAAAAATAAATTTTACATGGAACAGTACTGAGATTTCTGCTCAGGATCTTTACCCAATTATCTCTTGCGGTCCTGTTATTTTTTTCTACCTGTTTGCGTTTCTTGTAGCGTGCTCTCCATTCTTTATCTGTCAATTTAGTAATAATATATTTTGTTTACGGTTCACTTCTTATCAGTTTAATTTTATTTTACTTGGACAGAGAATGGTCTGTAGTTTTCTTAGTATGAAAACTGGCCAGGCTAAGCTATCATTGTTTTTTTATGTCCTCCCTCTTTTATTTTCAATATCCTCCCTCTTCCGTTTTTAGAACCTATCCTATTTTTTCTAAGTTATTTATGTAAGTTGGATGGATTTACTGTTAATATGTTAATCTGTATGTAGTGAGAGGTAAGAATCTACTTTTCCTAAATCATGCATGCATACATTAACTCCTTTGACCAATATTTACTGAGCATTTTCTGTATACCAGACCATATGCTAATTGCTGAAGGTTCTTACTTAAATATTTACTCATTCCCTCATCTGACAGTTTCTCACTGAGCTCTTACTATATCCTAGGCATTGTTTCAGGAGCTAGGATACAGTAGTTACAGCAAACCAACACACAAACTGACTCAAGTCCTCTCTCTTGGAGATTGAATTCTATTGAGGAAAACAGCCTTCTCCCCAGTCCCTGAATATACAACCTTACTCACACATATATATTTTAATATAACGTACACATATAGATATATAAAGAGCATATTAAATGTATAGAATGTCTATTATATATTGTAACAAGTATATATAAGTAATATTACATATGTGATATTAAATACACACACAAATGTGTATATATATAGAGAGAGGCCCATCTTTTGAGTAATTTTATTTCATTTACCTCCCTATTACTGTGCCAATTCATAGGGCTACTAAAATTATTATGTGCCTTTCTATTATTGGTCCTCTGATATATTTGTGTGCATGTGTTTGTGTGCGTGCGTGTGTGTGCACATGCATGCCTGTGGGGTGCTGGGCAGGTGTTCAATGATGGTAAGTCTGTAGCCAGAGCTAAGACCATGTGTGTGGCGTATTGATGTATGCATGACTGTAAAAGCCCCAGTGGTCTGCTGAGGTGGTCTAGGTTGGTCTGCTGAGGTTGGGTTGCTACCCAACACAAAGCAGAAGCACTAATCAAATGTTTGGAATAAGGAACAAGAACAGATGCTCCAAATAAATGCATTAAACAGGGACCCTTGGGTCATTAAAGCTTCATGCCTTTGAACTAACAAACTCAGATCTACAGACGCCTCATCAGTGGCGAAGCTGTTTCCCAGCTGCTGGGGGTGGGGACCCAGTTGTCACAGAGGGTTTTGAGGACAAGCATCTCTTCCTCCCAATGCCCTGATTAAAACAAGCCAGGAAAGGGAGCCCAAAGCCAAATGCCCCTGCAATTGTTGGCAATATTGATGTCATGTTTGCTGTACATGAATAGTTCTTTTTCTAAAGTAATAGATTCATATTGTTTGCTGTCCTCGCTGTCTCTTTTCTTTTCTTTCATATCTTTTGTTGTGTTTTTAAAGTGACTTTTTTGTGTGAATACAAAGCAACTCACAAAGTAGGGTGTGGGTAGGGGGCAAGAAGTGCCCTGCAGGCTTTGGACTATTTGTCCATCAGGTGTAATCACACTCTGCTTTAGAAAACTTTTAAAGCCATCGGCAAGGCTCAAACAGATTCTTTTTTTTTTTTTTTTTTTTTTTTGAATCATGAATTCACATGAGCCACTTCACAAACTGTATTTATAATTAATAGAAGGCCTGGGGTATTCTATCCTCTAAAAGATGCTTAGACACAAAACAGTCCTTGAAATTATCAAGGTATTTGTCTCAAAACCACACAGGAAACAACTTCAGCACTCAGTAGCAGGCACAGACAGTCAACCATAGTTCAGATAGCCACGTGGACAATTCAGAAGAGCCAGGCTGAAGCCACAGAGCAAGGGAATGGATATGTGCCAAGTGCCAGTGCCCGGCTACTGCACTAGCGTTTTCACATGAACTCCCAGGTTTAAGCCCCTCTCCATCACTGGGAGGGAGCATAACTTTTAGATCTTCATGACTTGGCCAAAAAACCTTAGGCAGGGTAGAAGTACATCTCTCTCTCAAATAATTAGAACCTGAGGTAAGAGTCAACAGCATGTATAAAGGCTGTATAAAGACTTTGAGGCCACATGCTTCTTTTAACTTTATACCTTGCCCTCCCTAGCATGAAGCTTCCATCCTCAAGGTTACAAGACAGCTACTAGAGCCCCAGCCAATGAAACTGTATTCCAGGTAGGAAGAAGGAAAAGACAACATGGGGTAAAAAGAGCCTTTCTTGAAGCCCATTTCATGACTTCTATCTGTAATCTCTTAGATAATTAGATGTACTTATTGCCATTGCAAATAAAAAACCATGTTCTCTTACCAAGAAAGAAGGCAGAATAATATTGGATAGATAACTAGCAGTCTCTGAGCAAAAATGAATAATTATTCCCATTGAAAACTGAGTCTCAAAGAGATAAATGAACCGAACCAAGGTCCTTACAGAGTCAGTCAATGGCGACTGACAGTTTTCCCAGAGGAACCTCTGTTATGACATGGACCACAGGAGTCAGAGCTTGAGTCTAACCAGGGGCTGAGGTTGTCTGAATTCATCTGCCATTGAGGTTTCCTGGGATTTAATTGCATAAGTCAATTAGAATTCTAATTTTCGTATGAGACAAACAAAATCACCAGGGTGTACAGAGAATGTAGACCTCAGAAGGACTGTGAAGAGAGGGGATGTGAGGGAGAGCTATAACCTAGCTGGGTATCTTGTTCTAACAAGAGCCTCACAAGCACATATCCAAACCTAAGGAGTCAGCAAAAGAGGAAAGATAATTCTAGGATCACCAAGCCTTGGCATCAATCAACACGGAGTAAAAAAGATAATATTCACTGACCTTTTTGAAAACACAGTGTGCCCTGAGCTCAGCGAGACCTTCAACAATGTCAACAGCTCATCAAGTGTTTGCAGCTTTGGGAAGATGTGTTCTTGTCAAAGGAGGACATGAGCACTGTTGCAAACACTAGAAAATGATATTAGCACAAACACTAGAAACATCAGGTTTGTAAGAAGACACTTGAGGTTACAGCCAACCTTCCACTTGCTTCAGGTTGCCCATCAATAATGGATACATTTATAGGAAGCCTTCAATTCCCAAATTATATCTGGAGTTTGAAAAACCAATGGCAAGGGGCACTGCCTGATTCAGGAAACCCACCCAAGCCAATTGACCTGTGAGGTCACTGACCACAGTTGAATGTAAGATTTATGGGAAGCTTGGATCAATGAACTGGGCAGCCTTATTATGCTGACTCATGGTATGTCTACTCTTTGGGGAAGGCTTTTCATTTGGTGGGAGTAAGGAAGCCCCAGGCTTACAGTTTGATATTTAACGTGCTCAAATCTGTTTTTCTCTTACACCTTTACCCCCACGCTTCTAAAAGGAATTTGTCTGGCCATAATACATGTATCATTACACTGTGGTGACAGTTGTACTGGGGCTGATTCAAACTTTGAACTAATAAATAGTTTAAATAATACTGCCATACAATTTCTGTCATTACTCTCTGCACCACCTTTTCTCCTCCATGAGTTTCATCATGTCCATCTTTAGTACTAGCTGATTTAAAAGCAGATATGCTGCCAATAAATCTAGTAAGCTGTGAAACATTTGAGACACACACTCCCGAGACTGTTTTTCATCAATGGTAGATTAGTAACAATTTGCTAATGAAGATTTTCTTTTAATTATTGGGGAAAAGGCATTTCTTAATTAATAGAAAGGAAGATTGGTTTCATCCAGATTAATTATTTCCGGGAATGTGTCCCAAGCCCACTAGGCACAAGCTATTTAAAGTTATCATATTAGCAACAAAGTTAAGCAGTTTGGAGTTTAGTCTTAATAATGCAGACCATGGTAATTAAGTTGAGGCTTATGGATGGAGAATCTTCAGGGGGGGGTCCATGAACTCATAAAATTTGATGAACTATGTTCCATAACTTTCTCAGCTTCTCAATGAGGCACATGATGGCTGAGTATGAGCAATAGTCTCTGGGGTCACTGTCATCACTGGTCCCACAGCATGCACTCCCACCCTGCAGCTTTCACTCCATGATGGTCCAGTAACTAGTCATTAGTGAGGCCAGAACTCATTGACAAAAGAATCACAGCCCAGAGTTCAAGAGACCACAAAGATCACCACAACCAGGTCTCTCATTCTAATTTTTGTCACTGAATGCTAACTAACAAAGTGTTAGTATCTCATCTTTCTTTTCATCAATACTCTACAGCTCATGATCCATATTCTCTGCCTTCTCATGATGATGTCCATTATTTCCGTTTTTTTTCAGTTTTCCACCGTGATGTGTGGAATTCAGCTCCATGTTTGATGAATATCCTTCTATTTTCATTCCCAGCCATTGTTCTGATTGTTTGCTCCATCCGTTTCCTGAAACCTGATGGCACCTTGTTGACCTTCTTCAGAGAAGGCTGATTTCTATGTTCCCCTTTTGTTCCTCAGGTTCTGAAAGTAGGTTTGATATCCTGCTGATTGCTCAAGCCCTTCATATAGCACGTATTTCTTCAGTTCTTGAACAATAGTGTTATTCTTTGAGATACAATATGTCACAATTCATCCTAGTCTGTTGATTATCATCAACAAATTTTTGTAGACACCATCTTTTATTAAAATGTTGCTATTATCCCAGTTCTACACATGACCTTGACAGTCTCATCTCCAATAATTTTTTCTTCCACTTCATCACATCCACCCACTTTCATGATCACACTTTGGATCTAATCCTCAACTCTATACTAATTCCATTGCTGTGCTCTCAGAAAACTTTGTCTCCTCATGATTGGTTGATTCAGTAATACCTACCTTGATCTTTTATTAACCTTCTTAAGCATCTCTAGTCCTTTGATCCCTTTTTTTTTAATACCAGACCAGCAACCTTAACATTTTCATTTCTTTCTTTATCCTGCTTAGATTCCTTGACCTATCAATTCAGTAACTTCAGTGCACCTCCACATCACAGACTGCAAAGAACATTTCTGAGTGCTTATTTCACATGAAATCTCAACAGTATTTTACCTGTTGAACCCATCCTCTCTATGGTGACTTTTCCCTGGACAATCACTCTACTAGCTTTGCTCCAACTATCTAGCTACTACTTCCTTTTTTTTTTCTTTGAGACAGTCTCATTCTGTCACCCAGGCTGGAGTTCAGTGGTGCGATCTCGGCTCACTGCAACATACGCCTCCCAGGTTCAAGCAATTCTCCTGCCTCAGCCTTCAGAGTAGCTGAGATTACAGGCATGTGCCATCATGACCAGCTAATTTTTGTATTTTTGGTAGAGACAGTGTTTCACCAGGCTGGTCAGGCTGGTCTCAAACTCCTGACCTCAGGTGATCCGCTGGCCTCTGCCTCCCAATGCCTACTACTTCTTTACAGATCCATTTGCAATCTGAGCCTTTTCTTCTAAGCCAACACTTGCTGGAGAGCCTCTGCTTATGCTCTCAGACCCCCTTCGTAAATTACTCTGTATTCTCTTCCTTGGTGCTATTCTTTATCATCTATGTGAGCAAGTCTTCAAACCTTTATTATAGCTCAAAACTCTCTAGAGAGATATAGATGTTCATAACTCCTTCCCTTGACTGTCTGAATGGAAAATTAAATTCAACTTGTTCACAACTAAAATGTTAATTATCCCATTTAACCTGGTTATTTTCCAGGTATGCTTCTTGGAGTGAGACCCTATTCCCATCAGGTTCCATACTCTGAAATCCTCAGCCTGCCCTCTGACGCTACTCTTTCCCTTATTTGCATTTAAAAAAATTGATTTTCTGTCTCTCAGATCCATCCATTTCACTTTCATCTCCATTTCCACCACCATAGCCCAAGTTACCATTTATAATTTTCTGGACGAATGTTAAATAATTTCTATTTTGATATTGCCATATAGTTAACCCCTTGAATCATCTTCCCACCATGGCTAGAGTTCTTTACAAACTGCAGATCTGACTTCTATCCCAATTCTGACCCCTTATCCTCCACTGTTAAATCCCGTCATGGCTTCCTGTTGCTCAGTTTGCTTCTCCAGAGGTAATCTGAAAATAGGACTCCTTATTCTTCCTACTCCAGTCATGTGTTTATTCGTTTTTATACTTGGATATGGTAATAAACATTTGTGAGATGACTTTAATAAATGCATGATACATTACATATACAGAGTGTAGTAGGGTACTTGCACATCATCGAAAAACTTTAATGCAACAGTGATTCTACATAAACCTCCTTTCCATCTTTGGGAGTTTGAACAGCACCTGATTTAAGGTGAAAAAAGCAGAGTTCTGTGTTTCTGACTGGAGTCCACAGCGGAGTGCCCCTGCCTCTACATCCATTCTCCTCACCTTGGGTTCCCACACTGACACAAAAATGAGGGACTATAGTCCTCTGAACTCAGAAGTGGTCAGAATATAATCTAAAGCCCAAAGGAAGCTGGGAGAGTTGTGAGATGATTCTCATAACCAACTCTTCTCTAGGTGGCACACAGAGATTTTTGTCTTTTTACTGAAACAGGCACCACCCTGAGGCAGTACCATGGTTCTGAGTGTAAACAATGCCCAGATGTGGCTCTTTCATGCCTCGGGTGTGAGGCAGATGATATCTCCAGCACCAGGAGCAGGGCTTAGCCATCTGATGTTAAAGTGTTTTTCCAGCTGTGACTTGGATATCTCAACAGTGGAATAGTCCACCCAAAGTACCCATTGACTCCAAGTAGTCTTTAGTGCCGTGCTCAAAAGGCTTTACACAGAGTTACTGGCTGGAAGGAAAGGCTAATTTTTTCCTAACTCACAGGCCTTGGATAATGACAAAAAGAGAGGAGAATAAAATTAAAGAGAGAAAGACTTCAGAGGAGGTGAAAGTATACCACCTGCCCTGGGGCACCCCCAGCCAAATGGTATTAAGTCTTACTCCTCGCCAAGGATGTCAGAATCCTGTTGTGTGTGTGCTCCCAGCAGTTACTTGGACCTGGGAAGCCAGAATTCAGGAACATTAGCAGACTTCATGGTTCTGCTAGTAACTCTTTGTTCACCTCAAGAACAGCTCTCAAGAGCCCTTCTGGCAGTAACATCTCAGATAACTTCATGTTTATACATATTTATGCACACACCCACAGGCATGAGGAAAATTTTAGATGCAAAGCTGACAACATTCCAAAATTTTTGTAGAAATTTGCTAAGCAATAGAAATATATCAATGAAAATAATACAGGAGCTAAATTTGTACTTCAGTTTCTTGCTCACCAACGCAGTTCTTCAATATCAAGGAAGTGAAAAATTAAACCAGCTTCCTCCCTCCATCCCTTACTTATTTTCTTTCTTCCTTTCCCTTCTCTCCTCCTCTTCCCTCTTCTTCTCTGCCCCCACCCTCTCCTTTTTAACTTTTATTTGCCTGTTTGCCTTTACTTTTATTTTCAAAGCCCTTTCAGGCAGAGATGAACTTCTGACAGAATGTCTAAAATTAGCTAGGTTCTCTGGAAATGCAGAACTATTTATGATACAGTTGGCTTTCTCAGTACTACAGAGAGCCAATAATAACTGCTCTTAAATGATACTGAATGTGGCTAGTATGCTTCATTGTTGGGAAATCTGATTTTATTACTCTCTCAGATTCTATATTTTTAATGTATTTTGTAACCAGTGAGATTTCCACAAGAAATAAGTATTTGGCCTTCCCCTTGATGAGTCAAGCCTGCATATTCCCGTATGAGTCTTAAGTCTGCATATTATTAGATTGGAATTGTTCCTGCTAGATACAGGCCAAATTTACCCCAATTTGAAAATATCAGACACTGTAATCTTGATATAATATCCCAATGTGTCTATTATTAGGAATGGCCAGAGCAAACAGGTGAGATCTGTAGGTTGATATTTAGGACCAGGTTTCCATGCTATGTGTAGAGACTGAGAAGCGTTCTGAGCCTCCATCAGCAGCTGTTCCATCCATTGAATAATTCATTCAGGAAACAAGGACTGAGTACCTTTCATGTGCCAGATTATCTCGAGGGCTCTGGTGACCTAAGGATGAACAAAAAAGGATGCTTTCACAAGTAGTGGGAAAGGAATATCAATCTGGGAATTGTGTACCTTTATATCATGGATTGCCTCTATTTTCTGGTGGGAGTTTAGCCTCATGATATTGGTGAGAGCCAGAGATCCTGAAGGGCATGAATTTAAGGCTGAGCTATGCTACTTCCCATCTGGGAACTGCTGTTAAAGTTGATAAATGCTCAAGAAATCAATCAGAGGGCCTTCTCCTCATTATTCTTTATTTTCCATCATCATCACCATCGTCACCTGTAATCACCATGATGATATTAGGTATTGGTGTAAGTAGAATCAGAGATGTGTATTGTTCAATCCAAATATTGTATGTTGCAAATTGAAAGTCCACCATCCTATAAATATGAAGGAGCAATTAGAGAGTTTCAGTAATAAGCAAAAATGAAGGTAACTCGGACTAGTCAGCCATTTATGATGGTAATAATAATAATAACAATAATAATCAGGAATAACAAAGTAACTGTGAAGCTGAGATATTTGATGACTAGTCCCAATACTAAGGTGCTTTGGGGCAATGCATAATTTTCTAAAAGTAATGATGCCCTTTAGTTGAACACAGAACAAATTTCTAGTACTTTGTTTTCCTGGTTCTTCAGTTTAATTGTGCTACCTGAACTTACTACCAATTATGGTTACTTTACTTCAAAGTTCCAAAGCTCCCCAGCAATTTGCAGGGTGAGATTTTGTGTGACTGCTAGAAGGCACATTCCAAAACATAAAGAAACTTTGCCATTGGCAGAAATGGCCCCTCTGAGACACATTCATCAAAAATGTGAAATGAGAATTAAAAAGCTGCAACATATGGCATCCTCCTCCACTCCCCTTTGGACCCCAAGTGACAAGAAGAGAGAGTACTTTATGGAGAATCACTTTGTTTAGACCATTATAAGACTTTTAAAAAAAAATTAATAACTTTATTTCTTAAAGAGGTCAAGATGACCTTGATTCTGATGATTAGAAAACCCTGTGTCACCTGAACTCCTTGCCTTCTTTCACCCCACTCTCACTCCCTCTATCCATCATTTCTTCCCACTCTCATTTCCCACTACTCACCATGTCTCCCTCTCTTTGTCTCTTTGCCTTCTTTCACATCTCTGTTTTTGTTCTATCTTTCCCTCACAAATCAATATTCTCCTTAGTAGTCACCGCATAAATGAAGCACAAACACACATCAACACAAACGTGTACAAATACGTGCAGCATAATGGCACACAAACTCATTTTTATCTACATTGCACAGTAAATTATCGGAGATTTGGTAATACTTGTCTTTTTTTTTTTTTTTTTTTTTTTTTTTTTGAGACGGAGTCTCACTCTGTCTCCCAGGCTGGAGTGCAGTGGCGCGATCTTGGTTCACTGGCTTCCTGCAAGTTCCACCTCCTGGGTTCACACCATTCTCCTCCCTCAGCCTCCCAAGTAGCTGGGACTACAGGCACCCGCCACCACGCCCAGCTAATTTTTTGTATTTTCAGTAGAGATGGGGTTTCAATGTGTTAGCCAGGATGGTCTCGATCTCCTGACCTCAGATGATCCACCCACCTCGGCCTCCCAAAGTGCTGGGATTACAGGCGTGAGCCAGCATGCCCAGTCAATACTTGTCATTATGAATTAGCTCAGTCATGCATATTATTCAGTCCTATATCATTTTTCTACACCCAAATGAACAAGTATGGTTGTAGAGATTTTGAGAGAGTACCTGCTCTTCTTGAAACCTGTAGGAAGATTCCCTCATGACCACCATGTTATTTCAGGCAGTATCTTCCTTCCCTAGCTTACCTGTCTAGCAATGGATTTAAAGGACATATATAAAGAGAAACCTAAGGTCATAATCTCCAGGACTCAAAAAACAGGTATCTTCTCCTATAGATCCTAAAGCTTATACTTTTTTTTTTTTTTTTTTTTGGCTCTCTTTAAGAAAAAAACCACAAATTTACAAGCAGAGAGAATTCACCAAAGTTAGCAGAGACTGGGAGATGCAGGTCCTCCTTTTGTGTTCTTTTTAGGCAATGCATTGAAACATGTTTGCATAGAGAGTTTCCTGATTGCAACCTGGCATCTCCTCTCCGCCCGCAGTCCTCTGCATTTCCCATCAACTCTCATCCTCCTTAGAGGGTTGAACAAGAGATGAACCCTGAAGCCTGGGCTCCATTCTCTGCACAGTAAGTCCACCTCTGGGAGGCAATAAGCCCAAGTTCCAGCTTTCCCCCTTAGGTGGAAGGCAGCTGTGACAATAAGCTTGGGACTTTAGCCTGCATCCGCCATGTGTTGCCCGTCCATGCACACAGCTCCTCCTCCCATGCCCTAAGGTCCTCACCGGTGCCTGAAAAACCCATCATGCTTCACTGTACTAAGGCCTTAAAAGAGCTGCAACACTGTGACTCCTGTGTGTCTTTCTTAATTATGTCACTTTCAGTAAGCTCCAGTTATTAGAGGAGAATAAATCTCTGGCTGGAACCTTACCCTGGGTAGTATTGGTCTCGTTAGTTGAAATACGTTAATGTGACCTGAAAAGCCCAGAATATGTGGTCTGTTTTTAGCTAAATATGGATTAAGGTCATTTCAGAACCTGGCTAACCCTAGCATCTTTGACTCCCAGTCAAGGAGCAGATTGCCTTGAGAGTCTTTGATCTAGCCTGGATTTGTCATTTTTTGCCAATCTGAAGCTACAGGGAGCAGTGGATTAGAGGCTGTCATTCTTTGGAAGCTCTGCTGAACAGGGTGCAGTGCTTGGACTTCAGGTTGGACAGCTCTGGCTTCTGAGTTCCAATCTTGACCCTGTCATTGGCTCTGTGACCTCATACACATGGCTCAACTTCTCTCCTCTGTATTTCATCCTTTATAAAATGAGGTAAATGATACTTCACAGGTGGTGAAATAGCTGATTACAGAGAGATGAACCAGAATTAGGAATACTCCTATGTCACATGTATGATTCCTCCACAAGAACAAGTGGGAGATAATTAGGCAGCAGTCAAAAATAATGTGAAGATATGCTAACATCTATTTATCACAGGCAACGTTTTGATTAATTAAATGAGTGAGGACTTTGTTTTTTGGCTTCCCCTACTCTCTTCACTGTCTCTATCTCCCTATCCATCCTGTGTTTAAATGGTCAAGTTTCTCAAGTGTCAGGCCTGAACTCCTGTTTTCTTTCTAGGTTTTTTCCTTACTGATCTCTAATATCAGCAAAATTTCAGTTGTCTCCCTAAGTTGTAGATTTGCTTTTTTAAGAAAGCCCAAATCATGAAGATGATTTTCCTGAGATAGTGAAGACTAAGCTGAGCCAGAAAGAAGCAGGCCTCAAGCAGGCAAGGGTACTAGGAAAGAAATATTTTAGGCAGTAGGGACAGAAAGTGCAAAGCGTGCCTGGTGAGAAGGAGCTGAGGCCATCAGGAGAATGGAGAACAGGCCATATGGCCAGAGCACAGGAGAGGGGTGGCATCAGAGGAGGCCGGAGAGGAGGAAGGGGGCATCTTTTTATATTGATTTGAAGGAAAATGGGGTTATTGATTTGTTTGAAAATGCACCTGGGTGATAGACATGATCAGATTTATAGTAAAACAAACAAAAAAAAGAAATGTGTGGCCCCATGGCAAACAGAAGATTTTAGGGGCTAATGTCAATGTAGAGAGTAGTAATGCGCTTTCTGCATTCATTCATGACTAATTACAGCGGCTTGGGTGATCATGGTGGTGGGGAGGAGACGTAAGGAGGAATGCTGCAGCAGGTCCTCAAATGCTGTCATTTTGTTAGACTGTTGACAAGGAGAAAACAAAACAAATCAAAACAAAACAATTCCAGGCCTGGGCCCCTGCCTGTGTGGAGTTTGCATGTTCCCCTGAAATCTGCATGTTTTTTTTGTTTGTTGGTTTGTTTGTTTTGAGATGGAGACTCCCTCTGTCTCCTGGGCTGGAGTACAGTGGCATGATCTCGGCTCACTGCAACCTTCGCCACCCAGGTTCAAGCAATCATCCTGCCTCAGCCTCCCTAGTAGCTGGGATTACAGGCATGCACCACCACACCCAGCCAATTTTGTGTATTTTTAGTAGAGATGGGGTTTTACCATGTTGGCCAGGCTGGCCTCAGACTCCTGACCTCAGGTGACCCACCTGCCTCGGCCTCTCAAAGTGTTGGGATTACAGGTGTGAGCCGCCACGCCCAGCCCTTCATGAGTTTTCTCAGGTATTGCTGTTTCTTCCCACATCCCAAAGATCTATGCATTAGGTCAATTGCTGGAGTGTGAGTGAGTGTGGGTACATATGAATGAGTGTACCCATATATGAATGAGTGTACCCTGAGATGGGATGACTGGCGTCTTGTCCAGGGCTGGCCCCGCCTTGCACCCTGAGCTGCTGGGACAGGTTGCAGCCTCCCTTGACTCTGAACTTCAATAATTGGGTAAATAATGATCTTACTTTTTAAATTAATCTTTCTTAAATGTATATATAGCTCACATGTATTTCAATGGTTAATAGTAGAGGTCTTTATTTAAAATTGTGTGATATTTTTGTGACCAGATATAGGCAGTAGGAACTTAACTCTTGTTTATATAAATTATCCTATGGTAAAATTGTTTTCATTATACAGTATTTTGCTTAAAGTGGCACTTTCTAAGAACCTATTGATGACATTAAGTGAAGACTTACTGTATTTGAAATTAAGGTGACATAGATTGCTGAGAGATCAGATGTGGGAATGAAGGAAAGTGACAGGTCAAGATAAGTCCTTGATTCTGGCTTGAGTGCAGAATGAGTGGTATGAGGTCTACCAGGAGAGAGCACACTGGAGACAATCCAAAGTTTGGGGGTTTGGGGATGGAAGGGTAGCCTCAGCTATAAATCTTCATTGGGCTTTCAGACAGGTTGAGTTTGAGATGACTTTGCAGTTGGGATCCATGTGAAGATACCAACTAGAAGGTTAGGTCTGGAGCCCAAAGGAGAGGCCTATGCTAAAAATATAAATATGTGAAGTATCTTTAAGTAGGTGAAAATTTAAGCCAGTGTCATGAATTCAAATGCTCAGAGGGAAAGAACATAGAGCCAGGAGAGAACGAGCCTAGGGTTCAACACTGAACCTTGGAACTTCAGCAATAAAAGGTGGGTTTAGGAGAATGATTGAATGAGTCCAGCATACAAGATGTTCAACAGAGTGGCTGGGCAACATCAGGGTGGCCATAAGATTTCTTGTCCAAATGAGGGGACTTTTGAAAGTGAAAGAGTGAGAACCAGGAGTATCAAGGCAACATGTGTAAACTGGGACTCTCTATGGCAAAATTAGAGAAAGCAAGTATTTAGATTTATTCGGGTTGGAATTGTGACAGATATGCACACCAGGAAAATAAAGAGACAGAACTCAATATGGAATTAGTTATCAAATGCCATCTAGTTGACATTCTTGCCTATTAATCTCTTCCTACATATTACTACATAAACTTTTCACACTATATCTTTTTTCATATAGCCTCATTTTTGTTCAAAAACAACAATGGCTCTTAGTTGTCAAAGAGAGAGTTTAGAATCCCTAGCTAAAAACCCAAACTCTTAGTTCATCCGGCCTATTTTTTTAGTCTCTCATTTACTTGTTAGCTTTCCCCGAGAGTCACATTTGCCTTTATACTGACACTTAACATGGCTTAAGTATCATCTTCTCTAGACTTTTAATAAGTAATTGAATATAGTCCCCTTTATGATCCCAGCAAGGAATAAGCCTTATTGTCTATCGTTCATTTGAATTTACTAGGAGGATGGTTCATCCAGCACTTTATATCTGGTAACATCGGGAGCATCAGTTTCCAGGGAAGTGCATTCAGGTAAGGTGAGAATGTTGTGCTGGATGCAAAGTCTCAAATCTCTCAGATGAAGTACCGTTTTTGTTCTCCAACCCCACCTGCCGTAGTGAATTCTTTAACCACCTGATGGGTTCTCCTGCCCACTGCACAAACAAAATTACACATGGTTGCAGTAAAGAAAGAGTTTAATTGATGTGGAGGCTGTCCATGCCATGGGGGAGAGAGAATTATATCTCCTCAAAGGCTTCTAGGTTAGGGGTTTTATTTATTTATTTATTTATTTATTTATTTATTTATTTGAGACGGAGTCTCACTCTGTCACCCAGGCTGGAGTGCAATGGCGCGATCTCGGGTCACTACAACCTCCGCCTCCTGGGTTCAAGCGATTCTCCCTCCCCAGTCCCCTTAGTAGCTGGGATTACAGGCACCCGCCATCATGCCTGGCTAAGTTTTGTATGTTTGTAGAGACGGGGTTTCTCCATGTTAACCTGGCTGCTCTTGAACTCCTGACCTCAGGTGATCCGCTCTCCTCAGCCTCCCAAAGTGCTGAGATTACAGGTATGAGCCACCACACCAGGTGACCTTGGGGTTTTTCAAAGGTTGTTTTGGGGAAGTGATGGGAGTGGCTAGGCAATGGATGTTTATTGCTGATTGGTTGGGGGTGCAGTCATAGGATTGTGGGAGATGATCCTCCTGTGTGCTGAATAGCGTCTGGTGAGGCCACAAGAGCAGTTGGTAAGTCCAGGTGAAGCCAGGTGTCAGATATGCAAAGAATCCGTAAAGTCATTTCAAAAGGCCAATCTTAGGTTCAATAATAGTGATGCTGTCTGCAGGAGTAATCGGGAAAACTGCATATCTTTTGATCTCTTGAATAGTGATTGGCAATTCTTTATGTCTACACCTTAGCAGAATTCAGCCCCCTCTATCCGCCTAGCCTGGTGGTCGCTCATTAGCTTTACAAAAGTGGTTGCGTTTTGGGGAAAGGCTACTATCATTTTAAACTGTAAATTAAATGCCTCCCAAAACTGGCTTGGCTTAAGCAGCCGAGGAATAATTAAAAGGAGTTTGAAGGCTCAAGACGAGGGGAATTGGCTAGATCAGATCTCCCCCACTGTCATAATTTTCTCACCATTATAATTTTTGCAAAGGCAGCTTCAGTTCTAGTACTCTATCTGGGATGTACCTTACTTCACTCACAAATAAGCAGAGATCATATTTTGTACCTACATAACTAGGCAAGAGCCATCCTAAAAGGGTGACAAATTCTTTGAATCCATCCAAATATAAAAGTATTCACAGGATCTTTCTGTAATTCCACACAGAGCTAGAAAAAAAAATCATATAGGAATCAGGGAGGTGTATTCTCATTCAATAACAGAAACAAAATGTCTTTATTTTGCTTAAAATCAACAGGAAAAAACAATAGCATTGCAGTAAAGAAAGAGTTTAATTGATACGAGGCCAGCCACACTATGCAGAAGAGGGAGTTATTATAGGAATCAACAGAAAAAATTCCCAGCCCTTTTGTTCACATGCTAAAAAAAAACTATCATAATATCAAAATTGAACTTCTCTCTTCATTAATAATCATAATCCACCATATATTATGTTGATAAAAAAATTGAAACATCTATTTTTATTGCCTTAAGGAAGATTAATCTATTTTCTTTTCCTGCTAAGGGTATTTGCATTCTTTGTCACTCTAAAGGTGAAGGCACATCAGGGGACTGCCCCCAGCTACCCTCTTATTCATGTTCCTAGATCACAGAAAAAGGTGAACATATTTTGGTCTGCCATTTCTATTTGTGTTTTTTTGTTGTTTTTTCTGAGATGGAGTCTCACTCTGTCACCCAGCCTGAAGTGCAGTGGCGCAATCTTGGCTCACTGTAACCTTCACTTCCCAGGTTCAAGCAACTCTTCTGCCTCAGCCTCCTGAGTAGTTGGGATTACAGGTGTGTCCCACCACTCCCGGGTAATTTTTGCATTTTTAGTAGAGACAGAGTTTTGCCATATTGGCTAGGCTGGTCTTGAACTCCTGACCTCAACGGATCTGCCCTCCTCGACTTCCCAAAGTGCTGGATTACAGGCCTGAGCCATGGCACCCAGCCTCTGTTTGTTATTTTCTAGTAGAGGACTCTGAATTTTGATCTTTTCCTTTGAACATTTTTTTTCTTTTGTAGTTTGGAGTTGCTTTTAGGGTAAGTTAATGCATTTGTTGGTCTCTAGGTCACTTTGAGGCAGAGAAAACTTCAATCAGTCCTCTTAGTTTTCTTAGATATCTGAACTATTTTAATTTGGAGCATGTATTTTGTAATTTAAATATAATTTTTCCCATTATTTTCTTCAAAATTATTTTTCTTTCTTTCTTTCTTTTTTTTTTTTTTTGATGAAGGGTCTCATTGTTTCACCCAGGCTGGGGTGCAGTGGCATGATCTCAGTTCACTACAACCTCAGGCTCAAGCTATCCTTTCACCTCAGCTTTGCTAGTAGCTGGGACTACAGGTGTGCACCACCACACCTGGATATATTTTGTGCTTTTCATAGAGAGGGGGTTTCATCACGTTGCCCAGGCTGGTCTCAGACTCCTGGGCTCAAGTCTCAGCCTCCCAAACTATTGGGATTACAGGTGTGCACCACTACACCTGGCCCAAAATTAGTTTCATTTGAGTTTGCGTGGGGTGGTTGAAAGTTTTGGGGAGCTCCTTTGTTTGTTTTTAGAATCAATTTCAGACTGTGCTCTTTTTGGTACTGACACTTCTACACACAATAACATCATTCATGCAAAAATGAAGAAATAGAAAAATGAATCTCTTTTGCTTTTTTCTTATCTTTCTCTGACTTTTCTTCCCTTGTGGCCATTTTCTCTCTCTTTCTTTTTTACTCTCTGAAATTCTTTTCATAGACTTGAACACTTCTTAGAATCATAGAACTATTAGCAGGGGTAAATTGTATGTGACTGCAACACTACCTCAATTCTTGATCCTTAGAAGAAAGAATTTGACCAAGGGGGAATAAGGCAGAGTGAGAGACTGAGGCAAGTTTTAGATCAGGAGTGGGGATTTATTAAAAAGTTTTAGAGCAGGAATGAAAGGAAGTAAAGTACACTTGGAAGGGGACCAAGTGGGCAACTTGAGAGAGTCAAGTGCACTATTTGACTTTTGTCTTGGGTTTTGTATGTTGCATGATTTGGTGGGTTGCATTACTTCTCCCCTGATTCTCCCTTTGGAGTGGCTGCCCACATGCACAGTGGCCTGCCAGCGCTTGGAAGGGGCCACATGCACGTGTGTTTACTGAAGTTGTACACATGCTCACTTGAGGCCTTTTTCCCTTACCAGCCAAGTGTTCTAAGAGGAAGGTCATATACCAGTTAAACTCTGCCATTTTGCCTCTTAGTGCTCATGCTTGAGCCCACACACATAACTCCTGAGATCTTATCAGGAAGCGGCTGATCACTGCTTCAGGTGTTTCCTATCTATTGGGAGACTGCTCTTCCCTGGAACTGGCTTAAACCAATTATTATTTTAGAAAGACAGTGTGACAACTGCCTGACCATCACCTGATGATCGCCTGACATTCTTAGGTTGGGGGCCCCTCTCCTGCCTTGCTCATGCCTGCCTAACTACCTACTCTAACAGAACAACAGTGGACATTACCAGAGTTTTTTTGCCTAAGAGATCACTCTGCCTCCAGGACTGTGGGTTCTGATGCCTACTGCATTTTATGCAGCTCCTTTCCTCAGAAGAGTGTTGACAGGATAAAAAGAATTCCTGGGATCATGTCTTCCTTGATATTTCTGAGCACTGTGTATACATACATATGTAATGATGGACTCACAAATATGCCACTTTTATACTCAGTATTTTAGGTGGACAGTCTATGACATTGTAAATGGAGACATTGTAGTTAGACCTGGATTTCAACTTTCATGCTTTGTTTTGTGATGTTGACTGGGCTGTATTAAATGCCTTGAGTTTTAGTTTCATGATCTACAAAAGTAGAGTTATAATTTGGAGGAGAACTGAAAGGACTTGATGAGATGACCATTGTGCTGTTTTGTACATAGTAGGTGCTCAGGAAGTTTTGAATCTTTTCTTCCCACTCCGTCTGACTCTGGACTGTTGTATAATCATACTCAAGAGCTTTGTGGCCAAGGTCTATTATAAAGCTAGCATATTCATCATAATTATGGCATGTCATAGCAGGTGGTATGTCATGTTTAATGCTCAGCTAAGTAATTGTTTAAATTCCATACAAAAAACAAATATTTTTCTTACTCTAGTGAAAAGAAAAATCTTGCATTTACATAATCACTTGAAATAAGAACTCCTGGTATCTAAATAAAGGGATATAATAATATAATGGTTAATATTTACATAGCATTTTCTGTGCCAGGCACTGTTCTAAGTCTTTACATATATTAGCTCATTTAATTCTCATGATGACTGGTTGCATAATTAGTAAGGTCAGTCCAGTGAAAAATAATGCAAAGCTGTTTGTTTAAAAATTATTAAGAATTTTAACATGGTGATGTCAGAGCATTAAACTAAGAGTGGGGCCTTTCTGATTACAGGGCAGTGTACAAATACCCAGGTGACATATCTCAATCTTCATATCAATTCCATGAGATAAACACCATTATTAATTGCAGATTAAAAAAATACCAAACAGAGAAAAGCTAACTCACACAAGTCTACAGGGACAGGAAGGGATGGAACTGGGATTCTACCCAGGTAATTAGTGTTCAGAGTCTGTGTTCTTACCTATTGGAAAAAAAGAAAAAAGAAAAAGTCTTTTGTTTATGTGCTAACCTTCATTTTATAAATTGCACTGTCTATGTATTTTATTTCAGAGCTATGAAAATATCCATTTTGATATGATCATATAATATACCATATTCATCTATATCAGTGCCATGGTTTATACAAATAGAAAAAGATCTGATGGAAAGCATTATCCATGTAACTAGTTATAACAAAGCTAATAAGAATTTTGCCAATCACCAAACACTAGTCTAAGCCCTTTACTTATATTGACATCATATAACTTTTAATACCACCGTATGAAATAGGTAGTATTATTGCAATCATAGTATTTTAGATGAGGACACCGAGGAATGGACGATACATATCTTGAGCAATGCCTCACATCTAATAACTGCTGAGGTGAAATTTGAACCCCAACAGGCTGATTGCGGTCTTCAAGGTACTTTACGTTAGTCTCTTGACTGTGATGCATGAGATGAGCCATTGTTTTAATTTTATCCACTGCTAAATCACCAATGACCAGCAGAATGCCCGACACATTAAATAACCGATCAATGTTTGATGAAGTAATGAATGCACTGAGTCTTTTGAAAATTAAAATTTTAATCATGCAAATAATACATGGACACATGCTTCTTCTAAAATACTAACAAAATGGTCTAAAGAAAGCAAACCATAAACGTCTTACCAGACCACTCTCCCTTCCCTTGTCTTGATTTTAATCTTTATTCTCTGGACTTTTCCAGTAAGGATCAAGATTTCTAGGAGTGCTCTGTGTTTATGAATTGCTGTTGGTCATGTTGTGAGCCGACAGGGTTGATGTTTGCTCTGCATACTCAATGCAGCTCAATATGATCATGAATATGGTGAAGCTTTCTTCAGAGCCATTTCTTTTGCTACAGACACATAATAAATGCCCTAGTTTCACTAGGCAGTTTCAGTGGAATTCAATTTGAAAGCTAAAAATGATGCAGATAATTATAAGCAGCTTCAATTCCAGTTACTGTCCAATCCCCGCCTGAAAGCTCCTTGCCAAGGAGCCACATGATCCTGGGGCTGCTCAAGGTTAAGCTGTTCTGGGCAAGAGTTTAAATGCGTTGCCACAGGGCAGGTTTACTTCTTTCTAAACAACTCAGGCTGTTTTCTCTAGAGCCTTGAAGCCCAGGGTCTAGACCAGACATTCCTGGATTTTATGTCAAAGAACAGTATAATATTAAAATATAATTGGGGCATCACTCATGGTTGTTAAGACTGACTTGTGATAAAAAACCATGTGAGAAAAAAACTGCCTTTTGGGTAAGCTTTAGAAGGTAGCAATTAAGAGCTTGAGTTTTGGAACAAAATTGCCTTCTTTGAAATCTACCACTGCCACTATTGACTGAACAATTGACTGATTGTGTATAATTTACTAGATTTTCTGTAACTCAGTTTCCTCATTTGTAAACTGGAGATCATAATTGTACTCACCTCATAAAACTGTGGTAATGACAATTGAAACAATTAATGTGAAATACCTAATATGCTGAGATTCTCAATAAATATTAGATTTTATAAGCTTAATAAAATTAAAATGTGCTGGAAGAACAATTTCAGAATAACTCAGTCCAGTTGGAAATATTATGCCAATATTTTTGCTGAAAGCTGGTGAAATCTTCCCCCGGGACTGGCAGATACACCAGTGCTTTCCTAGGCTTTTCTTGTGCATAATATTCTCCTCAAATAAATAAATTGACAAATAAATCAATAGATTGACAAATGTCATTTGTCAATAAAAGTGACACCTTCTAAAATGAAGGAGTTACTCTTTTGGTTTCATTGCTATTTAATAGCATGTTCAGAAGTGAACTAACTTATTAACTAGTGTGATCTGAGTGACTGTGATGGACATTCTCCTCCAAAGCTGATAGAGTGCCTACAACACTTCCTGCTCTGTAATAGGCACAAAATTAATCTACAGTGATTTGCAAGCCACTTTTTGGAGGAGAACACTTCCCATTGTTTTTATATCTTCTAATACACCAGTGCTTGGTAAGGTCCTCAGAAGAGACTCTTAATACCTGCATTTCTTTTTCCCTGGTTTCCCGCACAGGCTATGGTGGGTGTAAGCTCAGTTCTCAACAACCACCTGCTGAATAGAACACTGGGCCAGGGAACAAGGGGTTTTAAAGGCACTGATAGCTCTCAAGAGGCGGCTCTGTCTGCCAAGAGATGAGAGCCATAGATTCAGAAGAAAATTTGGAGAATAAAAGGTTTAGAAAGGTGACTAGAGTAGGAGGAGGAAAACAAAGAGACTTTAAAGTGCTCTTCTCTTGAAGCACCATGTCCTCTCACCGTTTATTGTTTATCAGGTACCCTTCAACTGGATACTAAGCAAGGCTCTGTCACCACAAATCTTGTCACATGCACATTGTCCCTTCCTACTCTTTGGAGCTACCATTGTGTTTGTGAATATCACACACTGTTCACTTAGATATAGACAGATGAAAGATAAGAAGATAGATGGATAGATGATAGATAGGTAGACAATAGATAGATAGATAGATAGATAGATAGATAGATAGATAGATAGATAGAAAATGTCTTTTTATTTATCTGGTGATGGGAAATCTTGAAGTTTGGAGTCAACCTGATTTAGTTAGGTTAATAATAGTGCTTGCTCTAACAAGTTGAGTGACCTTGTACAATTTAGTGGAAATGACTCCTTTATGGGCAAGGACTGCTGAATAGTTGATTAATTATTTTTAAAATTATGTTTAAGAGAAAAATATTCTGAATATCCATACATCTCTTAAATATGTTATGTTTGCAAACATAGGAATTTATTCACCAGTCCTTTGATGGAGACTTAAAGGTTTTCTTGAGTATTGGTCTACTGTTTGAATTTCTTACAAAACTCACTCCCATATATAATCTATACATATAATCTATGATTTCTAGCTTCAGTTTCTTTAAATAGAACAAAAACTAAAACTCTTTGCAAATTATGCTGTAGGGAAAATTTGACAGATGTTTACCACACACCCTCTCCCAAACAGATTCGTGAAAATACAGACCATGTCTTAATTTTGTATTTCTCCCTCCCTCCCTTTCTTTCTTTTCTTCCTTCCTCCTCCCTTCCTCTCTTTTTCTTCCTCTATCTCTTCCCTTGATCACAGTATATACTGTAGAACTTTGTATATAATAGCATCATGAAATAGAGGAATTAAATAATGGGAAACTTGCCTACAGTAACACCTAATATACACATAATATTCAATAAAAATGCTGTTACCATTATTGTTGTCATTATATGTATATATTTTTATCATTACGTTTCTACAGAAGCAAAGTAAATTGGTGTCTTTAAGCTAATATTAAAGAAATGGCTAAGGAAGCTTACATGAGATTTTCAGCAAAGTTCCAAAAATGAAAAACTATAAGTAGCAGATACAACCTAGAATTCCACTTACCTTATAGTGATAAAAGACACTCTACATTAGTTTAAGTTTACTAGCCCATTCTATTGAAATATGTTTGTTCATATACTTTAGTAATACTTGTATTTTTGTGGTGAAATGGTTGTGCTTCCAAAAATAACAAATTCCAGTGATTTTAGTTCAAAACAGTTAAGAGCTAGAGCTAGAAAACAACTTTCTTACTTATATTATTTTTCTTTACAGTTTCCTAAACTATAAACAGGCAAAAAAATGTTGTGGAAGTGCTGTTTTATGGATAAAAGCTCTGAGGTACTATTTGCCTGCATGCTACTGAATTGAGTTTACATCCTTGCAAACAGGAGGCTTCCTGGAAATGTGCATATATTCAGAGCACCCCTGTGTTCACTGTTTTAAGTATTGGGTTAGAGATCTCGGTAAACAATAAAGTAGCATTAGCTCCCCGTAGACAGGTAATCCTGTTATCTTTAGATACAAGGATACATTTTAATAATACAGATACGGAGATTAAAGCAGGAGGATTGAGAAAGCAGCCCATTCCCTCAGGGATAATGGGTAATGTAATCATTCTCTTGCACTAAGCAAATAAATTAGAAGTCTTGATTGCATCACAATGGAAGAGATTCATATTTCCATTTCTTTCAAAAGTGATGGCAGTCTGCTTCCAAACTAAGGCCGTTTAACATGTCTTTATACATCGTTTCCTAGTTTTTGAAAAGTATTTTAAATTGAACCAAAAGGCAAATACGTATAATGCTAGTTGATGCTTTGGGGGATATATCTTTCTATAGAAACCTTCTCTTCCAATGCCATTGAAAACCAAATTTCAAAATTGAGCACTAGAAGTAATCAGTTACCATTGATGGAGCAGACAAAACAATACATTTTTGTCAATATTACTGTTTTTTTTTTCTTTTCTAGCTTTGAAAATTAACCCCCATTATGTATGACAATCTCTAAACCAAAGAAACAGTAAAACTCTTGAATATATTCTATGTACAGCCTTTAAGTAATTAATGGAGTACAACACAGTGGTCTCAATAAAAGTTCTAGAAGAACTCAGGAAGGCAAGAGATGCTCTAGGAAGGAGAAAGGATCAAAGCTGGGTCTTGCGAAACAGAAGATTGGGGCATGAAAAAGATGTGGAGCAAGCAAAGGTACAAAAAGTTGTTCCAGAAAAAACCTGACTAGGAGTGTAGGAAGTATCAAGGGAATATCATTTGGGCAGATTCTGAAGAACCTTTAGTGCCTTGATAAGGAATTAAACTTAGGATATCTGGAGGATCTCTCAGCAGGGAAAAATCTTGATAGCAATGGGTTTGAGATCATGAATATAGGAAGGGAGGGTAAGGCAAGTCATCTACAAAATAAGAAGGCCTTAGTTTTGAATATTAAAGGATAAATAAGAAAAAACATGAAAAATGAACAAGGAAGACTATGTAGATAGCCGAACAGATAGAGGCCCCCCAAAACTTAACCACACTCTCATCTCCAAGACCCCAGGTGATTTTTCCTATTTATCATCTCAGCTGCTCAATGGCTCATGCAATTTTAAAGCAAGAAGAAATAATGAAATAATGATGAAGCAGATGCACTGTGTAAATGCACCCTGGGATGAATAAATTACAGAAAATGCACTGAAGTTGGAAAGAAGGAAAGGAATTACTGAAAGAAAGTAGCTTCATGGTTTTCTCATAGAGTTCAAACTCAGTCCTGCTCAGTAAAAAGGAAGTAAGTACTCTTGTTCTGAAGGACTGACCAGGACCTTAGCAACTTGTGATACAAAGACTGGAAGTTGTCCTGGTTGAGTCAGTGAGTGAGTGGTGAATGAATGTGGAGGCCTCGCACATTACTCTGTACACTCTGTAGACTCTATAAACACTGTACAGTTAGGCTACACTATATTTGCAAAAAAATATTTTTTATTTAATTATAAACTTGTAACTTTTTTACTTCATAAACAATTGTTTTACTCTTTTGTAGTAATACTTAGTTTAAAATACACATTGTACAGCCATATGAAAATATTTTCTCTCTTTATATCTTTATTTTATAAGCTTCTTTCTGTGCTTATAATTTTTGTTTTTTTTTTTTACTTCTTAAACTTTTTTGTTAAAAGCTGAGATATAAGCATATACACTAGCCTAGGCCTTCATGGGGTCAGGATCACCAATATCATCATGTTCTACTACATCTTGTTCCACTAGAAGGTCTTCCGGGACAATAACACACATGGAGCTGTCATCTCCTATGATAACAATGCCTTCTCATGGAATACTTCCTGAATGAACTGCCTGAGGCTATTTTACAGTTAACTTTTTTTCTTGTAATACTGTAAACTCAGAAAGAGTATACTCTAAGACAACCATAAAAATTATAGTATAGAAAATATACTAACTAGTAACAGAGTGATTTCTTATCATGATCAAATATTATGTACTGTACGTAATTCTATGTGCTATACTTTCTTTTCTTTTTTTCTTTTTATTGGAGATAGAGTTTAGCTCTTGTTGCCCTGGATGGAGTACAATGGCATGATCTCAGCTCAGTGCAACCTCCGCCTCCTTGATTCAAGCAATTCTCCTGCCTCAACCTCCCAAGTAGCTGGGATTATCGGTGCCCACCACTATGCCTGGCTAATTTTTGTATTTTTAGTAGAGACGGGTTGTTGACCAGGCTGGTCTTGAACTCCCGACCTCAGGTGATCTGCTCACCTCAGCCTCCTAAAGTGCTATGATTATAGGCATGAGCCACTGCTCCCAGCCCTCTGTGCTATACTTTCATAGGACTGACAGTACAGGAAGTTTGTTTATACCAGCATCACCACAAACACATGAGTAATACAGTGCACTACAACATCATGACTACAATGTCACTAGACAATGAGACTTTTTCAGCTCCATTATGATCTTATTGGACCGCTGTCATATACACAGTCTGTTGTTAACTAAAACGTCATTATGCAGTGCATGAATATATTTGATGCAACACAATCATCTCAGGAATTAAAGTGGCTGTGTCTAAGTCCCAGTAGCCCTCCATTTTGATTTATTTCCTTTTCCTCAAAATTAGATGCCCTTTCAACCTGGTTTGACAAAAATCACTGATATTGATCAATGAATATAGGTTTTGGGTCTATGAAAAAATGCATATTTTAGCTCTGAAGAGAACAATAACAGAACTTTACTGGGAGTTGTAAATGTCAGTGAATAATGAGTTATGGGAGAGGAAGCATATTTTTAGATTTCTCAGAGAACCACACTTGGGTCCAGATGACTTCGTGTTAAAGAAACAGAATAAAATCAACTCAGCATTCCTGCTGACCAGCTTTCTATCTCAGTAAGTAAGTCATCTTGCCCTCCAGAGCAACCATCTTAGGTCAATCAAGACATTTGGCCTCATTAACCACTTTGGATTTATCTTAGGACTTTCTTATTTATAGTCTTCCCAAGGCTTAATGGGCTTCAAAATGTACTTTTCCCTGGTTCATGTTGAGTTGAACCAAGTTCTGTGCTTTTACTCAGCAGGCAGTCATTTGACTGTCAGCTTTTATATTTTTCTCTACGATCAAGGAGTTCATACGGCTGCTCCTAGGTGCCTAATTGACATTCCTCCATCACTGCATCCCTGCTTATAATTATTCTTCATGCCATCTTTGTTTTCTCAACCATCAGGAATATATCAATAGATCAAATCGTTTTAGTACTTCTGAGTTAGCTCTTCTTTAAGCTTCAAAATTATTAGATATAAACTGCGGTTATTAGATCTCTTATTTCAGCAGATTCTGTGATTCTGCTTTTTGTTTGTTTGTTTGCTTTTGTCAGAAGAGAAATTGGACTACATTCTGAGGAGTGGCCATGGTTTGGGAGGATGGAAGAGGGTGCTGCATATAGGGATTTTAGGAACAGAGCTAAAAGGCAGGAATCAAGTTGTGTGTTGGTGAAGATATGTGATGTGTGTGGTGTAGAGAGGTACACCCTTGAATTTGAAATGTAATATGGTGGGTGGCGGGGGTGTGAAATAATATAAACCTTAGAATAAGAGTAGGTCTAGGAAGCTGGTCCCCACCTCTTTAACTAACCTCACAGCCACCCAGCAGGCAGACTTATCTCCCAAATCTGGTCCTTTTATTCTCTTACTCGGGTTCTTTCAATGAGTCTCCAGTGCCTTCAGCTAAATTTCAAATGATTTCTCCTGCCATTCTAAACATTGCAGGTCCCAGTACACATGAGTTTCCCAAACTAATCTTCAGTCCTTGCTCTCCTGCCAGGCACCTCACATTTCAGCCACATTCAGTACATCCTTGAACTCACCATGAACACTCATTTCCACATTACCACCCATGTGCTCTCCTGCTCTTATCTTCCACCTCCAGTGCACTTATAAACTCCCACACAGTATGTAAGATACAGGTAAAATATAAGTCATTGTTTATATCATTCCTCAGTCATAGTTATTTACTTCCCTACATGTACATCCAGTACCCTTGAACATATCTGTATTATAGCATTGATCACAACATATTGTATTTATGTACTTAAATGTCTAATCTGCCACCTAGACTTGAGCTCAGCAGTTTTTATTTACCCATGTTCCCCTTAAAGTTTCTCATAGTACCTGATAGATGGTAGATACCTAATCGATGTTTGTCAAAGTGTTTTGAATGGAGAATCACTACAATGTTCTTTCCTAAAACATCCCAGATATTGGTGGTATAACATGACTGGTTATTGTTTAATTAATGTTTTCTACTAGAGATTGTTCCTTAGTCAGCCTTCATGATTTTTTTTTTTTTTTGGTTAACAAATAGTTTTGGGATTTTAATGGCCAAAATTATTTCTAGAAAATTGCTTCTGTGGTTGTTGGTCATTCACTTAGAAAGGATTTACTGAACACTTCCAATTAATGAGCTAATTTCAGTTTTCTGAATCACAACAATATTTATTTCCCAAGAAGTAAACACATTTCTGCATATAAATTAGAATTTTATTAGGTAGCAGTTTTATAAATCATGTAGTTTAGGATGGCATTTGCCTAGAACACATCCATAGGTCATTTTTAGGGAAAAAAAAAAGAAAAAAGAGAAAATGTAGCCTCAATAATTTTAGATGTAATTTCCATACACATTTTATTGTTGTATATTACAGATTGATTGCTGCTCCTGATAGATTTTTAAGTTGCTTAAGCATATAAAAGCCCCAGTATAATTTTCCTTAGAGAGATGGAGAGAAAGAATTTTTTAAACACATATCTATAATTTGCATATCTGAATCCTGATTTTTTAAAGCTCTCTTAGTTTTTTCCTTAGCAGAAAAATGTTTATCATTAGAACTGTTAAGGAGGAATCATATCTGCTTTTATAAAGTGCTTCATTTTTCAAAGTAAAGGAAACACAAGAAGGCACCTTATAAAACTGCTGATCAAAAATGGTCAAATGTTGGCAGTTTCATGTGGTTCACCCTAATGCTTACCATGAGCTTGATTCTTCGAGAGGAAAAAGGATTGAAGCACGTAAAAATGTTATCTTCCAGTAATCTCAAAAGATACCTGAGAAAGAACTATAAAGTGAATGCTGATATACTGATTATGAAATGTATTTTCATAAAAATGCCTGTAACCTGGTTAAACAAGGCATTTTTCTCCTGGATTCTGCACACACTAGTAGAATAAATTCAGTTGGTTTCCATTCCTCTGTCAGTTAATGCATGTAATTCTCACCCATTTGGAATGTTTAGGAATCTCAAAAAGCATCAGAATTACCATTAATGATGATGATCACAGTCTGCTGGATGCCCAGGAGTGACTAAAGACTCCGTAAAGCCCCAGTAGTAGTCAATATAGGTTATGCTTCAATAACAAACAAGTACCCCAAATCCTCATAGCATAACACAATTAATGTTTATGTTTAAAATTATGATGTGAATTGAATGACTTTCCAGAGCAGATTTTGGAGGGGAAGAATACTCAATTACATACTTTGCATTACCTCAAACTGAAGTGGCACATTCTCAGTTCTAGTTACATTTTATTTGCTAGGACTCTGGTCTCACCTAATTGGAAGGCAAAAGTGAAGTACAATGAATGAAGAAAGGAGAGGAGAATCAGATATGGTTGAGCACTAAACATCTTTACCATAGTTTGTAAGACTAAATAGACTTCATACATTTTATTTAGTATTTTTTCATTCTTGCTTGGGGAAATCTTTCCAAGATACATTGCCAAACTAGGGTAAATGAAGATGAAAGTCTGAGACCTAAGAGGCTGAATTTCTTGAAACTATTTTATAATGACCGTTTCCTTGTTTCTTTTTGCCTTGTTGATTCTTTCCTTGTTCATTCTATTTGCCACACCAGACATAACTCCACATAGCAAGATTTTGCCTTGTCTGGTGCCTTCATTTTCATAATTTATTTCCATACGTATAAGCAGAATGAGTTACAATGGCAGACAGAAATATTTAGCTTTGGAGTAGAATGGCCAGTGAGAAGCATGCCCACATGAAGAATCTCTTATATAGAGAGAAAATTCAAATTTCAATAGAGTGTTTTTCTTAAACTTAGAATTGGCCACATTTTTTGTCATTTCTTTTCACTTCACAGGAACATAGGGAAATCTTAACTTCAGAAGCAATTTGCATGCAATCTCTCTTCCTAGATGGGTGAGGATTGCCCCCTTAAGCTCCCCCTAAGCCTTATCAAATGGAGAAAGCCTCATTTCATGCAGGCGGGAGTGGAGAGTGGCTCTAGTGTGCATGCTATCCTCTTCCTCCAAAATATTTCACATAAATAATGTTACCATCAGCAATATAAAGTATCAATTATATGTTATTAAGCAGAATTTATAGTTCTACATAGAGTGTAACTGAGCAAAATTTCCAATGAGGTATAAAAACAGAAAATGCAAAGAATCTTTGCTCACATGAAACTGACAACATGCCATCTCCCCTTCATATGACTAAACCTGCTCTCCCAACCCCACTGCACCATTTGGAGAGATTTACATCAATCCAGAACAAAAATTACTCACTTTACCTTAAGTATTGTTAGCTTCCTTATTTCATTGTATTTCTTCAGTTCCTTCAGTTTGTTTTTAACTGAATATTGGTTTCTATTGGTTTCTTCAGTTATTTTTTAAATGATATAAAAATTAAGTTCATCTCATATCCCTATTAAAATCTCTCAACACTCATGTCTCCCTGACAGCCCCTGCTCATTCTCTTTCTTCCAGCCTGATACTTCCTTCACTTCTCTCCTTCCTCCTCTTTCTCCTTCTTCTCCTCCTTTTCCTCCTCTTTCTTCTCCTTTCTTCTTTCTTTGCCTTGTCTTTCTCTTGTTTTTATTTTCCTTCCCCCTCTTCTTCCCTCACCTGGAAGTAGCTTATGATGCACCTGAATCAGAATCCCGATGAATAAAACTTATGATTATCTCAACCTTAAGAAAAACAGCTGGATTCTAGAAAACCCTCAGTGAAAGTACGAGATTGGGGAAAGAAGCACAAATGTCCCCCAAGTCCCTACCGCACTCTCTCATGCCCAGAAAAAACAGCTTCACGATACAAATCTTTTATGAAGGGCTAGCAGTTCCAGTGATGGGATCCTGAGCCCTGAGCCTAACTGCTGCCTGTTGACCTCACTGCTGTTCAAATACTGTCTTCTTGTCCTAAAATTAGACATTACCTTTATTTGATTTTTCTCTAGCACTGTCTGCCTGCCAACCTGCTGCCTCCCCTGCCACCCCCACACACACTTGTGATGAATTCCAGATCCAAATCCAAGTCCTGGTTGCTGACATGCTTCCAGATCTCACTGACTGTGGGCTTTGTCTAGAATTATGAGGCCAAGTCTCATATTTTGAGATATGAAGAGGACAGAAACATAAATAGACCTAGAACAGGATCTCAGTGTTACTTTTTTATTTGTGTGAAGGACAAGGTTCTCTCCATTTTCTTCTCTCTTTAATACCTATTTCCAAACATAAGAAATTGGAACTTATGATGTGCCTATAGTGTCTAACATTGCTCCAGGCATCGTACTTGCACTGTCTTGTTTAATTCTCATACAAACCTATAAAAGAACTGTTAATGATTCTCCTTAATTGATGAGGCGCCAAAGTCCAGAGGGATCAATTAACTTGCAAATGCCCACAGTCATATAGCTAAGCAGAGGTTCCAACCCAGCGCATGTTAGCGAACACGTGCTCTTCTCTCATGCCATGATTCCTCCCCTCAAATAAGATTTTCCTGGTACTTTATGTTTTTTGAACCAATAAGACTTATCCTAATAAAACAGAATAAAAGGTAACAATTGGTGGGTGCAGTGGCTCATGCCTGTAATCCCAGCACTTTGGAAGGCCAAGGTGGGTGGATCACCTGAGGTCAGGAGTTTGGCCAACATGGTGAAACCCCCTCTCTACTAAAATTACAAAAATTAGCCAGGCATGGTGGCAGCGCCTGTAATGCCAGCTACTTGGGAGGTTGAGGCAAGAGAATCCCTTGAACCTGGGAGGTGGAGGTTGTAGTGTGCTGAGATTGTGCCACTGCACTCCAGCCTGGGTGATAGAGTGAGACTCCATCTCACACGCACACACAAAAAGTAACTATTAATTCAATTTTTATGGGAAAACTAGATATTGGGAATGTATGCAATTTGTTGACTCTTTTTGGGTAAAAAGAAGAACTAGGACTAGAAATTCAAACTTTCAGGCTTCCAGTTCAGCACTTTTTCAATGATATTGATACAGGATATTTTGCTCCTTACTTCAGCTAATCCGGTTCTTGTCTCAAGACCAGGAAGAATTAGGCAGGCAGAGATATTGAACAGTGAGAAGGATGGAATGTATTAAGCCAAGAGGAAACTCTTAGCAAAGACAGGAAGTCCTGCAAGCAGGTTTCCACCTCCCAAATTGAATACCAGGGCCACCACACAGGAGACAAAGAGGCTGAGTTCCTCCCCTGCATAAGGCACGAATTCCTGGTGGCTCCACCCCATTTTCCAAGTGCAGGTGGGCCTCCAGTCCGTTGCAGGTATGCCCAGGCAAGCCCCCTGTGCAGTTCCCTTATCTGCACAAAACATCTGGTATAAACACTTGTGGAATCGGTTGGAGATTCTGCAGGGACTCTTCCATATCTGCCTAGGCCTTTATCTGCCTCCTGCCTCTATCAATACAATGATGTTTAGAACTGAGGGGAAAAATATATGGTAATTTTTGAGACTATGAGGCAGAGCTACTTCCTTCCCTGTAATATTCATGGCCCTGAACGCTGGCCAGGAGAGGGTCAGGACACAGGAAGGGAAGCAGCATCTCATAGATGGGCCACCCCTCAACACTGTTTGCTGCACTACTGGATGTCACTACAGAAGATGTTGCTCTACCCCAGGTTGCCTCTGCCCACTCCGGTCAGTCTTGTTTTTCACAATTAATTATTGACCTATTTTATCTTCCTTACTAATTTCCAATTAGCCACATTCTACTTTGCCACATCTTCCCGTCTTCTGACTATCCTTTAGTATAAAATCCTGCTAAATTGCATTTTTTTCAATCTCCCTAAGTAATGTGATACATGATGTCAAGCCAACAGCATCCATTTATTTTGAATACATTTACAGTTAGAAATTTTTTTTAACATTGCTAGTCTTGAATATCAAGTATTTTATTTAATGAATGAATGGTGATAACTCCATTTTTTTGAAAGAGCAAAGGAATCATTATGCATTGCCTATTTTCCAACAATACTAGATTCCATTTTAAATATGTCATAATTGTTTCTACCTGAAGAGCACTGGCACTGGAGCCAGCCTGCACTGGTACACATCCTGGCTCCATGTCTTACAAGCGATGTGACTGTGAGTGAGTTACTAAATCACTCTGTGCTTAGGTTTTCTCTTATAAAACAAAGATAATAATAATCCCTCTGTTATATAATTATGGTTAGATGCAAATAAAATTGTGTTCAGAATTTGTGCGGACCCAAAGAGTGAGCAGCATCTAGATTCAATGTGCAGAGCGAAAGAATAATGTTGCCACAGTGTGGAAGCAGACCCGAGCGGGTTGCCCGCGTTGGCAGGGGTGGCCAGTTTTTTATTCCCTTATTTGGCCCTGCCCATGTCCTGCTGATTGGTCCATTTTACAGAGTGCTGATTGGTGAGTTTTTATGGAGTGCTGATTGGTGCCTTTACAATCCTTTAGCTAGACACAAAAGTTCTCCAATTCGTCCCTCTCAACCCAGGAAGTGCAGCTGGCTTCACCTCTCAAAATGGTATAGGTTTGGGGGAACTTTTAAAATTTGGGCAGATTATTTTTGGCAGTTATTTTTTGTTGCTATGTTTTATCTTCGTGTGTGTGTGTGTGTGTGTGTGTGTGTGTGTGTGTGTGTGTGTGTGTATTTCTTAAGAATGTCAAACTTGGCTGTGTGCAGTGGCTCACTCCTATAATCCGAGCTCTTTGGGAGGTCAAGGCCAGAAGATTACTTGAGGCTAGGAGTTTGAGAACAGCCTGGGAGTATAGTGAGACCCTGTCTCTACTAAAAATTTTAAAAATTTTCTGGGTGTGGTGGCAATGCCTGCAGTCTTAGCTACTTGGAGGCTGAGGCAGGAGGGTCTTTTGAGCCCAGGAGGTTGAGGCTGCACTGAGTCATAATTGTGCCATTACACTCTAGCCTGGGTGACAGAGTTTAACCCTGTCTCTAAAAGAAATAAAGAAAGACATGCTCATATTCTTGGAATAAATTCATTTTTATAAATTTATTCAAATTAGTTATACAAAAAACTATGAGAAACACATGTCTGTAAGAAGGTTCATACAGCCTCATTGAACATGATTCCTCCTAATAGGAACTTAAACAGATAACATAAGACACATCAATATGATTTTAAGGGAGCCATTAATAATTACAATGGCAAATAATAATTTTATAAAATAGAATATTGTATATTATTTAGAAAACAAATTACACAAATGACTTCAATTTACATTAAAACTCATGTACATTGGACATACAGTAAGAATATGAATAACTTGCAAATTTTCTGCAGTGAGCCTATAACAATTTAAAATCAGAATTTATGTGTATGTATTTAAAATATATATTTAACGTAATTCTAGCATCTGACCTAGTACTTCCTAATCATTTCATGTCCCATATAATTCTTTACTGCTGAGTAATTTGATTTTTGATACTGTAATTTATTAAAATAATGAAGAAAAAAGGAAAAATATGTACTAAAATGTAAATTTCAGCATGATATATAAGACTAGAAAATTGAAACACAAAGGAACAATAGTCACGGAATGGTTAAATATAATAGGATCGCAGTTTAACATATAAGTGTGAAAACTCATATGTTATGAGATGAAAACTGGATACAGCTATATGTGTGTGCATCTAGATATAGACTAAAATGTATTTTTAAAATACTATGACTATGACTAGATAAAAGGCTAGAAGAAAATTTTTGTAAGTTTTGACAGTAATTCTGGGGAGAGGTGTTTCTGTTTTCTCTCTATTCTTCATTTCCAAAATTTTCTACTATTTTGTTAATAAATTTATAGCCAGGAAAATAAAGATATTTTATTAAATGTAATTTCTTAAAGAAAATATTGTATTTTCCTTCTTCCATTGACAAGTGCTTTAAGCTAAATTTTTTCTGACTCCTCCCAGATGGTGTGTCCACCAATTTTTTTAATCCAGGGAATGACAACCTCACTTATGTCATTTTGAAGTAGTGCATTATAGGATATTTGCGGGGGGATAGCCTCTCCCTTAAAACCTTTACCTGCAAGCTTCCTCTGGAGGCTTTTGAGTCAGCACCTCCATCTGTGGTCCAAGATGAGAAAGGATGTGCTAAATCACCTTGACAGTCATCTGTTTCATTATATCATCAGCCCCTGTCTTATGTGCACATGCAACATTTCTTCAATCCATTCTTTGCCTCTCCTAAGTGCTCACATTCTCAGGCAGAATGGAGAATCACTTTTTGTTTTGCTATAAAAGATACACTGACTTTTTAGACACCTTCCAGAAAGTCCCTACAAGACTATTATTAATTTTTGAACAGAGATAGGACTCCCAAGAAGGAAAACCAGGCCATGGTTTACTTCGCATAATTTAACTGCTAAACTCAAAATATTTTCCCTAGAGACCATCACGGTAGTGAAACTTTTCCTGTTATACCAGAGTGATTGACAAATTTATAATCATAGTATATGTGTATATACTTAAAGTATATATTTAAAATGGGCACTCTGACCTTGTAGTTTGTCATCACAGAATTAACAAGGCTGAAAGGAAATTAATTAGGAAATAGGACAAGAATGAGGTACAAACCTAGAATGATGACAAGCACAGGGAAAGATGGTTAAGGGAAAAATAATAACTTCCTCTTTTCCTGATTTCCATATTGCCTAGAGCTAGCCATGCTTAGACCAGTAAATAAGCCAATCTTTTTCTAAGATTTGCTCAGCACTTTTTGAGGCTCTCCTTAGCAACAGGCATGTTGTAGGGTCTGGCCCTGAGAAGGCCAAGCACATGCCCCCTTTGTAGAACTCTTGGTCAAATGGAAAAACCAAGTCCAAGAGTCAAGCAAAAGGCCAAGAGTTTTGACAGAATGCTTATAGGAGTGTGTTCAACTTTACCTGGGCAAAAGAAAATGAGCAAGCAGAGAGATATGACTTTCTCTTCGTGAATGTGACTATTTTCGAGTAAAATGGATAGCACATACTTTGCCCAGTTTGAATGCTGATATATTGCAAATTAAATGAATTACTTAAAGGCCACTGTCTATGATTCGATCTATGAAAAACATCCCTCCACTGCATTCTTGCATACGTTAGGTACTTCTGTCAGAGCATCTTATTCTGCTAGTTTGTTTTCACTTGTTTCTGTCTCTTTTAGACTGAGACTTTCAAAGATTATGGTACAACTATCAGATGCTGATATATAATGCTTAGAAAATGTAGATGAAGTGGGAAAACAAAAACTTTCATATTTGGGGCCTTATAAATTGCTCCTATTTTAAGGAAGATCCAATAATCAGAGATACTTGCACCACTTTTTGTTGTTGAATTCAACTGGCATAAAATGACAACACAAACACAATTTTAACATGATTGAAATTGTTGGATGATGAAGTAGGAGAAACTGTTAGGGAAGTACCATAAAGTAAACCTAAAGCTGCTTAAGGTAACTGAAAGGAATGGAAGTGGCTGTCAAACCGAAGAAATGTTTTATAAAAAAAAATTATAGAGAAATCCATATTCCCAAGGTGATCTCTGGATTTTGTGCAGAAGACTCAGGCAGCTAGCCATCTTGTGGTGATCCCAAGAAATTCATTCATGAACTTTTCTTCTTAGAGGAGAGAGGATCATACATATTCATTTTCTATGACGAGAACTGAGAGATACAAACACTGCATCCAATTTTATGTCAGTAGACTGTCTAAAATATTCAATGGCTGGATGGGTAAAATATTACATTACCAACAAACTAAGGGACTTATTGGTACTCCAATAGCAAGTGGGCAATTGGAATGATATCCTTTTTAACGTGACTTTAGTAAGTCTTAAATTGTGTTAGCAGCATAAATATGTGGGAAGGGGTAGGAAGCAGAGAAGGGAGGACCCTTGGTGGTTGTAGGGCATGGGCAGGGGAGGTGAGGGGCCTCCAGACCTCATTTCAGAAAGTCATTAGGAATGTGTCAGTCTGTAATTGGCCTGCGTGTCTGGGACCCATCGGTATCTGCCTTTTTGGATCAATGTGCGATTTTTTTGAGGCTGTGACAGTCCCTTTGTGAGTGGGTTATAGGTGAAGCACAGTTGCCCTGTCTTATGAAAGGGAGAGGATTGGCAAGAAAAGTCCATCTGACATTGTAAACAGCTAAATTTATCAAGGCAACCAATTTTTCAGCTATACAGAACTGTATTTCTGTAGCTATTTTAAAAAAATATCATCTGATAACCTCCTAGATTTTCTCACTTCCTACCTATAGCAAAACATGTAAATAAGGAGAACCCAAAAGCATCTCAGTTCATAACACATTTGATTTTTTGTTTGTTTTCTTTGGAAATGTTCTTTCATGAACCATTTGCACAATGCCAGGATAAAACCAGTTCAAACAGATGTGAATTGCTGATTGATCATGAGAAAATTGGAAAGAAGTTACTTAATACTAGTGTAAAACTGGTTAGTGTATGAGGGTGTGCTTAAAGAAGCAGGAAAATTATACAAGATGATATGAGTAACCCACCTTGGAATCTAACAGGGGAAAAAGTCTACATTAACATATGCTTTAAATAATCCAAAAGATTAAATAGTACCATGATAAAATGACTTACAATTGCAAAAATACATTTTAAAGTACAAAAAATACCAAAGAAAACATTTTTACTGATCTACATAAGCCCTATTAAATAAATTATTTTGAGGAGACATTGTGTAGTTGTTAGGAAAATGAGTTTAAAGTTCAGACAGACTCGGATTCACGTCTTAGCTGTACGTCACTCTTGTTCTATTTACTAAGCAAGTTACCAAACCTTTTGGAGTCTCAGTGTTCTTATCTGTAAAATGATAATAATATAAATATCTAGCCCACAGAGTGGTTGTGAGGAACAAAGGAGAACACACATAAAGTACCTGGCTCATAGAAAGTATACGATGGGTTCGCTGTCAGTACTGCTTCTAACAGTACTCAGTACCTTTCTCCAAATTCCACAGTATGCTTAACACTCAAACTTATTTACTGAGAAAGATCTATATTTTTCTACTATACCACACCTGTACTTCAGAATATTTACATTGTTTAAAAAAGCAAATGTTGGTCTCATTGACATTTCTATGGCTAACTCATCACAGAACTGTTGACCGCATAACTTTATAACATCTTACTAAGAGGAAGTGGGCTTTCCAAGGGCAAATCAAAGTTTTCTGAAATATGAACATATTATGGGTCTCTGAGACACATGGGCATTAGGGAAAGCTTCATTCCAAGAGCCTGAAATGGATTAGGATCAATTTGTGTTAATCTTGAAGTAATTGTCTAACCAAGGGAAGTTCCTGTTAAGAACTCACTTAATGATTGTGGAAGGAAAGAAAGAAAATAAAAGAAGGACAGAGGGAAGGAAGGATAGGAGGGAGGGAGGAAGAGAGGGAAAGAAGGAAGGAAGAAGGGATGGAGGGAGGAAGTATCAATAAATTAATTATTAGTTATAACGCCTGGGGATCTTCTTCTTGCTCTAATTATTTTTAATGTTCTTCTTTAGCTACAAGCAAAGATCATCCTTATCCCACCACTTTTGTCCAAAATTGTAGCTGCATCCTTGTTTTATTGTCAAGCTGGCATTAAGACATTGTTCCTCCCTTCTAAACTCTTGGCCAATTCTTTTTTTTATACTTGAAAATGTGCCCTTTATCTAATACTTATTATAGCAAATCATGTCAATCTCTAATAGCTTCGAGCAGATGCGCCCTACTTGGTGCACTTGCTCCACTCCTTGATGCAGAGAGAATTTCTTATTTTAGCCTTTCGCATTTAATGCTTTATATTTGCCTTCTCTCCCACCCCTATGGTCCATGGCCCCAGTAAGAAGACAATATCCATGAATTATTCTTCTCCAGAACACAATACTGCACAAATAAACATTTTCTGATTTTCAAAACATTTATGCATATATGGATGATGTGTGTGTGTGTGTATGTGTGTGTGTGCATTCAAAGCACACAGCATGATTTCCAACATACACTATGAGTGCATCACTTGGTCTATGCATTGACTCAGATACAAAATAATAATTTGGGAAAAAGGAAGGTATTCAAGATGAAGCATGATAAGCCCATCACACTTTGACCATCCTCAAGAAGAAATTCAGCAGGGTAAGTACAATTAGGATATGGTATTTCACCTGTGGTGGACCAGTAGGCTGCAGTCCATGTGAACTTACTTTCAGCCCTTGACAGACATTGCAAGTGAAAATCATTTTGATCAAAGTCTCAAGCTAGATCGCACACTAAAAACTGATTCATCTAGGTTACATGGTAGACTGAGAAATACATTGAAAATTTCTGCCCGAGAAAACCAGCTTGAAACTAATATAAGGCTTGTCATTCAAGGAGACTTGGACATATGAAAAGAGTTTGATGTGGAAGTTTGGAAAGTACCTATACTAAACTGAAATATTGCCAAGATAATTAATACATCACTTTGATGAGCCAAGAATTTCCGTCTTTCCTCATGGAAGGGATGTCTCCAATAGTTGGAGGTGGAAAGAGGGCACAGCTTTTATTTTAAGAATAAAGAATTTCAAATTGAAGAAAAGAATTGCAGCTAGGTTTTGACAGAGCCTGTTGGGAAGTGGAGGCAAACATGATGTTTTATAAATGTTGGTATTACAATCAGATCACTTTCGGTAGGTATCTTCTGATCGTCTAATTAGTATAATGTCAGCTGGGCTTGAGAATCATTTCTTTTTTTTAAAACCATCTGTTTTGTCATAAAAGTTCCTTTAGAAGCCATATGCAGGCAGAGCATTTGTGCTTTTCTTTTTTCAAAGTTATCTTCTGTGTTCTTTGTTTCTACATCCTGTGGCATGAATGGTAGTTTTAAACTGTCTAGAAAGAATGCAGGGAGTCCAGCAGAAGAAATAAATAAATAATTGGCCAATTAAACAAACCAATTAATTGAAAATATCAGTGATCTTGGACACAAGGGAACACATCCCCTTTAACTCGTATCACAAGGAAGAAATTCTGTTTTCAAAATGGTGAGGTTTTGAATCATATTGCCTTCTGAGCCTGAATTTTGCTATTTAAAAATGGGAGATTTGGTAAGGAATTAATTAAACTCACATATAAGAGGACAATGCAGAAGAATCTCTATATTATAATAAATTATATATTATAGATGAAGATATTTTATAGTCTTAAATACAAAACAAGCAAGTTATAACAATTGTGTGTATTTTAATCTTTATAATAAACAGTTATTAACCACTAGAAAGCAAGCTAGTATGAGTCATTAAACCACAATTTTCCACCATTTGTTACTCCAGAACTTCTTCCCTTGTCAGTTTCTTGTACATGTTTTGCTGAATGTGTATATGCATGCATGCATACTTCATCTTTCTCAAGCTAGTGAGGCTAATGACTATAAAATAACATTTTGTTTTCCCTTAAACTTTAACCTACATTCCCAGCATAAATCTGGCAGTCAAGTACTCCTGCCTCTTACTTGATCAGAATTACATGGTTGTACTTGAGTCCTTTTGAGATCCCAAGAGTCTGGTGACATATTTGTAAGTCACAAGCAATTAAGAGGTCAAGAGCATCAATCTCAGTTCAGGAATGTATGGATAGAGCCCTATGATGAAGCAAGAAGCACCAGTTGTAAGCACCAATCAATGTACTTAGAACAGTTCAATAAACTTTGATGGATGATGAAAATTTCAAAAGTGTACTCTACACATAAGGAACATAAAGCAATCTTTTTGGATAATCAATTTCTTGGTAGTAATAGTAGTAGTGTTAATGTTATTTGTTTACATTTGTTGAGCACTTGAGGCTTTTCTAAGTGCTTTAAAACATGTTATCTCACAATGTTTAGTCCCCACCAGTGCATCCCAATTTGCAGATATTAACTTTGAGCTATGGCAGCAAACAGCTCAAGATCCACATTAGCTTATACATGTTCAGTGTCTATGAAATGCAAAACTTTCTCATTCTTCTTACCATGTAATTTTCCAACATATAGGGATATATTAGAAGCCTAGAGGCTCAGCAACTTGCCATCTCTTACAAAATTAATGATGGAGTTAGTATTTGAACCTGAGTCTTCTGATCTTTTCACCAGCATGGGTGTTGTTCAGGCCCAGACACTGGGTCACTCTGTGAGGCTGATGCTGGCTGTCTGTGAAGCAGGAGGAGGAAGAGAAACAACCCATAGCACGGAAAGCAGTGCTGCTTTGAAGAGAGCGTCACACCATGATTGCCAGGCTGTGATGCATCTCATCTTGTAAAAGTAAATACTTGGCAATTTCCTCATGGATTCCAATAGTTTCTGTCATCACACACTGACTGTAACAGCTGCATTCGCTTCATGACAATGGGATAGAGATAATAAATTGACTGACAATATAGAAGACTGAAGTTTTTGAAAGCAGTATCTGGAAACAAATTGTTTATAAATTTTACCTCTAGAATTTCGAACTCCAGAGCAACTCATTTTAAAATTTGGGACTACGATAATTACCAAAGAATTTTCCACAGCCTTAAACTAGTATTTCCCACGAAAACAGGGATACTTAATGCATATGTAGTAATTTATTGAAGTAACTTATTTTAGGAGTATTGTGCATGTTACGCATACACACAAACTTCCACCACTATGTGATTCAAAAACAAGAACTTGACAAGGTGGCAGGTCGTGCTGGGGGTGAGGAGTTGGAGTGAGGCAGATACAGTGCGGATAGGAAGGGAACACAGCCCAGAATAGAGTCAGGTGTTGAAACTATCAGGAAGCACTGAATTCCAACTGGCACGAGTGTTGTTTTTTATCCTGATCTCCGACTTGAAAACTGAAGGGACACACGAGTCCCTTGATGATTCCTTGAGTGATCCAGATGTACGGAGCTGGGGATGTTTTGGAAGAGGGAATTTGCTGAATAAATAATAAGGGACCTAATCTTTGTATCAGATGTACATAAATGTGATAAACGTGTTTTGAAAGTACTGTAGTCACATTCTTAAATTACGATAACTGACATAAAGTTAAGAAAAATGGCATTTGTATAATAATGCTATGTTCAGACTCCACTGTTTCTGCCATTTTTTATTGCTGTTATTTTATCTATTTTTTTCTTATTGTCTCCTTCCTTTCCTCTCCTTCCTTTCTTAACCCTCCCTTCCTTCTTTCCTCTTTCTCTCTCTCACTCACTTTCTCCCTCTTTCTCTTTCTTACTGGAAGTCCTAGTGGTAAGACAGTGCTATATATACAGAAATGTATCATAGAAGGGAACCTAGAAATTTTCTAGTTCAGAGTTTTCTGAAATGTGTTTTATAATAAATTAGTTGTATGAGATACTTTTAGGAGGATCTATGCTAACAAACAGAAAGAAATATGGTATTTTATATTTCTCCGTAGACCTTCAACATATATATTGGCAAATTAAAGATTAAAACATTTTGCAGTTAAGATAACTACTTAATTTTGTTTTACCTACTTATTTCCAAACTTATACTCAATGACCCTAACTTGGGTAATACCAATAGAACTTAAGGAACTAGCTACCCCAAATCATTCTTGGGTAAACAGATGATTTATTGTATCCTGTTACGGCAGGAATAACATGTCAGCACTAATGACACATATTTGTGAATATGTGTTTTGGGTACTGTCAGGGGCTCTGAGCAATAATGAAGGAAGAACCATGTGACAGGCACCCTCTTATGGGTCAGATTCATTCCTTTAGTGGGCCCTTTTAGAGGGTTTTATTGTTAATTTCCTACCAACACACTTGCTACAATATATTGTATAAGAAATTCGTAAGTTCCTGGGCTAAGGTATTTGGCCTAACTGTCTAAGCAGGGATACTGTCTAAACAATGCCTAATTGTTCTAGTGAAAAATATCAGATTTTTCACAAATTTATCACACTGAGTCATTGTAAGGGAATTAGGACCACAAGAAACCTTCTTTTTGGTCCTGGTTAGGATCTGAACATCAGATTTCTGTTAAGGCTGTCAGAAGCTGGTTAATCAAATCGTAATGACTCTATTCCCATACTGTTATTCATCAGGGAAGCATATTTATCTGAATACCAACTAAGCTACCTTTAAAATTTTTTTAAACTGCTACTTAAACTAATGCCAAGACTTCGTGCTTACAAACCTTCTACCCACAAAGAATCCTTTATCTTACCTAACTGACTTTTGTCTAATTAAATGTAGTATTGAAGAAACATAGCCCTACAAAATTTCAACTTCTATCGTTTGTTCCTTTCTTTCAGACTCTGTGCTTCTGTAAACATGTTAGAACCTTGAGCAATACATTGTTCATGCTGTTAGCTCTTCCTTTCAGATAGGTTTCATGATACACTCCACCAACCACAACACACACACACACATACACACACACACACACACACACCCCGTCCAGATCTTTATTCTATATACCGATGAAATGTTCGGAAAGGCAGTGCAAGGCCAACACCTAAGTGCGCAACTCAAGACTTCTGCCCAACTTGATATTACTCAGCATTTTTGAGGGACAGTTGGTAGTTACACTAACTATAAATCTACCAGACAATATCCTACTCCTTCATCTTGACAACAAGGATATCATATGCTGTGCTAAAAATCAAGAAACACTCTATCTAATTCTTATAGTTTACCAATCTAGTAACACTACCAAAGGAGGAACTTGTACTAGTTTGGCTTGTCTTATTATTCCAATCCATGAGAGAAATTTGTAATAAATCTTCATTGTTTTATGTCATGACACTCCCGGTATTATTTATGCAATTCTGTTTTCATTGCAAATGTTTCATAGCAAGTAAGAATGTTTTCATATCAAATAAGCATATTTGACCACTATCAGTCTATTGGCATGTCTTTATCTTCCGAAGTTTTGCAAATGTTAATTCATAATTATTCTGAGTGCTATTTGCAGCTTGTCCATTTGTAAAGAATTTATCATTCAAAATATATAAAAATTTTCGTATTTGAGAATTCAACTCATAATCCAATTTTATACTTGCTTAAATCTTCTTTATAAAATAATATGCTCAGAATATTACATCAAGAAGGCAAGCTGGACACGTGCACCTATCTTGTGCCTATCTCACACAAATCACTGAATACTAGAAATCATACAAAAAGTAAAAATAAATTGATAATAGTGCTCACAAACAATTAGGGGGCAGCAATCATTGGACAGAAAACCCTGAAAATGTGTTGCGTATGGAATTAGTTTGCTGGAGAAACAAGAGTAAGCCATCATTTACATATGGAAAAGAAAAAAACTATAGAAAAGGGAAAGTCAGGTTCTGTAATATTTGAATTTCGTGATCAACAGATACAAGACAAGCCCTCTGGACTGGTGCTTCTCAAATGTCGGCGACACACAAATCACGTGGGAAAGGTGTTTAAATGCAGTCTGATGAGAAAGTCTGGGGTGGTGGCCAAGAGTCTGCTTTGCATGCTAGACAATGCTAACACTGCTGATCCTTAAACATTTCTTTGAATATCTAGGGTCTTGATCAGAGGCTCTTGAGGGCAGAGCCCAGCAATCTGTTTGTTAACAAGCCCTCCAGAGCATTTGGATACATGCTCAAATGTGGCCCCTCTACTAGGTAAGTGAACAGGTGCATTAAGTTCAGCTGGCCTGTTACCTACCTTTACCACATTTCCATTCCCTCCCCTGATCCAAGCTGCAGGGCCCACGAGTGTTTTCTCTCAGGCTTAAAACCCTACATAACGCTGGTCTCAGAAGAAATTAATCAATGATCCGGAGGAGGACTTACAGTGTTGATTTGTTATCTGAGGTAGAACAAAGCAAATTTGGAGATAACCTTTATCCTTTTACCATCTATAAGAAGGAGGAACAAAGAAAAGGCAGTTCTGCTGAGGGAGAAAATCTATCCAAGTGATCCACCCATGTTAAAGCATTTTTTATTTTGGCATTTGCCTGACAGGGTCTCAAGCTTGCCTGCCAATTTCCCATTCATCTTTCTTAGAATTAGAATTTATGTGGATCCTATGTCTACTTTCATACAATATATGAAAACACTCAAGTTATCATTTGAAGTAAAAACTATGGATTAAAATACGTTTATCCTCTTATCTTGCTAATGATCTGATGGCCAGGTTTATATTTAGAATTTTGTACAGTCTGGAGTTCCACATTTGAACATGGTGCTGTAGGAACAGCTCCAACCTGGCCCTTAAGCTTTCCTCCCCCTGATCAACCAACCACTCCCTTTCTTTTCTTTTTTTATCAATTTACGGCATTTGAACTCAACATTTTGCAAGTAGGCATATCTTAGGGATTTGTGACAATCTTTTCAGCAATAGTAGCTCATTAGAGTGGCAATGCTAAATGCTGCCTGTGGGTGGTTAGGGCAACAGAAGGCATACCTCCCCAAAATGACATATTCAAATCTCCAGGGAGACATGTGAAATTTGAAAAAGCTTCCAAGATGATTGCCTAGTTACCATTTTGGGATTTGAAATCTTTATATACTTTTTTCCATGCCCTCCTTGATTAAGTTTCCAGATGGAGTAATTCTTTACAAATATCAATAATATTTACTTCAAACCTTACTGTATTAAAAATATCATAGGCAACGTTAAAGCATCTTGAACAAATTCTTTTTTCCTTATATAAATCTTGTGAGTCTCTATCCTGGACAAGTACTTATATATCTTTTTCACATGCAGGGCTGATGCTCAGCTGATATACACCACAAAAACCTATGTGTTAAATAGCATTGTGCTTTATAAATCTAACCATTTAGAAATGATACATGTATATCAAGTTTATTATTTTTGAATTTTTTATTCTAGACACCCAATCAAAAAGAAATGTAAATTTGAGGTTGGGCATGGTGACTCATGCCTTTAATCCCGGCAGTTTGGGAGGCTGAGGCAGGTGGATCACTTGAGGTCAGGGGTTCAAGACCAGCCTAACCAGCATGTTGAAACCTGGTCTCTACTAAAAATACAAAAATTAGCCAGGCGTGGTGGTGCACATCTTTAATCCCAGCTACTTGGGAGGCTGAAGCAGGAAAATTGCATGAACCCAGGAAGCAGAGCATGCAGTGAGCTGAGATCGTACAACTGCACTCCAGCCTGGGTGACAAAGTAAGACTCCATCTCAAAAAAAAAAAAAAAGAAAAAGAAAAAGAAAAACAAAATGAGTACTTTTGCACTCAATTTCATCATATAATTATTTGAATATTAACGTCAGGGTCCTTTTACAAAGTAAAACAACAGAAACAATGAAGAGCTTTTTGAAAATGTCCCTTTTGTTGCATTCCTTCTTAAGGTAGCAATTATAATAAATTCAACATTTCACAATTTATGAATTTTTTTTCTAATGCCACCACTGGCTGGTTTTGAGATTTTTCTCCTTACCCTTGATATTTTTCAATTGCATTATAAAGTACCTAGTTGTGGACTGAGATTTTTCTCTTTTTTTCTTTTTCTTTTGAGGCAAGGTCTTGCTCTCTGGCCCAGGCTGGAGTGCAGTGGTGCAAACAACCTGGGCAACAGAGCAAGACTTCAATCTCAACCTCCTCGCTCAAGCACTCCTCCTGCCTTAGCCTCCCAAGAAGCTGGTACCACAGGTGTCTGCCACCACTCCTGGTTAATTGTTTGATTTTTTTTTTTTTTTTTTTTTTTTTTTTTTGAGAGACAGGGACTCACTCTGTTGCCCAGGCTGGTCTCAAACTCCTGGCCTCAGGTGCTCCTCCTGCCTCCACCTCCCAAAGTGCTGGGATTACAGTACAGATGTAAGCCACTGTTCCCAGGCCTGATTTATTTAATTTTAAAATTATGTGTTTTGAGCCAGGCACAGTGGCTCACACCTGTAATCCCAGCACTTTGGGAGGCTGAGGTGAGTGGGTCACCTGTAGTCAGGAGTTCGAGACCAGCCTGACCAACATGTTGCAACATCATCTCTACTAAAAAAAAGAAAAAAGAAATTAGCCAGGTGTGGTGGTGCACGCCTGTAATCCCAGCTACTCGGGAGGCTGAGGCAGGAGAATCGCTTGAACCCAAGAGGCAGAAGTTGCAGTGAGCCAAGATCACGCCACTGCACTCCATCCTGGGCAACACAGCAGACTTTGCCTCAAAATTTTAAAAATAAGTAATTACATAAAATAAAATTACATGTTTGGGCACTGTTAGTGTGTTTTTTGATTGAAGAACTCATATCCGTTTTTAATCTTATGAATACTCAGCTATTTTTTTTCAAATATTGCTCATCTGCTATTGTTTCCATTTATTTTTGTGGGATACTGTGGAGCATATGCTATATCCTCTCCTTCTGTCCTAAGTGTTTTGTGTGATATATCCCTTTGTCCCTCTGACTATGGTTATAGGTGAGTTTCCCAGGACCATCTTTCTCTTTTCTTTTCTCTTTCCAACTTTTATTTTAGGTTCAGGAGGTGCAGGTGCAGATTTGTTACATGGGTAAATTGTGTGTTTTGGGGGTTTGGTGTCCAGATTACTTTGTCACCCAAGTAATAAGCATAGTACCAAATAGGTAGTTTTGCAATCCTCATTCTCCTCTCACCTGCCATCCTCAAGTAGGCCCTGGTGTCTGTCGTTCCCTGCTTTGTGTCCATGTGTGCTCAATGTTTCACTCCCAGTACGACCTTTTGATTTACAAATTTGTTTCTGAATTGTGTCGAGTTATGATCATCCCATCTAATGTACTTTCCAGTTTATATTACAGTTACTTAATACTATATATATTTTTTATTTCTATGATATGTTACGATTCTTTTTCATAAGACAAGAAAGTTTTTTTTGGTTGTTTTTGTTTTAAATTAATATAGAATTCATCTTATTGAGCATTTTAAACATCTTCCAAAACGTTTGTCAATTAGTTCCATAAAATTTGCTTTAACTAGAGTTTTATTGACTTTTATAAGGTACAATTTCTTCATGTGTTGGAAACATTTGATTCCAGTCTCATTTGATGAGATTATATTTTATATTTTTCTCCTTCTGTCTCTCTCCCTGCTTACTTTTCTTGGTGCTCATCTATCTTTGTATTGCTGTTGGCAATTGCCTCTCGTAACCCCTGAGCAGCCACTTTGTAACTAGGTTTTATAAGGCACTGATTCTGGGGAGGGCAGATCCCATCCCAGAACCAGCAGAAGTCTGCCCTCAATTCATGAAGTCCCCCTCCACGTCCTCTCTTCCCCCTATGCCTTTAGGTTATTTAGAGCGGCGCTGTCCAATCAGGCAGCCACTAGCCATTGATGAATATTTAAGTTGAATATTTAGCCAACGAAATTAAATAAAATGTAAAATGTAGTTTTCTATTCACACTAGCCAATTGTGTCTAATGGCTACCATGAAGGACAGCTCTCCTGCATCGTGACAGACAGTTCTATTGGATGGTGTGACTCTAGAGTTAGAATCCCAGGTGTCTTTTCTTTCTTCTTCTTCTTGCTTTTAGTTTGTTCAGCAGCTGTTCTTTTTTGTTTTGTTTTGTTTTGTTTTTTGTTTTTGAGATGAACTCTAACTCTGTCACTAGGCTAGAGTGCTGTGGCGCAATCTCGGCTCACTGCAACCTCGGTTTCCCAGGTTCAAGCGATTTTCCTGTCTCAGCCTCCTGAGTAGCTGGAACTACAGGTGCGCACCACCATCCCCAGCTGATTTTTGTATTTTAGTAGAGATGGGGTTTAACCACGTTGGCCAGGATGGTCTTGATCTCCTGACCTCATTTTCCGGCCTCCCAAAGTGCTGGGACCAGCAGCTGTTTAAGCTTGGCTTGTTTTCTTGGGAATGGATGAGCCATATACCATGCCCCCCTCGTTTCAAGCAGAAAGCCTTACTTTATTTCCCTGTTCCACCGAATTACTTTCAGCCCTCTGTTTCTTGCAGGTCCTAAATAAAGTCCAAGCTCCCAATGCCTGGGGCCAGGGCTTTTAAGTCCATGGTAACAAAATAACTCACTGGTTTGTTTTTCTGTTCCTTTTCTGGTCTTCAAATCAGAAGCTGCCGTTATAGTTTTCCTTCTATATTTTAACCATTGTAAATAATTATTTGGAGCCAAGAGATTGCTGAAGAACTGTGCATCTTGACCAAGAAGTAAATAGTCCATTCGCTTTTATTGCAGACTTATATTCTATTAAATTTTGAACAACCTATATTTATTTACACATACTGATTTTATGGCCATTTTGGCTGCTTCCAATTTTGACAATTAATAAGAATGCGGACATTAACATCTTGCACTTCTGCACAAGTATGAGAGTTCCTTTGTTGGAAATATAGCAAGAAATAGAACTGCCAGATCACAGGATATGTGTACACTAATCATTGTTTTATATTATTCTTCAGAATCGTTTCACTTGTTTAATCACTATTCCTCAGCATTTCTCGAAATGAAGAATTGATTTCTGGCTGGGCGCGGTGGCTCACACATGTAATCCCAGCACTTTGGGAGGCCAAGGTGGGTGGATCCTCTGAGGTCAGAAGTTCGAGACTAGCCTGCCCAACATGGTGAAACCATGACTCTACCAAAAATTAGCCTGGCGTGGTGGCACATGCCTGTAATCCCAGCTACTCAGGAGGCTGAGGCAGGAGAATCGCTTGAACCCAGGAGGAGGAGGTTGCAGTGAGCTGAGATCATGCCATTGCACTCCAGCCTGGGCGACAAGAGTGAGACTCCGTCTCCAAAAACAAACAAAACAAAGAATTTATTTCTGCAAATGGTGGATATAGAATGCTATCTGATTTTAATTTCATGTATTCAATTATTAGATCATATCTTTTTCATTTCTTGTTTCACTGGATGGGTCATTTGTGTTTCTTCTTTGGCTCTTTGCCTGTTAATGGCCTTTGCTTATGATTTTCTTTTTACTGGTTTTTAAGAGTTATCCATTCATAAAAGTAAAAATGTTTTGGTTGTATGATTTGCAATGATCTTTTTACTGCTTTGGGCTTTCTTTTTAACTTTGTTTTCATGGCTTTTGTTTAGAAGTGTTTGTTTTTGTCAAATATATTATTATATTTTGTCAAATATATTATTTACTCTTGTTGCTATGTTTCCCAGGCTGGTCTCTAATTATTGGCCTCAATTGATCCTCTTGCCTCAGTCTCCTAAGTTGGTGGGATTACAGTCCTGAGCCATTTTGCTCAGCAGATTAATTGATTAATTAATTAGAGACAGGGTCTCACTCCGTCACCCAGGCTAGAGTGCAGTCACCTTATCATAGCTCACTGCAGCCTCAAACTTCTGGGCTCAAGTGATCTCCCTGCCTTAACCTCCTGAGTAGCTAAGACTACAGGTGTGTGCGACCATGTCTGACATCTTATTTTTTATTTTTTTGTGGAGATGGACCCCTGCCATGTTGCCCAGTTTGGTCTCAAATTCCTGGCCTCAAGTTTTCCTCTCACCTTTGTCTGCTACAGTGCTGGGATTACGTGCATGAGCCACTATGCCTGGCCATATTTATTCTTAATTATGAATGTTTCTGATTTGTGCATTATTCAGTGTATTATTCTCTAGCTCAAATTTATAAAAATATATTCCTCCTATGTTTAAGTTTTGTTTTTCATATTTAAGTATGTAATGTATCTGGATTTATCTCTGTGTGTGTGTGTGTGTGTGTGTGTGTGTGTGTGTGATGGTGCATAATTTAATTATTTAGTCCATATTTATGATAGGTGGTCTTATGATCCTTTGTGTATGGGTTTTCCTTTCCCCTCTGACTTCTTCCAAGGCTACTTAAGTACTATACTAATTCCCACATATGACTATTTGATTTCCTCTGTACTATTGGTCTGTTTATCATATGATCAATTTTACACCATCTTTATTGCCATTCTTTATGTCTTGTAGGGAAAATCCTCTTGGATTTTTTGTTTACTTTCACAGCACTCTCATACTTTAGTATTCTATCTTGTTTTTGGATCACACACACGCAGACACATAGATACACACATGGAAATTGCATTTAATCTGTAAATAAATTTGAAATAAATGACATTTTACAATGCTTTTCTTTCTATTCAGGAAAATGATATGCCTCCATATTTCTCCATTTATAGAAATATTTTAGAGCTCCTTCATGAAATCTTATAATTATCTCCAAAAGGATCCTATGTACCATTAGCTAGTTTCTTTTCATGGTAGTTGTAATTTTGGTTGCTATTTTGAATGGGATTTTTAAAAAATATTTTTTCTGAATATTTGTTATTGGAATAGAGGAAAAATAGAGATTTTATATATTCCATTCTATAAAGCAAGATTAATAAAGTTCACTATTAATTTAAAGAGTTTTTTAAAGGATTCTACTAAGGTTAAAAAATAAACTGTATCTTTCATTATTCTGCTGGCTAAAATCACCAATTAACTGTCTAATTGAAGTATTGATAACAGTATCCTTGATTTGTTTCCAACGTGAAAGGGAAACCTCGAAATATTTTCGCATTATGTAATAGATTACATAGGGCTGTGAATCTCAAACCTTCGGGTGCATTGGAAACACGAGGAGGTCTTGGTTAGCAGAAGGTTATGATTCTCCATGGCCAGCATTTCTGAAGGAGTAAATCTGAGCTGGGTGCAGATAATTTGTATTCCATCACAAGTTCTCAGGAGATGCTGCTGATGGTCAGAAAAGAAATGTGATGGAGTGGGCAGAGAGGCTGGATGCTCACAATGGGAGTCAGATGGCAAAGTTAAAGATGCTGGTCAGGGCAGGGCTCACTGGAGCCTGAGTTGCCACCTGAGCAAGGTCTTGAGGACATGAGAGCATTAGGCATGAAGATTCCTGGAGGAGGAACTTCTTAGGCAGGTGGAACATGAGAATATTACTGATGTGTTTGAGAAACTTCAAGAGGGCCATAGTGGCTGGAGTAGTGTGGTTGATAAAGAATCAGAAAAGAGTAATTCCAGCCATTTGGAAGGCTGAAACAGGCAGGTCACTTGAGATCAGGAGTTTATGACCAGCCTGGCCAACATGATGAAACCTCATTTCTACTAAAAATACAAAAATTAGCCAGGCATAGTGGAAGATGCCTGTAATCCTAGCTACTCAGGAGACTGAAGCAGGAGAATCACTTGAACCCGGGAGGCGGAGGTTGCAGTGAGCCAAGATCGTGCCACTGCATTCCATCCTGGGTGACAGAACGAGACTTCATCTCAAAAAAAATAAATAAATAAAAAATAAATCATAGAAGACAGGCAAGAGGGCTAATGGGAGGCCAGGAGGACCACTTTAAAGGATCATCATAAGCACTGTGTCTTCCATTTTAAATGACTTGGGGATTTGCTCTCAAGAGTAAGATGATTTTGCCGGGCGTGGTGGCTCAAGCCTGTAATCCCAGCACTTTGGGAGGCCGAGACGGGTGGATCACGAGGTCAGGAGATCGAGACCATCATGGCTAACACGGTGAAACCCCGTCTCTACTAAAAAATACAAAAAACTAGCTGGGCGAGGTGGCGGGCGCCTGTAGTCCCAGCTACTCAGGAGGCTGAGGCAGGAGAATGGCGTGAACCCGGGAGGCGGAGCTTGCAGTGAGCTGAGATCCGGCCACTGCACTCCAGCTTGGGCTACAGAGCGAGACTCCGTCTCAAAAAAAAAAAAAGAGTAAGATGATTTATGTTTCTAAAGGATCATCTGACCTTTGAGAGTAAGCATTAAAGGGCCAGGGTAGAAACATGGAGGCCAAGAAAGGGGCTGTTGCAATAATACAGACAAGATTTATTGCCATGGTGGGGAGAAGTGATCAGATTTCGGTATGGTTAAAGGTAGACCTTGAACTTGACTCTCCCACCATTGGATAAGGGGTGTGAAATAAAGAGAGGAGTCATGGATGCTGCCAGAGCCTTTGGCATGAGCAACTCAAAAAAGGTTGAACCACTTCAAGGAAACTGAGGATTTCCCTTAAATGAGGACACTGTGTAAAGAAAGGAAACTGTTCTCCTAATGCACTGGGTGTGGAAAGTGCTGAGGATATTCCAAATAATACAAATACAAAGAATTTATCAAGTGTATACATGGGACTTGGTATTTTTTATGAAAGACTATTAAAGGATTAGGTACCACTGTGGACCTCCCTGTGAAAAACATAAATTGTATTTTGATATTGTCTAATGCTAAACCCAAGTTTCTTTACCATGCTACCTCTCTCCCTCAGTTGTGGAAACCTATATGGCCACACTAAAGTTTGCCATGGATTCAACTTGTTGTTTATTCTACCTCTTGATTCTTGCTGCCACAAAACAGTAGTCATTTCAACTCTCATCATTTTTTCCTGAAAATGCAGATGGACGCCCTGTTGTCCCAGAGACAGACCTGAAGGGACCGCCATAGTTGTGATGGTGTACTGAATGTACACCATAGGGCTCAGTTTCCCTGAGGAATTACAGTCATTCCATAGTAATATGTATCACCTTTAACTTACGATAACAATCCAGTCCAGTTCATTTTACTTTTTAATTGACAGATAAAATGATATGTATTACTATGTACAATCTGATGTTTTGACATATATATCCATTATGCCATGACTAAATCTAGGTAATTACCATAATATATTTCTTCATATAGTTATCATGTTGGTGCTGAGAACACTTTATATCTACTCTCTTAGGATTTATCAAGAATACAATATATTAACTATACTCACCATATTAAAAGAAAATGTGGATAGACGCTCCCTCAACAAACTGAACTTTCCTTTCCACACTTAGATGCCTGCTGTGAGCAGCCACAGACAGCAGCTCTGTTTCAGCAACAAAGAAAAGCATATTGTAGAATTACCCATACCTCATGCTTCCGTGTCATTTTCCTTTGCATTTATTTTTATTATTCCTCAAAAAACAGAAAGAATGTTTTCTGCTTCTGATGATCAAATATTTATCTTATATAAACTTGTACTTTATGCTTTTCAGCTTAACTACAATTGCCTTTGGTTTTCCCTGGGTATAAAATGGATCATACCTTAATTTAAAAATGAAGTTTTCACGCAAGATAAGAAAATTGCAAATTCTAAATAAGGATTGATGTCTGTTGCTAATAGTCTAACAAGAAAACATTGTGGTATATCAGAGGAAATTTTTTTTTAAATTAGCAATGTATGTAGTTCTCATTTAATTACTAACTTTTAACTATGTTTGAATGAATTTTTCCTTGGCCACCTTATCCGTGGCACACCACCAGGACACAGAGAAAAGTCCACATCTATTGATTATTAAAAAGAAGGTAGTGAAAAATCTATTAACTATGTTTTATATTATTTCTGACTGTGTATTCTTAAATATAAAGATGAAAAATAAAACTTACTCCTTTTACTACAAATGCTTAATCTTTGTTTCCAAAATAGTAAATAGGCCAGAGATGTTCATTTCCTATCTCCACCCACCATCATCAGCACTATTTAGTTTTTAAATAGAGAGACTAAATTTTTTTAGTCAATTTCAAGTAAAATCGAGTTTAAAGTCTTGCGTGTGGCTGGGCGTGGTGGCTCAAGCCTGTAATCCCAGCAATTTGGGAGACTGCAGTGGGCAGATCGTTTGAGGCCAGGAGCTCGAGACCAGCCTGAGCAGCATGGCAAAACCCCATCGCCACCAAAAATACAAAACAATTAGCCAGCCGTGATGGCACATGCCTGTACTTCCAGCTACCTTGGAGTCTGAAGCACGTGAATCTCTTGAACCCGGAGGCAGAGGTTGCAGTGGACTGAGATCTCGCCACTGCACTCCAGCCTGGGCGACAAAGTCTTGGATGTGAATCTCGACTCCTTTTAGTGGTGTCTCTGACAAGTTGTCATCCCTCCTCTGCTGGAGTCCTACAGTGACAGTAAATGCACTTTATTCTAGAATGGTGCATTTTGTCTTGTGGGTTCTATGATTTTCATGTACATATTTACATTCTTTGAACATCAATTTCTTTAATAAATGGGAACCAAAATGAAAATATTATAGTGGTGAGACATAAGATAATATATATAAAATGTGTATCAGTGCTATCGGGATTGCAAATATTCAGCAAATATTCAGTAAATTGTGTCAAATCTTTGCCTTGAAGTGATACACTGTCACTGGAAGGTTAAGATATCAACATACTTTGTTAATTCAAAGTATCATAGACCAGTGTCTTATAAACAACAGAACTTTGTCTCACAGTTCTGGAGGCTGGGGGTTGAATTTCAGGGCACCATCATGGTTGTATCTGGTAAGGGGCCTCCTCCAGGCTGCAGACTACCAACTTCTCCTTATATCCTCACATGGCAAAAAGACAGGGGGCTAGCTCTCTACCCTCTTCTTATAAGCAGATAAATCCCATTTATGAGGGCCCCACCCTGGTGACCTAATTATCTTCCAAAGGCCACACCTCCAAATACCATCACCCTGAAACTAGAGTTTCAACATACAAACTTTGGAGGAAGACAAACATTCATTCCATAATACACACAGAAAATGAACTTGAGATTGTTTTGATATAAATGCAATTCTGTAGAAATAATTTTAAAAACCCGAGTGATTGGCAGAATAATTCTATGGAAAACAACGACAAAGGAAGAACTAAAGGTACAAAGAGAATATTTTCAATTTTAATATTCAGGTAAGTTTTGTAATTGGGTTGGGTTCAGCATATATGTATGTATACACACGTATGACATACACATATCTCATCTATATAGACACTTTCCCATGAACCTAGTTGTTTGGCCCCCACACCCAAACCCCACCCACCCACATAGCTAAATGTATCTCTGAATGCTGATCTGCTAAGGCACGTGGGAACCTTAGAGAGAGCGAATATAGATTACTTGTAGCCTTCTCCACAAAATCATTAGCACTGAGACTCAGTGTGCACACATTTCTACATGGCTGGTGGCCCCATCGAGGTCCTGTTTAAAAGGGTGCAGGTATAGAGGAGGCATGGTGCTCTGCTGATAAGAACTAAAATTCAAGTCAGCTGCAGTGACATCAGATAAATTAATATTTCTTTGTCCAAGCCAAAATGAGGCCCTGACTCATTTCAGGAGAGGCACTTATAATTATTGAGGAAAGGTGTTAGGAAGAAACCACAGGCCCTAGAGACTCTCAACAATCTCTATCTATTCCAAGTCTAATAACATCATAGGAAGCAAATTAAGGTGGAAACTGATTGCTGCTGATTGCAAAGGTCTTTATATATAATTTAAATGATCCATAAAGAACAACTGGTGGACTAGTCTCCGAAATAAATTATCCTGTAACAGGAAATTCAAATGTTTTGATCACTAGAATATAGATGATAAAATTACATAGTATGAAAACATAATTTTAATATACATTTTATTGAGGAAAGTGGTTTCTATTTAATCAGTGAAAATAAGTTTATTAATATGGAATTGTATAGTCTCTCACTGGAACTAGTTATTTACTAGTTCTTTTATTGTTTAATGTGAGCTAAACATAACACCAAATTCTGTACAACTTATTCACAAAGACACCGAATGATAAGAGTGACAGTAATCAAAATAAAGAAAAAATAAAAAGAATACATTAAAGATGTAGGTGCATTGAAATTAAGTAAGCTTTACATCTAGAAACAATTTTGGTCTATCTGAGGCTTAATTCTGAGCCCTGAGCATGTATTATATAAATAATTTTTCATACTGAACAGTGATCATGACTTTGGAATACTATGTAAGCAATGTTTTGGGCATTATCTGCTTCTATAGTGGGTCCATCCATCCAGGTTCATTGGTTTGCAGAAAATATACAAAGTCAAGCATTGGAAAAGCTTTCATGTAATCTCCAAGCACAGCAGGTTTTAAGTAATCTGAGTGTACAGGAATCTCCCAACCAAGGGGTTCTTGGGCTTCTACTGTAGCACTCCCAGTGGCAGAGACCATTTTGTTTCTGTATGGTTCTATTGAAAAGTCTTTTTTTTTTTTTTTTTTTTTTTTTTTTTTTTGAGACGGAGTCTCGCTCTGTCACCCAGGCTGGAGTGCAGTGGCCGGATCTCAGCTCACTGCAAGCTCCGCCTCCCGGGTTCACGCCATTCTCCTGCCTCAGCCTCCCGAGTAGCTGGGACTACAGGCGCCCGCCACCTCGCCCGGCTAGTTTTTTGTATTTTTTAGTAGAGACGGGGTTTCACCGTGTTAACCAGGATGGTCTCGATCTCCCGACCTCGTGATCCGCCCGTCTCGGCCTCCCAAAGTGCTGGGATTACAGGCTTGAGCCACCGCGCCCGGCCTTTTTTTTTTTTTTTAATAGTGAGCCAATGTCTCTGTCCTTCCATTTCCACTCACCTGTATGTCCTTCTGTATCTCAAGGCCTCATGAAAGGAGCCCAACGTCAGTATCCCAAAACAACTATCAGCTGTGGGATAATAACCACCACACCCTCCTCCCTAAAAGAAGACTGACTCCACTTATTCTATTCACTAACATATTCCTCTGAGTAATTCATTTTCAATGTCTCAATTAAAGGAAGACATTTACAAAAATAAATAAAGAGGATGAGATCTACATGTAGTAGTCTACTAGCTCCTATCTGATACACCCACTGGCTTTACCCTAATTTCTTCAACTCAAATATCTCACTTTCTCCTTCAGCCTAGGAGTGAGATAGTTTCATTCTGTTGCCAACCCCTATGTTACTTTATCATCCCTTGTTTGGCTTCTGACTCTTTCTTCACCTGTGCAATCAAATGTCTTTATTAAAAGATATTTGAAGAGGTTTCTGTTGTGGTTTCTGTATACTAAGAACAGGATGATCATCTTTGTGATGCTGATTAACTTATTCTTCGAGGTTCAATGTCTACTTGTTTAAAGCAACTGTTAGTATTGACATTAAAAGTTCTAGTATATAAATTGACATCTGTGGACAAAAGCAAAGTAATTTAAAAGTTTTTCAGCTTTTGACAATGAAAACTCATGATCAAAAAGGCCTAGACATAAGTTACAGCTTCAAACCTTATTTGCTTTGTGACTTGCTTAAATTATTCCAAATCTCTATTTTCCATATTTAAAATTATAAATAAAGCAGTGCTGATTTAACAATACAGGGTGGAATATGTAGGTAATTATGTCAAATGTCTAGCACAGAATCTGGAAAATTGTAGGCACTTAATAAATATGACTTCTGCCTTTTCTACATAAAAATGATGTAGATTAATTCCAAGAGCCCCAGTCACTTCTTATTTACTTCTGACAAGTGATTTTTTTTCTAAAGTACTAATTATAAAATCGCCTAATTATGTTGTAGCCTTGGGAAGTTTTAGAGTAGGTCATTAAAGTTGTAATTGTAGTGTGAATTTCTTTAAGATAGAGGTCTGGTAATAAATCCCCCAGAAACCTTTATATAATGTAGCTTGAAACCAAGGCACAGAATAAAAAATCTAGAGCTTTTTATCTTCAAAAAAGTTTATGAGCTTTGTAAGTAATAAGTATGCATGGCTCTCTTTTGTGCACCAGTCAAGGGCCATTAGAAAAAATGAGTGCTCAGAGGAGATAAATCAGTCTCCCCAAAGTGCTGTGAGCAAGCAGTGAATGTGAGTGTGTGTACCTGTGCACATGCAGTTGTGTGTGGGTGAGAGTGCTTGTGGTGGAGGTGTGTGTGTGTATTGGAAATAATAGTGTAGATTCCAAAAGAAGATGGGATGCAGAGGTTTGCTATTCTAGTTTTGATAAATTTAAGATCTCTATTATGTGGAATGATTAGGGGAAAAACCTTTTGCTGTTTGCTGTTAGTGTTACAAAAACATGCATGAGTGTTTATGTTCTATAGATAAAGATATATACCTTAATGTATGCTATATAGAGTATATGGCCAACCCAGCTGATCTGTAAACCTGTTTGCTCTTAGATTCATGTCCTGGTCCTTCTTCTGTTCTCTTCCCTGTTTCAGAGCACCACATTTCTTAGGCTCGCTTGACCAATGGCTTTGAGGGGAATTGGCCAGTAGGAAGCACGAACTGTGAAGGCTCTCTATCTTTCTGTTTTGTCTATTTTTCTTGTTCACTTCCAACAGCAGCTAGGTTCATCTACAGTTTCAGCTCCTGTCTGATAGACCCATTGGTTTTGTTTTAGTCTCTGTGAATCAGATGTCTCCGTTTCTCCCTTCAGCCTAGGGATGAGAATGGTTTCATGCTGTTGCCAATCCCTGTTACTTTGTCATCCCCTGCTTAGCTTCTTGCCACTTCTTCACCTGTGTAGTCAATTGTCTTTATTAAATTTTCTCATTTCACATATTTAAAGAGGTTTCTGTTTTCCGGGTATACCAACTCTTGCTTTCTCAGTATTTTAATCTTGAGTGAGCATATGAATTGAGAGGTTAGGATATTAGTATGTATTAAATCTAAAACTATATTAAATATCACTGTAATTTTCCTTTAGACATTTTCAGATTGATTTAACTGTGCCATTAAGTGGCTGTGGGGAAATCATTAAACTCATGGTCTTTCTTTTACCTTTATCTGTACAGTAAGTCTAAAATGATAGGCTTGACTTTCCTCAAAAGATAGTTAAGGCCAGGCAAGGTGGCTCAGGCTTGTAATCCCAGAACTTTGGGAGGCCAAGGTGGGCGAATCACCTGAAGTCAGGGGTTCAAGAGCAGCCAGCCTGGCCAACATGGCGAAACCCCATCTCTACTAAAAATACAAAAATTAGTTGGGTGTAGTGGGGCATTCTTGTAATCCCAGCTACTCGGGAGGCTGAGGCAAGAGAATCACTTGAACCCGGGAGGCAGAGGTTGCAGTGAGCCAAGATTACGACACTGCACTCCAGCCTGGGCAACAGAGTGAGACTCAGTCTCAGAACAAACAAACAAAAAAAAACACAAGATAATAATAAAATGGAGCACTTGAGAAATATGCGTAACACTATGTAAGTGCTCAAGAGCAACAAGAGAAAGAGAAATAAACATAAGTCTCCATTGTTGGTTTAATGTTGAAGTCAAATGCAAGCTTTAGCACATGCTTTTCATGTGCCCTTGAAAGGCTGATTCAACTTCAACCTCTAAATTTATAAAATAGTGGTAACAACATCTCCTTCTCAACAGTGTCACGAGGGTTACTTTACCTAACCTTTGTAATGCTCTCAGCACATGGGGATTGCATAGAATGGGTCTTCAAGGAGGTTGGTTCTTTCTACATCTATTCCTCTGCAAAATGTAGAAGTTCTTTCTGATAGCACTCCCTGGTCAATTTATTCCTAAGTAAAACACATATAGGAGTGAGAGATAGATAGATAGACAGACAGACAGACAGACAGACAGATAGATAGATAGATAGATAGAGAGAGAGAGAGATATCACCCATCACTTGAATAACTGAATCTCTCTCTCTCCTTTAGTGGAAAATAATCACCATGTATATGTTGAGTTCAAGTCACTGCTTATCTTCTGAGATTCCATTTCAGCTTGTCAAACAGTCCAGTTAAATAATAATTCCTCTGAATTTCCCTTTGAGTTTACTGTATATGGATATCTACTTAATTTTTGTCAACTTACTTGTTCCAGGTTGCATTTTGTGTTTTGTTTGTTTGTTTGTTTTGTTTATTTATTTATTTATTTTGAAACAGTTTCACTCTTGTCGCTCAGGCTGGAGTGCAATGGCACAATCTTGGCTCACTGCAACCTCCACCTCCCAGGTTCTATCAATTCTCCTGCCTCAGCCTTTCAAGTAGCTGGGATTACAGGCGCCCTCCACCACATCCGGCTAATTTTTGTATTTTTAGTAGAGACAGGGTTTCACCATGTTGGTCAGGCTGGTCTGGAACTCCTGACCTCAGGTGATCTGCCCATCTCGGCCTCCCAAAATGCTAGGATTACAGGCATGAGCCACCACACCCAACCCTTCTTTGTTTTAATGAAAGGTCAACAATTTTATGCATATCAGTGTTTGAAAGAATATCTGCGACAGTGCCTTCTGTAGCTTATCTATCCTTACATGTGTGTTTGTGTAATTTACGCAGTTTCCATATGACATTCAGATTTAGAATGGTATGTCTCATTATGCAATCTTGCCCAAGCTAGTGACTTTGATATTGCCACCTCTTTTGGACTTTGCTTTGTTACAAGAAAAAAACAAACAAACAAAAAAAAGGAGGGGACATGTTACTCAAACTCTAGCCAGTTGAATTGTGCTGACTGCTTTCCAAAAGAACATACGTTCTCATTGGAAAGATTCAGAAAAATTTGGCATCAGGGATGGCATGTGGAATTTAGGAATGAGTCTTTGCATTTTAAGAGGAAGTATAAAATAGCAGAAAGTACATTGAATTTAGAAACAGAGCATGTGGGGACTAATTGTTGTTCGACGCCTTATGCCCTTTGATGTCTTCGGTAAGTCCCTCATCTTTGTTGAAACATACTCTTTATTATTTCTTCTATCTCCACAGTTTCATGGTATTAGAAAATGTTTATATTTGAGACAAAACCTGCACTTGCATCTATCCACTTTAATTGCAATATTTTTGTGTCTAAGATATGCTATAAATATTGAGCGATTTTTGGTATTGAAAATAAAAGGAAGATGAGAAATTATAAATGGGTCATAGTCAATAAAGCAAAGAATGCACAACATTTATTAAAACTATTTGATCCATCTTATATTGCATCATCAAGTGTATTTTTTTAATTTTAAAAATGCAAAAAAAATACAAATGCACTCATAATGAAAAGCCACCAGTTATGGACCTATTTTACTGCTCCAAGCCCCCACCCCTAATCTCCTCATTCACACCCTGAGCCCAACACACACAGAAAAGCTTATTAAATCACTTCATTTGGGGTTTTTCCGGTTGTTAATTTCACATATATAAGGAGCACACTAAGTCTCTATTTCTTGATTTATCTACTTTAGATATGGAGCATTGATTTTCTACTGATAATGAGAATGAAAGTCATTTACTCCACACGCCACTTCTTCTGTCTTCTCCCTGCCTTTATCATTATTCTCAGTTTCTAGAGTTGGTCTTCATGACACACTTAATTGAGGATAATAGTATAGTTAAGAAACAGGGCTTACTGTGGAAAGCAGTTTGGAGATTTCTCAAAGAACTTAAAACAGAACTACCGTTCAACCCAGCCGTCCCACTACTAGTATATATATCTAAGAGAAAATAAATTATTCTAACAAAAGGCCCATGTACTTGCATGTTTATCACAACACTATTCACAACAGCAAAGACATGGAATCAACCGAGGTGCCAATTAACAGTAGATTGGATAAGAAAAATGTGGTAATATACATCATGAAATACTACACAGCCATAAAAAGAATAAAATTACATCTTTCACGGAAACATGGATGCAGTTAGAGGCAATTGTCCTAAGCAAATTCATATAAAAGCAGAAATCCAAATGTTGCATGCTCTCACCCATGAAGACTGAACAATGGGTTTACATGGACATAAAAATGGCAACAGTAGACACTGGGGACTATTAGAGAGGCGAAGGATGGAGAAGAGCAAGGGTTGAAAAACTATTGGGTACTATGCTTCGTACCTGGGTAATGGGGTTGATTGCACCCCAAAATCTCAGCATGATGCAAAATATCCATGTTACAAACCTGCATATGTACACCCTGAATCTAAAATAAAAGTTTAGATTATCAAAAAACAAACAGAAAAGATATTTGGAAAATATTTGTATCATTAATGTAAATCCATGTTGAAATGATAAAACATTTTGCCAATAAAAATAATTTTGACTTGGAACAAAAGAAATAGAATGATAGTCTACAAATTTGTGATAATTCCTGAAACCTTTGGAAAATACAATAAATTTTCAAAATAAGATTTAATGATTTGTCTTTAAAAACATAAATAGGCCAGGCATGGTGGCTCACGCCTGTAATCCCAGCACTTTGGGAGGCCGAGACAGGCAGATCACTTGAGGTCAGGGGTTCGAGACCTACCTGGCCAACATGGCGAAACCCCATCTCTACTAAAAATACAAAAATTAGCCGGGCATGGTGGTGCACACCTGTAATCCCAGCTACTTGGGAGGTTGAGACAGGAGAATCACTTGAACCTGGGAGGTGGAGGTTGCAGTGAGCTGAGATCACGTCACTGCACTCCAGCCTGGGTGAGAGAGCGAGACTCCATCTCAAAAAAAAGTAAATAAATAAAAAATAAATAAAAGCATAAATGAATGAATTGATGAATAAGTAAATAAATAGCTTAGCTTCAAAAAAAAAAACAAGACACAGGAATTTTTGTATAAAATTAAGATTGCTGTAGTTATATAACTCCCCGGTTTTCCCCCAACAAATTTTCAAACTTAGAATAACAATTATATTTGACTGAGCGCCAATTTAAACCTATAAGCCTATGCTATTTTTTTTTTAAGACCAGACCTCCCTTTCATCTCAGTCTGAGGTACATGAGGCTTTTAATATGAAATCACTTTCCATTCAGTCCAAAGCTTCCTTGTTGCTGATGAATATCATACATAATGAAAGATTATATCCATTTATCCTCAGCAGTAAATCATTTATCACACAAGAGGGATATATTATTGTGAATTCTGATCAAAGCTGCCCACTTCCTTTAGCCAGCAGAAATGCTGCACCCTGTTGGTTGATTGTACAATATCCTGGGAGAAACAGGGAAAATTATACTGTTGAATGAGGGTTTGGCAACTCTAGGGGTTTCTAAAATGCCTTGTAGAAAAATCATGTTTCATGTAGAACCTTCTATGATTCAGGCATGTGAACTGCAAAAGTCTTATTTTGCCTTCTTCACTTAATTAAATCAGAAAGCTGTGGGACTTTTTTCAGCTTGCTCTGTGATGTCTGCAAACAGATTCCTGAATGACATCCTGTGGACACTTTGCCCCTTTTTTTAAGAGAGAAAATAATTATTACCACTTCTTTTTGAAGCATGCTGCGAGTGGTTTTATCAGTTGTTTGCTAATGAGCTCTGTCTCTCCTTTATAACATCAATCATAAGGATGCCTTTTAAATACAATTTATCTACCAGATTTATTTTCTTTTCACTCTTCCCGATCAAGCTATGTACTATTTTGCTTCAGGGAATCACCTACACAACCCAGGCAGAGAAGGCTGACCTCTTTGATCTCCTGTGGATAGCACAGTGTCTCCGAGAACAGAACTTTCTAGAAAGGACATTACCACCCTCCAGATGAGTCTCTTCTTGTGTTTCATCTGTGATTTTTAGGTTATCATTGCCCTCTCTTACACATCTGTATTCACTGCTTTTCAAATTTAATAGCATGTAAGAGCCTCAGTATTAAAATTATCCTGAGTCAAGTGAGATACAGAATGAAGCAGGAACAATAGGTCCTTTCTTCCTTCCTTCTCACTTGGGCTTCTGGCCAGCATGCTGGTATGGATTATTTGGATTTTATGCAAAGTTTTAGCTGGCGATTCACCAAATCAAGCCAGAAACCTGCATTTATAAACAACATTTCTTCATTTAGTCATCACCCCATTCTTGAGGTAGCCTTTCAGTGCTTTGGCTATTTAAGAAGTCAGTATTGAAATTCATATTCTACCCTTGCAGACTGTGTGAGCTCACTATATCCCTTGTGTAGTGTACAGAGGAAGTGTAATTTTCCCCAAGTGCCTTATCCTTTTTTTTTTTTTTTTTTTTGAGACGGAGTCTCGCTCTGTCGCCCAGGCTGGAGTGCAGTGGCCGGATCTCAGCTCACTGCAAGCTCCGCCTCCCTGGTTTACGCCATTCTCCTGCCTCAACCTCCCGAGTAGCTGGGACTACAGGCGCCCGCCACCTCGCCCGGCTAGTTTTTGTATTTTTTAATAGAGACGGGGTTTCACCGTGTTAGCCAGAATGGTCTCGATCTCCTGACCTCGTGATCCACCCGTCTCGGCCTCCCAAAGTGCTGGGATTACAGGCTTGAGCCACTGCGCCCGGCCGTGCCTTATCCTTTAAACAAGAGATAGCTAAATTGATCAGAATGGGATATCGTTATAGCAAAAATAGTATACATTAAACTTTAGGTGTTCCTGTTAATAGTTCATACTACCCTGACTATTCAGATTATTGTATTCCAACATAGGTAAAATTAATGGATTTAGCAAATAAAATACAGTACACCTGTTCACATCTGAATTTCAGATAAAAAATGAATGTATTTTTAGTATAAGTATGTCCCAAATATTGCTTCTAGGACACACATAAAAAATTGTTGTTTGTCTGAAATTCAGATTTGAACAGGTGTACTGTATTTTTATTATTCTTTATTATTTACTTATTTATTTATCAAAAAACTAAAGTTTTCTTAAGTAAAACATAAATTAACATGTATATATTTGGTCTATTTAAACTCAGTTTTTTTTTTTTTTTTGATTATTATACTTTAAGTTCTAGGGTACATGTGCACAACGTGGAGGTTTGTTGCATATGTATACATGTGCCATGCTGGTGTGCTGCACCCATTAACTCATCATTTACATTAGACATATCTCCTAATACTATCCCTCCCAGCTCCCCGCACCCCAAGACAGGTCCCAGTGTGTGATGTACCCCATCCTGTGTCCAAGTGTTCTCATTGTTCAGTTCCCATCTATGAGTGAGAACATGCAGTGTTTGGTTTTCTGTATTTGCGATAGTTTGCTGAGAATGATGGTTTCCAGCTTCATCCATGTCCCTACAAAGGACATGAACTCATCCTTTTTTATGGCTGCATAGTATTCCATGGTGTATATGTGCCACATTTTCTTAATCCAGTCTATCATTGGTGGACATTTGGGTTGGTTCCAAGTCTTTGCTATTGTGAATAGTGTCACAATAAACATACATGTGCATGTGTCTTTGTAGCAGCATGATTTATAATCCTTTGGGTATATACCCAGTAATGGGATGGCTGGGTCAAATGGTATTTCTAGTTTTAGATCCTTGAGGAATCATCACACTGTCTTCCACAATGGTTGAACTAGTTTACAGTCCCACCAACAGTGTAAAAGTGTTCCTATTTCTCCACATCCTCTCCAGTACCTATTGTTTCCTGATTTTTTAATAATCGCCATTCAAACTGGTGTGAGATGGTATCTCATTGTGGTTTTGATTTGCATTTCTCTGATGGCCAGTGATGATGAACATTTTTTCATGTTTCTGTTGGCTGCATAAATGTCTTCTTTTGAGAAGAAGTGTACTGTATTTTACCTGGCAACCCTACATATAGTAGAATTCACGTTCTCATCTTTGCTAGTGTATAGATGTTAGGTTCCCCAACTTGGTAACTCCTGTGAACCAAATTGTACTGCCCCTACCCTGCTATTCACATGTTGAAGCCCTAACTCCCAATGAGAGTGTATTTGGAGATAGGATCTTTAGGGGAGAATTAAGGTTAAATGAGGTCACAAGGATGGGGCCTTAATCCTGTAGTACTGTGGGCTTATAAAAAGAGAGAATCCTCTTAGCTGATGACTCAGCAAGAAGGTGGGGTCTGCAACCCAAGGAGAGAGCCCTCATCAGAACCCAATCATGCTGCACCTTAATCTTGGACTCCCAGTCTCCAGACATTTGAGAAAATAAATACCTGTTATTTAAGCCACCCAGTCTGTGGTATTTTGTTGTAGCAGCCCAAGCTGATTTATACAGTAACTGTAGGATGTCTTACTAGGGCACAGTTTTATTTTTCTTGCAGAACTGAGATCTAACAAGCATAGTCATTACCTTTGATATGGTTTGGCTGTGTCCTCACCCAAATCTTATCTTGAATTATAATTTCCACAGTTCCCACATGTCATGGGAGGCATCCAGTGGGAGGTAGTTGAATCATGGTGGCGAGTCTTTCCCGTGCTGTTCTCGTGATGGTGAATGGGTCCCACGAGATCTGATAGTTTTATAAATGGGAGCTGTCTGGCCCTGCACAAGCTCTCTTTCTGCCTGCTGCCATTCATGTAAGATGTAACTTGCTCCTCCTTGCCTTCTGCCCTGATTGTGAGCCTCCCTAGCCATGTGGAACTGTAAGTCCATTAAACCTCTTTTGTAAGTTGCCCAGTCTTGGGTATGTCTTTATCAGCAGAGTGAAAATGGACTAATACATAAAATTGTTACCAGTAGAGTGGGACGCTGCTGAAAAGATACCTGAAAATGTGGAAATAACTTTGGAACTGGGTAACAGGCAGAGGTTGGAACAGTTTGGAGGGCTCAGAACTAGACAGGAAAATATGGAAAAGTTTGGATCTTCCTAGAGACTTGTTGAATGGCTTTGACAAAAATACTGATAGTGATATGAACAATAAGGTCCAGGCTGAGGTGCTCTCAGATAGAGATGAGAAACTTGTTGGGAGCTAGAGCAAAGCTGACTCTTGTTACATTTTAGCAAAAAGACTAGTGGCATTTTGCCCCTTCCCTAGAGATTTGTGCGACTTTGAACTTGAGAGAGATGATGTAGGGTATCTGGTGGAAGAAATTTCCAAGAAGCAACGCATTCAAGAGGTGACTTGGGTGCTGTTAAAGGCATTCAGTTTTATAAGGGAAGCAGAGCGTGAAAGTTTAGAAAATTCGCAGCCTGACAATGTGAGAGAAAAGAAAATTCCATTTTCTGAGGAAAAATTCAAGCTGGCTGCAGAAATTTGCATAAGTAACAAGGAACTGAATGTTAATCCCCAAGACAAAAGGGGAAATGTTTCCAAGGTATGTTGGAGGTCTTCATGGCAGCCCCTTCCATCACAGGCCTAGAGGCCTAGGAGGAAAAAAATGGTTTTGTGGGCCAGGCCTAGGGCCCATCTGTGTGCTGTCTAGGGACTTGGTGCCCTGCTGCTCCAGCCATGACTAAAAGGGACCAAGGTACAGCTCAGGCCATGGCTTCAGAAGGTGCAAGCCCCAAGCCTTGGCAACTTCCATGTGGTGTTGAGCCTGCAGGTGCACAAAAGTCAAGAATTGAGGTTTGGAAACCTCCACCTAGATTTCAGAGAATGTATGGATATCCAGGCAGAAGTTTGCTGCAGGGGCAGAATGCTCATGGAGAACCTCTGCTAGGGCAGTGCAGAAGGGAAATGTGGGGTTGAGGCCCTCACACAAAGTCCCTATTGGGGCACTGCCTAGTGGAACTGTGAGAAGAGGGCCACCATCCTCCAGACCCCAGAATGGTAGATCCACCAACAGCTTGTACCATGTACCTGAAAAAGCTGCAGACACTCAATGCCAGCCCAAGAAAGCAGCTGGAAGGGATGCTGTACCCTGCAAAACCACAGAGATGGAGCTGCCCAAGACCATAGGAACCCACCGCTTACATCAGTATGACCTAGATGAGAGACATGGAGTCAAAGGAGATCATTTTAGAGCTTTAAGATTTGACTGTCCTGCTGGATTTTGGACTTGCATGGGACCTGTAGTCCCTTCATTTTGGCCAGTTTCTCCCATTTGGAACAGCTGTATTTACCCAATGCATGTACCACCGTTGTATCTAAGAAGTAACTAATTTGGTTTTGATTTTACAGGCTCATAAGCAGAAGGTACTTGCCTTGTCTCAGATGAGATGTTGAACTGTGGACTTTTGAGTTAATGCTGAAATGAGTTAAGACTTTGGGGGACTGTAGGGAAGGCATGATTGGTTTTGGTTTTGAAATGTGAGGTCATGAGACTTCAGAGGAGCCAGGGGTGGAATTATATGGTTTGGCTGTGTCCCCATCCAAATTCCATATTGAATTGTAACTCGTACAATTCCCACATGTCATGGGAGGGAGCCAGTGGGAGGTAATTGAATCATGGGAGCTGGTCTTTCCCTTGCTACTCTCGTGATAGTGAATGGGTCTCACAAGATTTCATGGTTTAAAAATGGGAGTTGCCCTGCACAAGCTCTTTTTTTCCCTGCTACCATCCATGTAAGATGTGACTTGCTCCTCCTTGCTTTCTGTCATGATTGTGAGACCTCCCCAGCTATGTGGAACTGTAAGTCCATTAAACCTCTTTCTTTTTTAAATTTCCCAGTCTTGGGTATGTCTTTATCAGCAGGGTGAAAACAGACTAATACAACCTTTCTAGTCTGGACATGTCAGTCAATTACTCTTCTAATTCTAAGCAAGTAGAAACAAGTGAAGGAATCTCCCAATGATTGTCCCTTAAACATCAAATTCCATGATTGGCTAATTTCTCAATTTTAATCATATCATAAATCAGAACAATAAAGAGAAATCTTGGGGGTAGATGTGACAGTGAACCCAGCCTACTATTGGCTGAAAAATATTAAAGGCACTGATGGGAACATTTAATTAAGTAGAGAAATAGGGGAAGATAGCCTGACTGTTCTCTGACTTTGCTATTAGCATCTAAATTATCTACCTAAATTATTTGATTATTAGACGTATTTACAAGGAATAAGGGCAGTGTTTGTGTGTGTGTGTGTAAAGGTACACACAGCATGTACCAAATCAAGATTTAGTAACCCCATTTAGAAAGGAGCACCTGAGACTTCTGAGAGGTTAATCACAGGCCTCCATCATCCTTCTAAGTGGCAGAATTGGAGAGCATCCTGCAGCCAAAGGACATGCCTTTTTCTCCATAACTGGCTACCTACCTTGAGAACCAGAATCTCACATTTTTCACAATAGATCTTTTGTGTACTAAGAAATCAGTAACAGTGCATTTCCTCAAATTGACGTGAAGCAAAATTTCATCCATCTTCCAACAACCTGTCATTGTTACCCCCCTAAACCTTTTCTTCTTCATAAGGGCGGTTATTATTTTATTACCTCTCAATGGTATTAAAATTATGAAGGCTTTCCTCCAAGTGGCCACTTATAACTTCTTATACCAAAAATAGATTTTTTATACCAGATGTGATAAAATCAAAGCCAAGTTAGACAGAATGGGTGATTCCTCCCACATAGCTGCTCTGGAAAATATCGCTATGCACCCTGATGTGTACGGGGTGTTCATGCCCATGTTTGGTGTTTTAGTTTTGTCAATGAGGTGGTGAGGTTGAGGTGAAGCTCATGACTAAGTAGAGGCAGAAATCTCTATAAAGACCAAATGTTTATTCAGACTGATGTGAGAACTTCTCAGCCTCTGATTCTCAAAGAACAAATATGTCAGAATTAGAAGTAAAAAATTGATGTGAGTGGGTTGCTGTCTCCCGGGTACTAAAAGTGACCAATGAAGTGTATGGGTAGCTGCTGGACATAGGTCCCTGATACTCGATGCATGGTTGAGAAGACCTTGTAGTTGAGCAAATACATTTTATATTATATTTTTTAACTCATAAACTTGAACTCATTCTTTTTCTTTTCCTTCTTTATGGCTCAAATAGTGATGCATGCAGTACACCACCTGGATTTAGGCAAATGATTTTAAATTCACACTTAAAAACCATAGCAATTTTATGATGAATTGGCCTCCATCAACTTCTGAATTTAAACTTTGCTAAAGGGAAAATCCCTACATTTTATTTTATTTTATTTATTTTTTTGAGATGGAGTCTCGCTCTGTTGCCCAGGCTGGAGTGCAGTGACGTGATCTCGGCTCACTGCAAGCTCTGCCTCCTGGGTTCTGGCCATTCTCTTGCTTCAGCCTCCCGAGTAGCTGGGACTACACGCGCCCACCATCATGCCTGGCTAACTTTTTGGATTTTTAGTAGAGATGGGGTTTCCCTGTGTTATCCAGGATGGTCTCGATCTCCTGACCTGATGATCTGCCCGTCTCAGCCTCCCAAAGTGCTGGGATTACAGGCGTGAGCCACCGTGCCCGGCCAATCCCTACATTTTTGTAAAATTTAAGATATAGTTCCATTAGCAAGAAACGTCAGAGTGACATTTTAAGCAACGGTTGCATCAGACAAAAAATGTACGATATATTTGAAATCTATTGACAACACATTGGAAACCCTTCAAGAGTTCTAAAGCAACTGTTATTGTGAAATTTAAAATAATCCCATTTTAGATTCTTTCAATTATAGTTAAGAGGATTTTGTAAACGCTGTACCCATAGCCAGTCTGTAGGTAATTTTAATACCTAAGTGGTTAACTTAAAGATCTTCCTGTATTAATTAGTGTTCTTTTTTAAATAAGAATTCTTAATTAAATTCTCAACTCAGCAAACCTTATTCTTTAATCAATGTCACAAAATTCTCCATAGTCAAACTTAGATCTCAGTTTCCGTAATGAGTGACTGGGGAAAGGACTGTGTTCTCCCACCATTAATACCTTTTGAGCCAATAACTCTAGGCTGTAGATCCTTAGCTAGAAAAGGTTTTGTCCACCCAGAACACACTTTGCATTCAGACCGAGGCATCGTTTGAAATTCTGGTTCCTACGTTTCCCATCTCCTTGACACTGGGCAATTCAGTTTTCCTTACTGAGAATCCATCCTCTCTTTTCTGTTTGTTCATTTTGGTTTTGGTTTTGGCTCTTAAATCAAGGGTAGTCTGCAGTCAAGAAATATCATTGGAAGCTAGGTGCAGTGGCTCACGCCTGTAATCCCAGCACTTTCGGAGGCCAAGGTGGGTGGATCACTTGAAGTCAGGAGTTCGAGACTAGCCTGGCCAACATGGTTAAACCCCATCTCTACTAAAAATACAAAACTTAGCCATGCATGTAGTCCCAGCTACTGGGGAGGCTGAAGCAGGAGAATCGCTGGAGCCCAGGAGGCGGAGATTGCAGTGAGCTGGGATCGTGCCACTGCACTCCAACCTGGGTTACAGAAAGAGAGTCTGTCTGAAAAAAAAAAGAAAAATAAATTTCATTAGTGTTTGACTAATATTTATCCAGTCCTTATCCAGCTCCAGCCCCTAGTAATCACCATGCTACTCTCTGCTTCAGTGAGTTCAACTTTTTTAGATTCCACACGTAAGTGATAATGTGGTATTTGTCTTCCTGTGCCTGGCTTATTTCACTTAACATAATGCCTTCCAGATTCATTCATGTTGTCACAAATGACAGAATTTCCCTTTTTCTCTAAAGCTGAATAGTATTCCATTGTGTATATGTAGATACCATACTTTATTTATCTATTCATCTGTTGATTAACATTTAGGTTGATTCCATTTCTGGGCTAGTGTGAATAGTGTTGATATAAGCGTAGGAATGTAAATATCTCTTCCACATACTAATTTTATTTCCTTTGGCTATATATCCGGTAGTGGGACTGCTCAATCATATGGTAGTTCTATTTTAAATTTTCTGAAGAATATCCATTCTATGTTCCATAATGGCTTTACTAATGACATTCCCACCAGCAGTGCACAGAAGGAATAATTTCAAGAAATCTACTGCATAATATAGTTATGACTATAGTTAATAACAATGTACTATATACCCAAAAAAATTGCTAACAGTAGACTTTAAGTGTTCTCACCACAAATAAGGTAAGGTACAACATAGGTTAATAGCTTGATTTAGCCATTCTACATTGAATACATATTTCAAAACATCATGTGTTAAAACATTAAACCATCATGTTTTACATTATAAATATATATAATTTTATGTCAATAAAAAAGAAATGTCATTATCATTCTTTAGTGACAATTCACCTGAAGTCTTCTTACCCATACTTGATGAGTGTCTTTTAGATTATAAAGCTCAGGAAGTATGCCTTTAAATCACTAACCAGTATCTGTGATATGGTTTGCTTAAGAACATTTTTAGATTGGAGAATAATTTATAAATCTAGGTTTTTCATTTTTAAAATAAACCATGGTTTTAGTTCATGATATTTGGGCCACATTTTTTAATCCTAATCTTGGGAAAGTTGGGTAGGTATATCGCAATTTATGTCTCCACTGAATTTCCATACAAAATGCCAGAAGGTACCACAGATAAAGCAAGAGCTTTAAGGTCAGTCCCAGCTGAGTTTGTATGTAGTTCAAGTACTTACTGGCTGTGTGATACTTAACCTTTCTCAATCTCTGTTTCTTCAGTTGAAAAGCTGGGATGATGCTTTCAAATTCAAATAGCACTAAAAGCTAACATTTCTTGAATGCTTATCATGCACCACAGGTATTGTATCGTTTACTCCTAATAATAAATCCAGGGGGTGGCTACTGTTATCTCCATTTTACACATAGAGAAAGGAGGCACAAAAAGGCAGAGCAGCCAGCCTTCAAAACCAGGCAGAGCTCCAGATCACCTTGCCTCTCAAATGTAAACTTGAAATGCCAGGCGATCTTTCCATTTTCCCCAACCGAGGACTGACACTGAGGCTGAGGAGAATTGGCAAAAGAGAGAAAAGAATACTTGGAGGATTTGTTCCTTTTTCAAATTAGTGTTTAATAGCCCCTGTTAAATTGGCAGCTGTGTATATTACTGACCACGTCTATTTTCCTGTAATACCAAAGAGTAAAGGCCACTTTTATCTTCCTATGAATAAAAGTTGTTACTGTCAGGAAATAAACCATATAGTTTGTCCACAACCATTTTCCTTGCTAAGCTAATTGATTATGGCTAGTTAAAACTTTATATCTAAAACCAAGGTCCAAAGAAGAAAGTATGTATACCTTCTATAGCATTTATAAAGAGATCAGGCACTATGCAGGAATTGAAGCAAACATTTGAACATATTTGTATTCTTCATATATTTGTCTCTATAAATTATATAAAATCCATTTTTGTAGATACAGAGTGTAAGATCCCTAAGCATAAAAATGACTAAAATGCAATTGTATGTAATATCAGCTACCTGCGCTTGTTTTTCTCCTTCCTAATACCATCTTACGTATTTTTTTTTTGGTTGAAACTGAGAAACAAAGATATTAAATAATTTTCCTAAAATATACCCATACAACTAAATGGGTAAGCCATAATATAAACCAACCCTCTTAACCATTATGATATTAATGAGGAAGACAGGTGCTAAGCAACCATATGTTGACTGGGCTATCTATGTAGATAATCAAGTCCCTAAAAATGAAGACAGAGTAGAATTGGAGAGTGAAGCAATAATAACACCTTTCCTTAATGGGTAAATGTCCAGGAAATCTACAGATGTGGAGCCAGATAGTAGCACAGTTCCCTCAATAGAACCATGTTAGTGTTGCTTGTTTTTGTATTTGTCTTGTTTTGTTTTCCTAACAAGATGAAGAAGGAGAAATTGAAGAACGATCTGGAAAGGTAGGGAGCCTGTTGATTACAACTGGGGGTTCAATTTTCACTCATTGTCATATTATTAGCTGTAACTTAGTTGTTATTCAGGAAATAGGCTGAAAGACACTGGCAGATGAGAATTGCGCTGAAGTTAGCAGTGTGGCCAAGTGGCCAGGATAATCACTTTTAGCTGGTCAAAAGGTGATCATTTCTGTGGGAATATCAGCAAGCGAGTGACCTGACCATTTTAAGTCTCTTCCTTAGGGTCCTCCACATCCAGCCTGGGTGATATGTTGCTCAACCTTCTTTACCACACCAGGCAAAACAAGTACTGAATTTCAACCAGTGATCACAGATCTTATATTGTCTCATCCTTGCTGGTACTGTTTGCTTTTCTCCCACTCAATCATTGCCTTTTAAAACTCTTTACTTAAACCAGCCACTGGACTTTTCCTTGGGGACAATGTAGAAGAGGAAAACAATGATAGAAGGGGGTGCTTTTTATTTCAGGTACAGCTGGACAGGTGGGATGGGTGAGGGCAAAGCTCCAAGGATGTCAAGAGTAGAAATAGTGATGTCTGCCTTTGAAACTACACAACTCTCTACACAACCAAGTGATTGGAGCTTTGAAAGCAATGCGGAGTAGAAAAGTAATAGAATATCCACCTAGGTAAGGCAAGATTTGCTGTGGGGAAGGGAAGGTCCTGAACCTCTATTTGGCCCTGAGGCTCATCAACCTGATAGTTCAGTTGGGCTCAGAAGGACTCCCGCCCCTCCCCATTCCTTCCCTCCCACTGCGAGGGACCAATCTCTCTTGTTCTGTGTTTTCTTACCATCCCTTCCACCTCTTACCTGCTCTACTCTGCTTTGCACATGATCTCCTCAACTATGCCCATCCGTACGGCCTTTTAAATGTGAAAAAAAGAAAACAAAACAAATAACATGATCAAGAACTTACTGGTTTCCAGGCCAAGTGCAGTGGCTCACACCTGTAAACCCAACACTTTGGGAGACCAAATCCTCCTGTCTTGACAGGAGGATTGCTTGAGGCCAGGAATTTGAGACTAGCTTAGGCAACGGAACAAAACCCCCCTCTACAAAAAAAAATAAAAAAAAAATAGTTGAGTATGGTGGTGCACAATTGTAGTTTCAGCTACTCAGGAGGCTGAGGCTGTAGGATTCCTTGAGTCTAGGAGGTCAAGGCTGCAGCTAGCCACTGCACTCCAGCCTGGACAACAAGTAAGACTCTGCCTCAAAAAAAAAAAAAAAAATGGAAGGAAGGAAGGGAGGGAGGGAGGGAGGAAGGGAGGAAGGAAGGAAGGATTCACTGGTTTCCAATGTAACAAATCGTTTATCTCAAAGTAGATGTACACTTAGAATTGGAGACTTTTTAAAAAACAATTCCAATGTCTTAGCTCTTGTGAACTGAGTTTGCTGTGTTGTTATGTCACTGTGGATAATGATTTTCTCATTTTTTTACACGATGTTTATCAACTTTGGCTATGCTTCCTCTCCTGAGCATACTCCCTGTTTTGTAAAACAACTGGGGAACATTGAGTTTTTTCATATAATTTCTGTAATGCCAGGTTTCTAAGGGATAAAGAAATACAAAGAACAGTGACTGGACAGATTGAGTGGAGCTTTGAAAGCAATACAGAGTAGAAAGATAATAGAATATCTACTATATAGACACATGAACACTTATTTTTATTGCAACACTATTTACAATAGCAAAGACTAGGAACCAACCCAAATGCCCATCAGTGATAGACTGGATAAAGAAAATGTGGCCCATATACACCATGGAATACTATGCAGCCATAAAAAAGGATGAGTGCATGTCCTTTGCAGGGACATGGATGAAGCTAGAATCCGTCATTCTCAGTAAGCTAACACAGAAACAGAAAACCAAACACCACGTCATCACTCATAAGTGGGAGTTGAACAATGAGAACACAAGGACACAGGGAGGGGAACATCACACACCGGGGCCTGTTGGGGGGTGGGCGGCTATGGGAGGGATAGCATTAGGACAAATACCTAATGCATATGGGGTTTAAAACCTGGATGTCGGGTTGGTGGGTGCAGCAAATCACCATGGCACATGTAAACCTATGTAACAAACCTGCACATTCTGCACATGTATCCCAGAACTTAAAGTAAAATAATAAAAAAAGAAAGATAATAGAATATTAGCCTGGTTAAGGCAAGATTTGTGTTTTTTAAAACATATATTCCCCATTAAAAATTACACAGGTACTTCTTAATGTTATTAACTTGGTTATGTATTAAGATGAACAGAAAGGCATTTCTATTATATGAATTTTTTTCTTATTCTTGTGTCTTTCAAAAAGAAAAAAGAAAATAAAACAAACAAATACACACTCAACTCTCCCCCAAAAAACCAAATGAAAAACAAGCAGTGCAATAATATTTCTCAAAAGATATGCTTGACATACTATCAGAAGGTCTGCCAACTCCAATCTATGCACTAGAAGTGCATTTAGAACTTTTATTCTTTGCTTCTTGTCTTTAATATTGTTGTAAATTCAATCCACTTCACTAGCATTACCTGCTAGCAACATTCCATCTTCACATTTGGATGGGTGTGAACTTATCCAGGTGATATATGTGCGATTTTTAATGGAAATTTTACTTCATTATTCTTAAAACTGGGTGTCAATTAGCAGCGACTCGCCTTCTTAACAAAGGAACAGGGTTTGCTGCCTGCCCAGCCATACAGCCCCCCGGGGGGCTTCCTAGCCTGGGCTGGGCTGCTGCAACATCATCACACTGTTTTAGTTACAGCACAGAGGTATGGAGGCAGGAGGAAAGGACTCACTGTGCAATTTTCCTGATACCCCATGAGGCCTGAGCACCTCAGGGTGGGTTAGCACTCATGGAAAATCAGTTTAAGATGGGAAATTTTCAAACATCTTTCCTTATTTTCTTTCCCACACACAAACAGAATAATGCATTTTAAGTAACAAAGAACACTTAAAAAGCAAAACAAAAACAAAAAGACATTTCTCCTTAAAAGCCACTATCTCCTTAAGATATTCCTCTTATATTAAATAAAGATACAAAGAGTAAAGGGTACTTAAAATCTCTCACAAAGATTGGAAATAAATTCTTCAAAAAGTGAATGCATACTATAGCACATACCCAGGATGTAACTCGTTATTATTGGGAAAAGAAAATGAGAGCACCATGGTACGATAATTCTGAATAAGAACAAGCTAATTGCATTAGGGCAGCTTTCAGAAAACAAGAATTTATTTTTTGTATGACAAATGTGCCTCAGTACAAAGTACACAAAGTATTTTCTGACTCTTACTGTGATATGCCTACTTTATTTCAAGTGAAATAAATGAATTTTTTAAAGGTTATGGAAATATGTGTATGCTTTAAAAAATTATTCCAGTAACATGTTGGATATCTGGAATATCCATATATTGGAGGTCTTTGTTCTCAGTCTACAAGGAAAATTGCCAAATCCACTTCAGAGTGCCAAGTTTAAAAAGGTGTTGAAGAGAGCCTGCCCGATTACCTGAATTCCAATTTGGCTCATGATGAAAGGAAGAAAAATTACCTCGATGCATTTCAATGTTGCTTCTCCCCTTGCAATAGACCTTATTTAATATCTTATTACACTCAGAAAACAAAGCATATTCTCAGGAAGGAACTCACGACTCATGGCTCCCGTCTCTTGACAGAACGGCCTCTTTCAATTCTTTTATCGATTTCATAGATTTCTAACAAGCAGAGAATTGTTTTTTAAATCTGATTTTTTTTATGCCAGCAGCACTATTTCCTCCTCTGTAAGTAGGACAGATTCATCCTATAAGCAACAATGGATGCTTCCCTGCTGAACTCGAGCATGACAGATTAAGCTTCGAGCAGACCAGTAGATGCCACCTCCCCACTTAACAAGGCTGTTCAGAGCCAGGCGTTTGGGGCCTCGCTGTATTTGTTCCTGGAACTGCTGGCTGATGAGCCACTGCTGTCCGAGGCGGCCAAGCAGCCCTGACTGAGCGAGCTGTGTGAAGACCCAACAGAGGCCTGGCAGGGCTGAGGGGGCATGCCTCATTGCCAGTGCTTCCAGGCAAATTCCTTGCCTTCAAATTGTGCCCGCCTCAGGACAGTTGGCTTGTACAATGCCTGGCAGAAAGTAGACACTTTGCACATGTTGACTGAATATAAAAGAGAAAAATAGGGAGAGAAAAAAATCTGAGTTTAGAGATACCTTTCAGACCTTGCCGGATAAAATGCTGTTATTTCTGGAAAAGTGGTTAGATGACACTGACTTGGAAGAACAACTAAGAGGTTTAAAAAAAAAAAACAAGTAGGACTAACAGTGAACAAGCTAATAAAACACATGGAAACAAAATTAATAGTGCTAGCCAAAATCTCTAATTGATCAATTATATTTCAAAATATCTTTTATTAGAAAAATGGCACTTGCAATATGTTTCTAAATGCCTTTTTAGAGCCAGTGTGTTGCATAAAGAAAAATACACCTGCATCCAGAATTATAATTTTAAGAACCATTATTTAGATTGCTGTGAGGTATCTTAAAATGCGATTCAATTTGCTCCTTAGATATTGCATATCAAACTATAAAAGCAAACTACATTGTTGGCTTTCTCCTTTTTTGGCACAGAAGTAGAATTGAGAATCTGCCTGTTGAAGTCAGAAACAGACTGAATCGAAAAATACAAAAGCATGAATGCACTGTTCTCACATTTATGTAATTGATGGCTATTTTACTTGTTGAAATCTTAAATCTTTCACAACCACATGCGTATGTTTGTCATTTATCCCCTTTTCTCAGGTGCAAAGAAGGCTACCAAGGAGTCCGTTGTGATCAATTTCTGCCGAAAACTGATTCCATCTTATCGGATCCAAGTAGGTCAAGCATTTTTCTTCTCTCTAATAGACAGCTCTTATTCTGAGCAATGGTTGTTAACTCAGCTGAAAGCTGTATTTCAGTCCTGTGTCTCTGAAATCTGCCAAGGACAGAAGCTGATGGCAGATGTTGATGTTCAAAGCATCCTCAGAGCTGGCTCTAGAGTCTAGGTCTTCTCCGATGATGAGGTCTGGCTTCCGGATTCCACCTTGAATCCCTCCTGGGAACCCCCAACAACCCGGGACTCCTTAGCTCTCCCTCTGCCCACCTCGTTTCAAAAGCGGGGATCTAGAAAAATAAAAGAACTTATTATTTACTTGAAATAATGTTGTGGAAACTACAGTATTATACTGCTTCTTACGCTTTGGTTGTTAATTTAAGATAGTGTTAAACCATACCTTACTAAAGTAAGAAAACGTGTACAAAATCATGTAAGAAGTTTTCAAGCAGACTTTGAAAACTCTCTTTTTGGCAACACTATTTGCATATTGCTGATTACTGTCCTAAGGACAAGTTGTTTTTTCTCCATTCATGGAAAAAGACAATTTGCAGATTAAAAAATATAGCTAGTCATTAGTTTCTGTTTGTATATGAATAAAAGTAACCTTTTATGCCTAAACGCCCATTCTAGTCAAATGTGAAATGTTTATCTTTAAAGAATTCTCTGCTCTTTCAATAGCTGCTAGAATTGAATCATTACTAAGAAAAGAGGATTTTTACTGAATCACCTGTTTAGTTTAGTGAGGATAATGATAGGCATTTTGCAATTGTAAAGGCCAGGTTATGGTTTTCTGAATATCATACATACGTAACACAGACTTCAGCAAAATATTTTGTACTGATTACAGACAGAGGTCGCCCTGCCTGTGTCTGTGCATTCTGCTGCATAATGAACGTGTCTAGCCATCTTCCAACATCCTTTCAAAATGCATATTTTCATTTTCCCCTGAATTTCTAGCTACATTTACTCAAGTAAATGCACAGTTATTTGAAAGAAAAAGGTTTTGTTTAATTTAATTCTATTTTATCTTGACAAAGCAATTCACCATACAGTAATTACTCTTTCTTTGCAAATTTAGCTTTCCTTGAGAAAAGTGAAGGTCGCCACAGGGATCTCTCTATTTCCTGAAATGTGAGGCACAGTTCTCTAGGAATTACCCAGAGAGGATGGTATTACTGGAGTTTTTTGTATCTTATTTATCAAGTGACTTGGACCACTTCCTTCCTTCCTCCCTCCCTCCCTTCCTTCCTTTTTTGCTTTCTTTTCACATATGGATGTGGAATAGCTATTGAGTACAGGTTACAAAGGGCAAGGCCTTGTGCATGGTACAAAGTGGGTAAAAAAATCTCTTTAAACAATCTAATCAAATTTTACCATCCATTTAGATATCATAGTTCATCACTGCAAGAGTGGAGGATGTGTCCACCATAATGACTGTTCTCTCCTCATAGAACAAAATGGTCCCATGGTTACAGTCACTATCCCTGAAAAACTATTTCTATTAAAATTATAGCTATGTGAGCCAGGCACGGTGGTTCAGGCCTATAAACCCAGCACTTTGGGAGGCAGAGATGCTTGAGGTCAAGAGTTTGAGACCAGCCTGGCCAAAATGGTGAAACCCTGTCTCTACTAAAAATACAAAAATTAGCCTGATGTGATGACAGGCGCCTGTAGTCTCAGCTACCTCAGGAGGCTGAGGCAGGAGAATCGCTTGAATCCAGGAGGCAAGGTTACAGTGAGCCGAGATCATGCCACTATACTCCAGCCTGGGTGACAGAGCAAGACTCTGTCTAAAATAAAATAAAATAAAATAAAATAAAAAATAAAAAGTATAGCTCTCTGAAATGTTTCTATTAAGTGAAATTGCAAGATAGAAAATTATTTCTATATAAAATTGCAAAAGGAACATACTTTGGCCCAAATGTAGAAAAGAAATACACTAAAATGTTGAAAGGGTGTGGAATTTTATGAAATTGTTTTTCTATTTCTCCAGTTTTCTGTAAAGTGGTATATCACCATTATGAGTCAAAATGCCAGAATTCCTTGAAATTTAAAAAGAAGGAATAAGCACAGAGAACCCATGGATGAGTGCTTGAGACACAGCTTAAATGGAAAAGCATTATATCTTCCATTCATCCATGCACACATGCATTTCTTTAGGTAATCATTAATTCATTTCATCAGTGTTTTCTGAGCATCCATCAAGATCCACCTAATCGGTCAGGCTCTGTTAATACAAAGGTGTGCAAACAGGATTTAGGCTCTGAGGACCCTGCATATTGGTGAGGGGAAAACATGTGGCTATATAAACATGGGGATGAATTTGGTGTAACATTTACCCCTTTCTGACGTTAGCAGATTTGATTTGGCTCCCAGGCCTCAGGCTTTCACCTGAGCAGTGGTAACAATAATAACTTATAAGCATTATTGTTATCATATAGAAGAACAGAGTCAATGCCAGATAATGTCAGCCCACTTCCATTATTCATCACTATAATCATTACTAATATGTGTTTAAATGATACATGTGCCAGGCACTGTGCCAAAGGCTTTACATGAATTATTTTATTAAACCCTCACCATCATAGTTTGGTAAGGAGAGTGCTGACAATTGCCCACACTTTATAGTTGAGGAAATTAGACCTCAGGGATGCTAAGTAAACTTGCTCAAGGTCATACAGCTAGTTAATGCTAGAGTTTAACTTCCATTTCAAATGACTCCAGGACCTGAGCTCCCAACTGCAGGGCACTTTCCTCCCTCCCCTAGAACCCTCCCTTCTCCAGTTATTTTCAACAGGACATTTATCACTCTAAATTCCATTGACTGAAACTCAATGACCTGCGGCAAACATTATTCTAAGGAGCAATATTTGCACAATTTTCATATCTTAATGCAGCAACTTGAGCTTCCATAGAGATTTAAATCCCTAATGAAATTTCCTTGTCAAAATTCTTGCTGAAGGATTGTTTAATTTGCTGCTCATGATATCTTCGGAATGACTGTATGCTCAGGAAATAAGCTTCCACTCAACACCCTCCCTCAATTTTTTCTCTTCTGTCTCCTCTCTTCTCTGCATTCTGTCTTCCTTCCTTCCTCCCTCTCTCCCCGTCTATCCAATGCATACTTTTCCTGAGTGAAATCCCTGTTATCAGCGGATGAGAAACCCCTGCTCTTTTATTCTCTTCCAGGTGATGCAAAGTTGGCCAGTGTATCTTTTACATTAAATTTTAAAAACAAAATAAAATCTTAAATGACCTATATTGAGGAAAATGGTGCAAGGATGTCACTGTGACAGCCTTAATGGCTTAAGTGTCTTAGACGTGGTTCAGAGCTGGGTCCTCAGACTATTTCAAAAACTCATCCCCTCTGTTCTCTTTTCAGTCCCAAGAACCTATAGCTAACTCCATTCAGGAACACATTTACCTATGAATATCAACCTTATAAAGTGCTTCAATGACAGTTTTTGTAAAAATATCTAATGCATCAATCTGTCAGATTAATCAAACCCTTCTATAGATTCAATGTACCACAAGTCGCCTTCAGATCATGAGGCTGAATAGCAAGCAGGGATTCAGAAGGAACGTAGTGAGTGACTCAGATTTTGGTCAGAGTCAAGAGGAAGGGACCTTCTGTGGAGGAGCCAGCATCAGCTGATGTGGCATTCTTGAAAGGCATGTTTCTGGCCCCTGCCTCCTATGCTGCCAGCGCACTGAGGGATGGCAGCAGTAAGCTTCCCAGAAGCTGACTTGTAGACTCCTGCCCTGGTTTTCCTTCCTTACTACCCATTCCCACCCAGGGTAGTTACCATCCTCAGCCTTGAAGCAGAGTTAGATGGAGCTGAACTATGTGTGAGTCAGAACTGTGAGCCAGCCAAGGTTTTTCTCCATCTCCCCTCTCATGAGCACATGCCAAGCTGAGTTCCCATCAAGATCCTGAAATAATCACCAGTCAATGGAAGTGTGGGGGATGCTCCAGAGAACAGACTCAGAACAGAATCAAAGAATGGGGTGGGGTAGAGAAGGTGCCCATTGGAAGCAAGGGCACGTCTCCTCACACACAGCTGGAGGCAGCTGTCTCTATACCACCCTGTGCCTTTCTCTCCCTGTCAGAATCCAGTACATGGCTTCTTCCTGGCTGTGACGGCAGGCTCGAGTCTGCAGGCTCAAGCTCTGGCATGCAGTGTATACAGCTTAAACACCTGGAGTCATCTAGCCCCTCCGTGGAAGGAAGGAGCATCACTTCCATCACGCGTTCATATGTGCTGACTTAGATTCACACTTTGCTTCTTTGCTTCTTAGAACCAGGCTCTGTTCTCACAGCATCTGGAAAGATGCTAGGATCCTGGTCTGGATGTGATTCAGAGGAAGACTAGTGAAAAAAGATACAGATACAGGTTTAGACTTCTCATCAGCCCAAACTGGGTTTGTGTGCCTCAGCTTTCCAGGAAGAACCACTTCACAAGTCCATAAAGAAAAGAAAAAAACAATCTTCTATAGAATGTGGTTCTAGCCCCAGAGAGGGCGTCAGGTAAGAAAATAAATTTATAAACACAGCCGTGCTTCCAAATGGCCTGCAGAGACAACCAAATCATGCCCAAGCTTGGTCTCCTTCCTCATGTTCCCAGGGATTGTCACTCCCAGTGCCTAGACCATCAGGCTCAGAGCAAAGTGGTACTCCTTTGCCATATGCGTCACAGTGAAGGAAAAAATAATTGAGAACAGCCTGGAAACGCCAATGTAGGGCCAGGAGCCTGGGCAGCCATTTGCTAAGCAGATATAAGGAGATTTTCCTGAAGGTTATTAACAGGAAGTTTTCCCCCAAAAGACCCATGTTCTGCACTCTTGCCTTTCTCAATCGTATTTAATATATAGGAACATGTGTTCTGTGTATCAACAGTTAGGTGAAAGGGTGAAACAAAAGGTGCTCTGAATTGGAAGTCAAAGGGTTTTGCTGCTAATTCTGTGACCACCTGATCTTTGTGGTGTGGTCTTTGGAAAATCACAGTTGATTTGGACCTTGGTTTCTTTATCTGTAGAACAATTCCATGGGCATCCAGCTTAAAGAAAGTGAGGGCCCAAGTAGAGCAGGCTGTCCTGGCAAGCCATTCAGAAGGGGAGTTCAGTGAACCACCACAAGAGTGGATTTCTTCACTCACTCACTCATTCATTTCCCTAGATAATTAAGCACATGTAACGTATACCATGCTTTGGATCCAAACAATAATAACCACAGATCCTATTGTCTTAATCCATGGGATGCCATGAAAAAATACCATTAACTGGATGGCTTATAAACAACAGAAACTTATTTCTCACTGTTGTGCATGCTAGGAAGTCAAGATCAAGGCGCTGGCAGATTCAATGTCTGCTGTGGGCAATTTTCTGATAGAGAGTGCATTCTCTATGTCCTTATATTGTGGAAGGCATGACACGACTCTCTGCGCCACTTTTGGAAAGGCTTGAATCCTATTCATGAGGATTTCTTCTTTCTGATGTATCACCTCCCAAAGGCACTGCCTCTTACCAGCACCCTATTAAGGATTAGATTTCCACGTAAGAATTTTCGTGGGACACAAATTTTCAGACCATAGCATCTACCATCAGTAAACTCATAGTGTAGTTAGCTGTGCTTATTGACATTGAATTACAGACTAGAAAGGATGTAATGTCTGCAAGGTATTGAAATGTTTTCTTCCTTCACTCATTCAAAATCTTATTAATAATTTGACATTGGACAAGTTGCATAACATTAATAAACCCTGGCTTTCTTCTTTATAAATTAAGATATTCTAATCTGTAACATATATAGCTGTTGCTAGGATGAAATAAAATACTCCATTCAGAGCATGTTGTGCTTGGCACATTGTGAGAGCTCAATAAATATTATCTATTATCATCATTATTATTTTTGTTGTTTCAACTGTCACCTTGATTACTACACAGTGTACAAGGCACTGAGACAGGTGCTACCAGGAATTAAAAAGCATGCAGCCTATTACCTGGCCTCGAATATCTCCAGTTGTACTGAGGAAATAAAAATGCACAAAGAAGCACAAATAAGGACACACACAAAAGACCTGACTGCTAAGGAAATCTAAAAATGGAGGGGCAATGAAAGTTCACATAAAGTGGAGGGAGAGATCTGGGTTACTCAGGAAAGGATTTCTCTAGGAGAGAAGATTATAGTGAGCTATTCACACAGGATGTGTATCTGTGAACTGTTGTACAACCTGCACACTGCCCAACTTCACTGCACATTGCCCAACTTCACTGGTATCATTTATGCTAGAGTGTAAAGAACCTTCTGTAGAGGGGTGCAACTTGATCCTGGGAAGGACATTTCCATGAATAAATTTGATAGATAAAAAACAGATTCTTGAGGACACAAAGCAGAAACTAATTATCACTTTCCCCCGGTCTATTAATCCATACAGATGAAAGGGTATAACTTTCAGACTGGGGTCTGCTGGGAATACTTAAGTCTGCTAAGCTACTCTGCCTTCCAGGAGCCATAAAAACATTGTTAGCAGAATGGATTTATATGTAAAATCTGTTACTCTTATTACCGTTTTTCTGGCTTGGCGTGAGAAGGAGAAACAGAGAATTATCTGATTTTGACCATGTCACCTTGAATCTCACAAAACCCATTAATTCTGTCAGGTTGTGGCATTTTTATATATTTGATTGCTAAATCTTCAAGTCTTCCCTTTTAAATTATATGAACACCAATCTTTTACCAATCATGTATGCAAACACATGATTTCTAGATACTAGGAAAATAATTGTATTTACAAGAAAGGAAAAATTTCCTATGGGTACACGATTCAGAGATAACCACTGATAATCAGTTCGTGCATACTACTCCAAATATTTTCTGCTTTTTCTGTGGCATACATATGTATTCATTTTTATTTGTTTGTTTGGTTTTTAGAGGCAGGGTCTTGCTCTGTCACCAGGCTGGAGTGCAATGGCATGATCTTGGTTCACTGTAGCCTCAACTTTCTGGGCTCAAGTGATCCTCTTGACTCAGCCTCCCAAGTAGCTGGGACTACAATTGCCTGCCACCACACTCAGCTACTTAAAAAAAAAAAAAAAATTATAAAGATGGGATCTTGCTATGTTGCCCAGGCTGGTCTTGAACTACTGGCCTCAGGAGAGCCTCCCATCTCAGTCTCCCAAAGTGCTAGGATTGCAGGCTTGAGCCACTGCGCCAGACTTGTATTTGGTTTTAACCATTACGTCGAAAGCAGGCCTCATAGGGCCAGAGGGAAGCACACCTGCCCTTGCCTCTCTCAGCTCTAGTGTTTGAGTCTGTCTGCTCAGCTTGCTAACAGCAGCTTCCCTGTTGGCCCTGGCTCACTGGGGGTCCACTCTACCCACTCTACCCGGGAAGATGGATTGTTCTGCCCTCCCAGGGAGCCTGTTGCGCAGGTCTGAAGGCAGCTCTCAACTGGTTCTTGGTTCTCCTGTGTGGTCCACAGCTAGTCCACAGGACGTGCTCACTCTGTTGTCTCATCGTGCCCTGGGAGAGCTGGTCATTCAGGAGCCTGTGTCACCAGACCGTCAGGATCAAAGATGACAGTTCCTCTGTCTCATCTCTCCTCTGTCCTTTCTATAGTTTCAAAGTCAGAGAGGGAGATCAAGTGTTACGGAATGGTTCTAGATTATCTAATTATTTCTTTTATAAATTCCGCATGTGGTGATTTGTCTCACACTTCATTATCTATTATTCATTATATTGACACCTTAATCAAATCTGAGGTACCAGAAATTAAATATTCATATCTTATTACACAATATACTCATTTGCATTACAAAATTAGGATTGGCTGGGTGCTCATGCTTGTAATCTCAGCACTTTGGGAAACCATGGTATGAGTATTCCTTAAGCCCAGGAGTTGAATATCAGCCCGGGAAGCATAGGAAGACCTTGTTTCTAGAAAAAAAAAAAAAAAAAAAGAAAAAGAAAAAATAGCCAGGCATGGAGGTGTGCACCTGTAGTCCCAGTTACTTGGGAGGCTGAAACTGGAGGATCACTTGAGCTCAGGAGCTCCAGGCTGCTGTGAGCTGTGATTGTGCTACTGCACTCCAGCCTGGGTGATGTAGTGAGACTCTCTCAATTAACAAAAAAATTAAAAAGAGGAACACCACCACGTTTATATTATCTGTATTTTGTAACTTCTACTTCCCACTCAATAGATTGTGAGCTTTTTCCCACAGCATTTTCATAATTTTATATTCTTTTAAACTATTATTTTAAAGGTTATGCTATTATAAGGATTTCACATAAATTAGCTTACCAGTCATCTATGAAGGGCCGTTTAGTGGGTTTCCAATTTTGCCTGATTACAGTGATTAACAAACGTTATGCATAAGTCTCTGTACCTTGATGTCCAAATGATTTCTTGAGGATAAATTTCTAGATTTTGATATATTTTGATAACTTTTCCTCCAGAAAGATTATATCAGTTTACGTTTCCATGAGTGAACAGTAAAATTGATTTTAGTTTTTTCTTTACCAGCACTGGATAGTATTGTTTTAATTGCTACTTGTACAAGGAAAATTATATACCACTAATATTTTATATTGCACGTTGATTGCCAGCAATATTGAATCATTTTTTCACTTGTATATTGGTCAGTTTCATTTCTACCTTTATGAATTTTTAATTATTTTCCTTTGCTTACTTTGAAATACTGTAATATTTCAGTCTTATTTAAAAGAGTTTGCTATTTGAGGATGATAAACTATTCACTATCATATAATTTTTCCAGATTGTTCTTTGATTTATTATTTATGGTATTTTTTAAGGCAAACAAAAGTTTTGCCTTTTATGGAGTCAAACCTATTAGTTATTTTTTAAAAAGTAGTTCATATGAGCTAATGCTATCCTTAGCCCAAGAATGAAATGAATTAATAGTAATTAAGCTATTCAATTTTATTATATTTCTATCTGAAATTTATATTAGTGTGTAGTTTTATATTAAGAGTAATATGTTTAAAAATACATTCAGTTTTTCCAACAGAAGTTATTGAATAGTCTGACATTTCTTGATGATTTATAAAGATAAATTAATTATATAATCTATAATTGCACATATTTGGTGCTGTCTGTGGACTTTCTACTCTGCAGATAGGGGTAACACCATGAGAGAATTTAATTTTAAGAGAATTGTAGTTTACATTTGGTAATATTATTTCTTCAAGTTAAAAATATACAATTGGTTAAATATGATTCAACCATATATTGATTTGAACTTGATTACATATGCATTTTAGAATAATATGCTTTGAAAAACAACCAATACATGATATTAAATACAATATAGGATTCAAAACAATATGTGTGGTATGACTAGGGTGACCATATAACTTATCTAAACTGGGATATTTGGAGAGTGAAAAGCAGAGCTATGAATAATTACACTGGATTAAAAAATATGAGGCAGAACTATACACTCACCCAAATTTGTAACATAAGCATGTGTATACTTAACTATACAGGCTTAAAAAAAACTTGAAGGCAATGTATTGCAAAATATGGTAGGATTGCACAATTTTTTCATTATCTTTTGTGTATTCTCCCAATTTTCTGCAACACATTTGTATTGTATATAATCTATTATTATATTATTTATTTTTAATTATTATTTTAGATTTAATAAATATTAAAAGAATGACAATAACGACAAATGCTTTTTTGATGATTATTGCCAGGGACTGATCTAAGGTTTTAACAGATAATCCTCACACAGTTTTGTAAGGTAGATTAAATCAATTCCCACTTTAATGTGTGGAAACTGAGAAAAATAATGTAAATAAATAAATACATAAATAAATAAAATAATTTGCCCAAGGATACACACGTAGTCAATGGAAGCACTGAAATTTTAAACCCACTGGGTATACAGTCTAAAAAAAAGAACATGGAGAAACAGTTACAAACATTGAGAGAATTGGTTTCCCATGGAGTTATAATTATGATTCCTCACGTTGCTTCTCTTCTTTTGAGCATCATTTATTTTTGATGTGACTTTTCATACTGTTCTGCTGTATTAGGAATTGTGGTGTCTTCTAACAAATTGTATCCCATGGGTTCCTGTGTAAAACTTGCAGACTTTGAGAGAGAAGGATTTTATTTAGTTTTATCTTGACAGTCGCAACTTCAGTTGCGGTTGGAGTAAGGAAGGCTTTACTGAAAGCCACCTTGCTGAGACATGCCCTGAGGTGAAGCTCTGTATTCATCTGGTAAGCAGGAATTTGCTGTTTTTGTTCATTTGGTAAGTAGGAATTTTCTCCACTCTGCTCGCTCATACCATGACTGCCCAGAGAGAAAATCCTAGCAGTCTTTCTGGTCTCCGCTAATAGGGCACCTACAGCTGAGGTTGGTGTCAGGTGGGTGTCTCGTGGCCATGGCTACCTGCTCAAGAAGGTGTAAAGCCCAGGACAAACGCCTGAATGTCACCACTGTCCCCACCCTCTGCTACCTTTGCCCTCATCCTCTCCATTTGAGCAATCTTAATAGGGTTCTTATCGCTTCTGTAAGGTGTTTGGAGCCTGGTTCTGCTCAAGTCTCCATACAGTTTAATTTGATATACAAGTTTTTGTAGTGTATTTCTACCTTCACTGTATTTGGCCGGTCACTTACATGTGAGGATGGTGTCTCCTTCTGAGATTGATCTATTGATGTATCTCCCCCTCCACATCCCATATTCATAGTTTATTTTTTTTTCCATGGAAAGCATATACAGGGACAGTCTTTTGTGAGTATTCCAATGGCCTTTTTAACTAGAAGTTTCCAAAGGGTTCAATTCTGAGTGAGTAGAAGGAAGCATTTGAAAAACAAACAAACAAAAAGGATGGAAAATGTGGCCAAGACTACCTGAAGATTAAAAGCAAAGAACCGATAACCACAAAATCCAATTAGCCCTCGATCAAAAGGGTCCAGCACATTGGAGATTACTTTCATTCTTCCATCCATAGCTTTCTGTGCTTCTTTCTCATAGTCCACTTTGGATAAATTTCAATCACATCTAATAGCATCACATGTATCACTAGATAGACATAACCACTTTCTGCAAAATTCAGAAAAAAAAACCATAATCATTTTCAACTCTGTTAATTAGATTTTCCTAAATGAATCTATTTATTTACATTCTATGCCCAAGAGCTACATTGTGAAGATAAATAGCAGAATACCTGTTTCTTTTGATGGTGTTTTACATGACACTGATGCTAGGAGACGACCAACACAGTGCTGTACCAAGCTGCACGCCCACCATCCTGCTTTGCCTGAGAGAGCTATTTTCGTAGAATATGATAGAGCAATCTCTATCATATCATTGGTGTGCATGTCAGTCACACCAATGTGTGACTGACATGCAATGGAATGGTTTGAGCTATTATCATCTTTTTTTCTAATTTGGGACTACCAGCATTTCAGTTTTTAACATAGTTCTAAAAGGTTGGACACATGAATTATAAATAATATCTCATAATGCGGATTAAGAACGTGAGCAGAGAGAAACAGAAAAGCTGACTACATTGATGACAGTAATCAGAGACACAGGGTTTGGAATTTTCTCTTAAGAGAAACGTGTCCTTAGGTCCTCTTAGGCCCATATTTCAAGTTCCAACAGAGTTTTTCATGGAATAAGGACTTAACTATATGCCAAATTTTGTGCTAGGTCTCTGTCTACATGTCCTTATTTTTTATTCCTGAGTTATAGTAATTTTATGGTTGAGGCAACAGACATTCAGATAAATTAATTAACCTACAAAGATAATCAATTTGTAAGAATTTGAAATCAAATCTGCTGAGTCTACATTTTAGCCATCAAAGGGCTTTTTGATATGGGCCAATCAAATTTTATTGTAATAGGAAATTTTTTAATATTTATTTTACTTTATTTTTTCATGAAGGGTCAAGAACAAAACATTTTCCATCGTTTATTGAAATTAATATCTTCATTAAGTGTCATAATAAGTGGTACAATTAAAAATGTAATGAAATAGGTCAAAAGATGGATGCATAATTAGTACAGTTTGGGGTAAAATCATTGCATTTAGCAAAGCAGTTCAAGGTACATAACCTAATTCTTGTACATGATAGGCACTTGACAAAACTGTGAACAATTAAAATGAATTTTTGACAATTTATTTGATATGTGGATAAATTTTTGAGAACCAGCACTGGATCTTCTGAATTCCTGGCTCCCCCAACTATTTTTAGTGTCTCCTTATGAATACATTGTCAGTGTTCAATTATACTGGTTGGTGTCTCCACTGTCTCCATTTTCTTTGGAATCTTGAAAACGTTAATCCCTTCAGGGAAGCTTTGTTTGAGAATTAAGGTGGAATTGATCTGGCAGATAAACATTTGATTCCCACTGTGCTTTAAACCATGAGGAGGTTATCAAATTCTCAGTTTTTGCTGATTTCTTGTCTTCACAGAAAAGCTCTGTGATTATACCTGCAGGACATTTTAAAATATTGGGCATAACCCACTTTAGTTGTCCAGGAACACGTTCCAGACCCAATAGGAGTGTTTTGTGGATAATCTGTAAATGGTGTTCTTTAATTAAGAGTGAGCAATGGGGAATTTGTAAGTCAAATAAACATTCCTGTAGTGTAAGCCTATTCAGCTACAAGTAACATTTATTAACAGCCTATTCTAGTTCATGCAAGAAACCTTGCCAGGTACATGAACAAAAGTTCTGTCATTTAACTCTTACAAGATAAAGTAGCTATTACTATCCTCATTTTTGAGCTATGTCAATAAGACTAGAAAAGGAAACCCTAGATGAAGAAAATCATTAAGACTTATTGTAAGATATAAGAAGAACTAAATTGAGAGATAGAGCATGACCTACCATAGAATACTTTTGTAAAATGGAATTGTTTCTTAAATATCTATCCCTATAGTTCCAAATACAATCCTCAGACTATGTCTTAAATGTTTTTGTTAGCTTTTGTTTGTTTGCTTTTGTGTATCTAATTATGGAACTTACTCAGCAGCTTGTTGAGGACAAGGACCATGCTGGATTTGGATTTGTTTACCACTACATCTCAGGTACCTTACATGCTTCCATTACATCAGGCACTCAGGTAATTTGGATTGAATGAGTGAAAGAGAGACTTGTTCAAGGTAACATGTTTTACTAGCTCCCATTTTAAATGTGGTTTTAGTACACCTACTTTAAAATTTATTTAGTATTCACCCAATGCCTATGACTTTGCTAAGTATTATGGATAATTAATAGAGTAACAGTATATTTTATTTTATTTTAAAATCCTATTTTAATTGAATTTAATTTTTAGGATAGTAATACATTCACATGGTTCAGTATCAAACAGCATAAAAATGTTTACAATAAAAAGTCTTCTACCCTTATCCCCCATTCACCCAGTTCTTCTCAGATAGGCAATCAATGTTGTTAATTCCTCGTAAATCTTTATAAAACTACTGTATAAATGTATAAGTAAAATGAACAAAAATCCCTTATCTCTTTTTATATAAATAATAGCTCATAATACATAGTGTTCCACATCTTCCTTTTTCATCTAGCAATGATCCAGCGTTTTCATCTAAAATGATCTTCAAGATCATTTTATTTCGGCTCATATAGAACATTCTGATTCTTTTTATAATTGCATACAATTCCATTCATTGCATGTAGCATAATATGGCTGCTATGGTCTGTATGTTTGTGTTCCCACCAAAAATTCATATGTTGAAACATAATTACCAATGTGATTACTTTAAGAAGTAGATTAGATAATCAGAGTGAAGTCCTCATGAATGGAATTAATGACCTTAAAGAGGCCCAAGAGCTGCCTTGCTTCTTCCATCATGTGAGGACACAGCAAGAAGATCCAATATAAATGCAAGACCCTTTACCCACCAGCACTTTGATCTTGGATTTCCCAGCCTTTATAACCATAATAAATAGATTTCTGTTACCTATAAATGACCCTATTTATGGTGTTTTGTTACAGCAATCCAAAGGGATTCAGAAAATGAGGTAACGACCCATCTGTGAATTCGCATTTAGTTTATTTGCTGTTTAAATTATGCTACTTGAAGTAGTATGTAGAATAAATTTCTAAAGTGGAAAATTTGGGGAAAATATATGTACCTTTATAGACCTTTGGGTTCTCCTCATTATCATCCTGCTAGAATGGTACCAATTTAAAATCTTAAATCTTCTGTTTTCCAAAGTCTCTTTGACATGACGGTTTGTTTTATGAAACTATATTTGTCTTTATTTAATCTTAGAAATGAAGTGTACTAACTCATTCATTTTTAAATTTAATTCTTTTTATGATGAGTGACATGAAAACATCTTTTTATATTTCAAAAGTTATTTATTTTTTATTTCCTGTGAAGTCTCTTAATATTCCTCCCCAGTGTGTAATTCAGTTATTGGTGATTTTCTTATTGATTTGTAGGAACTATTTTTATTTAAGGGAAATGAGGTCTTTGATTATGACATGGGATTGAAGTAGTTTTTTTTTTCTTTTGATCTTTGCATTTTGTCTTTGATTATGATAGTTCAAGCAAAACAGGAAACTTCTTTTGCTTTTATTTTTTTCCATTCATTCTTCTTTTCTCCCTCCCTCCTTCTTTCTTTCCTCTCTTCATTTCTTTGTTTTTCCTTCCTTATTTCTTTCTTTCTTTTATTCTTTTATTAGAATAATTGATTTTTTACCATTGTGGCTATTGGGTTTTGTTTAACACTTTAAAAAGTTCCACTGGGCAAGGTGGCTCACCCCTGTAATCCCAGCATTTTGGGAGGCTGAGGTCGGTGGATCACGAGGTCAGGAGATTGAGACCATCCTGACCAACATGGTGAAACCCTATCTCTATTAAAAATACAAAACTTAACTGGGCGTGGTGGGACATGCCTCTAATCCCAGCTCCTTGGGAGGCTGAGACATGAGAATCGCTTGAGCCGGGGAGTCAGAGGTTGCAGTGAGCCGAGATCATGCCACTGCACTCCAGCCTGGCGAAAGAGTGAGACTCCATCTCAAAAAAAAAAAAAAAAAAAAGTTCCTTCTCATTCCAAATTTATTCACTATTTTTCTATCAAAAAATTTTAGGTATGTAATCATTTCAGTATTTTATTCTTAAATCTTGAAAAGAGTCCAGCTTTCTTTTTTTCCTAGATGATTACACAGATTCCCAAGATCGTTTAATTAATAATATTATCAGTAGCATATATGTCAGTATTAAATGGTATTTATGTATTAATAATGTCATATTCTTACAAATAAATGAAAACTTAAGATACATAATGAAATATTTCATATTTATTTGGTTCTATTTCTATTCTGTTCTATGGATCCATATTTCGTACCTCATTATAATACTCTTAATTATTGGGGTTTTATTAAATATATTAAAATATATAAAAGAAGAGTATACCCTTCTTTAATTGTCTTCCATATCCCCCAAAATTCATATTTGAGTTTTATGAACTCATTTCTGCCTCACAAGTGATTAGTAATATATACTTAGGAATTCATTGTTACACTTAAAGATAGCTATGATGAAACACAAGTTAATGATGCAGAAGAAGCCAACCTACATAATGAAAGAAGATTAAAATAAGAAAGAAATGGGGGAAAAGAAAAAAAAAAAGCAGATAAAGATTGCAACCCAAGTAACTGTCTTATTTTTTTTCATAGCCAGGAAAGAAAACTTACTCTGTTTTCCAAATGGCAAGTCTCAACCCCATTGAATTAGTTCTACCTTGAGATCCAAAGACCAGTCCTGTTGTGCTGTGTAGCTTTATTTGACTCCTAACATCCCTTAATCTTTCCATTTTGTGGGGTGCTTCATTATCTAAGGCAAATATATATTACTTGAACATAAAAAATTGTAACATTATGAGGGGTGACTCATTACCTGTGTGTAGTATCATGGTACCAGACATTACTAATATGTAATGAGCATGAGCAGAAAGATACCAGCACGTGTATGGCCATAGACTACTATGCTTTTTTTTTTTTTTTTTTTTTGAGACGGAGTCTCGCTCTGTAGCCCAGGCTGGAGTGCAGTGGCCGGATCTCAGCTCACTGCAAGCTCCGCCTCCCTGGTTTACGCCATTCTCCTGCCTCAACCTCCTGAGTAGCTGGGACTACAGGCCGCCACCTTGCCCGGCTAGTTTTTTTTTTTGTATTTCTTAGTAGAGACGGGGTTTCACCGTGTTAGCCAGGATGGTCTCGATCTCCTGACCTCGTGATCCGCCCGTCTCAGCCTCCCAAAGTGCTGGGATTACAGGCTTGAACCACTGTTTTGAGATTGAGTGGCTCAAGATCTAGGTGAATCAGCAAGATGAAAGAGGCTGAACACTGACATCTTCTTTGTACTTTGTGAAAAGAAACAAATGATATCTCTGAGCTGCTTAGAAAAGAACTATACCTGGGATAGTGGTCAAGAGTGGGGAGATATATCTCAGGAGAGTCTCAGGTAGTTTGAGTTTTTCTTCCTGTTCCCTTCATAACAAACATGATTCACAGCAACCATTGTAGTGTTATCAGTAAACAAGGCTCCTGTTTACATGGTGACCCGAGATAGACCCTGTAGCCAGACATATCTATCCTTCCTTGTTCCAAACACATAAATTTTACTATACTGCCTTTATAGTCACTACCATGTTCCTTCAATGGAGTTACTTGCTTCCTACAGTAATCTCATAGTAATTTGTATACTCTTCTCAAACAATCAACCTTAAAAGGATCTACCATTTGTTGGACACCTAATACTTCTTTTGAACACTTGATCTCATTTTATCTCAGCCTCTCTGCCCAAAAAGTCATTTAGATTGATATTACTGCTGTCATTTTGCAGGTTAGATGCTGAATCCTATTTCTAGATGAAGCTTAGTCCATAGCTTCACTTCAGGCTGCATCAGGATAAGGGAGGGGAAGAATCTGAATCCCCTGGCTTCCATTGGGGTGGGGAGCTTCTACAGAGATAGGGAGAATTCTTTCTACCAAAAAAAATTTGGGAAATATTTGGAAATAGGATTATCTGATAAGAAGGAGAAAACCATTCCACTGTAAATCTATTGATTAATCCACATACAAACAACAACAGGTTTTCTTGCACAGGAAAAACTGACACATATTTTACTTTACTTATGTCCTTAAGGACCTGATGATGGGCCTAGGTACACCATCTACTTCACATTTTTCTAATCTACCTGTTTAATGTCACAATCAAACAAGGAAAGGAACAGCTTTACTTGTTCCTTGTAAACCACATTGTCCCTCAATGATGCCAGCATCTTCCATTGGCTCATATTGACCAATATTTCATACATGTGTTCTTGCACTTTGCAGTTGCACGCAACATCTCCCTGATTTACAGTCTCAGGACTCGCTCTGTAGACATCTTTTTTTTCTAAACTGAAAACATACTGTTTGTTTTCCGTCTTCCTGTAACTCCCCTAAGAAAGCAGATGGTGGATCAGACCTCAGGCCAAAGTTCTCTCCGGATATGGGATATAATCCAAGCAGCCTGGGACCTGGGAACTCATTTTTACTCCTGTGAGCTCTTATCCATCATTCTGGACTTCAGCAGCTGCTCTTCAGCATCTGTTTATTGTTTTGTGCAGAACTCCTTTCTCTTTGACAGAAAGCATGGCTACAGAAAATGTTCTGACTAATTCTGTTTAGGGTCAATCATGAATCACTTTATTCCAACAGCTTCCAATGGCAGGCAAATCCCTTCCCAGTTTTACATACTACTGTAAAATAATTCTCAAGGATAAATCTCTGCTTTTCTTAACATATTCAAATTAAACTTTCCAGTCAGATAATATATGCTCCTTAATGTGCCCAATATGTGTAGTTTGTAGTATACGCTAACTGCAATCTACTGATTTATTTGATTGTGCACCTGAAATATACAAGTAGTACATTTCACAAGTAAGCACAAATTCTTCTTTTCAGAGTTGGTAAAGGAATATGTGGATCCTGTCCTCATGGAACTTATACAGATGATAAGTAACACTGGTTACTATTTAATTTAAAAGTTGTACAAAGTACCAGGAAGTAAGCGTCCAGAATGCAATAATGATACATAACAGTGAAACAAACTGAACCTTGTTGGAGAGAAGGTTTTCAGGAATATATGCATTCAGTCATTCATTCAACACTTGCTGTGAACCAAGCACTGTTCTTTATTTTTTTCTTTTTTGGAAAAAAGCTGGATATTTCATTGACTCTTCTGAACAAAGGTCGTTAATACAAAAGCACTTGTAAGTTGCTTTACCTGGAGAAAGTATTTTGGTTATTTTTATCTAGGTGAGGTTTTCTGGGCTCAAAAATCTTTTCCTAACAGGTCGATTTTAATAACAGTCCAAACTATTCCAAAAAAAAAAAAAAAGAAAGAAAAAAACTATTTTCCTCTCTTCTTAAACAGAAACAATGGCATCCGGGGCTGAAAATTGCCTTCATTACATGAAAAGTTTGTGATGCACAGGATTTACTCTGGAGTATGAAAAGTGTGTCTTAGATTCACATAAAATGTGTTTATATTCACATAAAATGAGCAAAAAGCTATAGTCCTCTTCAGGAAGAGATTATCTGATGAAAATCTGCAAATATACTTCAATCTTTCTATGTACTGAAGAGTTTATGAAACCCTAACCACTGTTCTAAGTAGTTAGACGCTTTACCTCTTTTCGTACATGTGTTGGGTTGGAGAGTGATAGACTGAAAATAAATATGGAAATTACTGAATAAACTTATCAGACAGTGATAAGGTAATTCAGTGGAGAATGATTAGATTGCTACATTATTTTGAGTTTCACTGAAATGAAATATTTAAACTGAGATCTGAATAACAAGAAAGAAAAGTTTTCAGGGGAGGACCATTCCAAAGGGGGAAAACATCCATGGAAAAGACTTTAAGACTGGGATAAACCTGATATACTCAAAACAAAACAAAACAAAACAAAACAAAACATACACACAAAATGTCAGAATGAATGATGCAATATATTGGATGAAGGGGAATGTGATCATATCATTGTCATCCTAATCATGCCCCCTTTGAGAGTGAAAGGAGATGCTCTGTATAATAATAACCAGGCCACAAGCAGGCATGCAGCCCCATCTGGTCGTATAATTGAGAAACGAAAGTCTGCTAGAAGGAGAGACTCAATAAATATTTCTTGAAGTAAGGAACAATTGCTCTCACTCTAATGAAATTTTAAAAAATTTCTTAACAAATTGGTTTAATTAAATTTAGTTCTAGATTTATTTAAATTTTAAAATATTTTAATTTGGGCATTGTTGGCTTGATTTGGTCAGTATCTTTATTTTTAGAGCTCTAAATGGCTCCAAAATATTTTTTGTTCTCAGTCTTTCTCTATGTTAATACTATCAGTGAAGCCAACTTAGACAAATGTCCCATGTGAATTGCAATTATTTCACCTCAAATGGTTTGTCATACCCTAGTCAAAACAAAGCAGCTTTGATTTGCTGCAGTTGAGGTAGAAGAGAGATTGCTGAAGGTTACAAGCCTGATTCTGCTTTTATTGTGTCATTTGAGGTTGACCTTTATGCTCCAGTAACCTCCCTGAATCTGTGTTTTTCCAAATGTCTGTAATGCTCAGTGTTGGGCATAGCCCTGGATGACACTTTCAGATGAGGAAGTCTGCTGAACATCTGGTTAAAAAGCAAGTTTTGGAGAGCATTTTAGGACTTAAAATTCAAAGTCAAAACAGTTTTCTGTATTATAAATGACCAGATCAGCATCTATAGATGTGTTTTTATGAGTAATAAAGTATAAGGGGAAAGACTTGCAGAGAGAAAAAGCTAGGAAGAGAAGTATGTCAATGAATACAAATTCTCTCATTTGATAAGAAAATATAAAATTATGAATAAATGTATGACATCTCATTGTAAGATATGGTAAGACTCAGTTTCCCCTGTTTATTCTCACTGAGCATCTAGGAAACAAAAATTTTTACGACTTCAGTATTTTAGCAGGAAGAAATCTAGTGACTACTGATTGCCTACCCCTTACCATCTCACCAGTGAAGGTCTTGGTCAGTAGTCTGTAGCTCTCCATTTTCTCCCCCCTAAATATGTCTTACAGTGAGTGGTCAGTGTTCAAACGAATGGAACAGTACAGACACTTCAATATCAGCATGAAAAACTAGTGAAATGCTGTCTTGCCAATACTGTGTATACAGAGAGAAATTTATAAAATAATAAGCAGGTAAAATTGGTCTTGGCAAAAGGCTGACTCATTACATTCAGTGAATGTAGAAAAAAAAAAAAGTCCTGTGTGGTGGTAAGTGAAAGAGAGCATCACCACCCAAATCAAGCCACATTAACATCTTGAACTGCTATGCTTTGGATGTGGTTTGTCCCTGCCAAAACTCATATTGAAATTTGATCCCCAGTGGGGCAGTGTTAGGAGGTAGGACCCTAGTGGGAGATGTTTGGGCCATGGGGGCAGATCTCTCATGAATAGATTAATGTCCTCTTACAAGTAAGTTCTCCATCTCTAGGGAATGGGTTAGTCTGGTGTTAAAAGGAGCCTGGATTTCTTGGTCTCTCTCTCTCTTACTTCCTCTCTTACTGTGCAATCTGTTTGCATATGCCTACTCCCATTCTACTTTCTGCCTTAAATTGAAACAGCATGAGGCCCTCACCAGATGCAGCTGCCCAATCTTGAACTTTCCAGTCACCAGAATTGTTAGCCAAATAAACCTCTTTTCTTTGTAGATTGCCCAACCTCAGGTATTCTTTTATAACAACTCTAAACATAGACATTCACCAAAAGCAGGAGTTAATGAAACCAAAAGTATGTCATGAGGACAGAAAATGTCAAATATTTTACCAAAATATTTGGGAAGTCTTTCAAATGTCAAACCAATCACATCACTGAGATCCTGCACATAGAGCTCCTGGTTACCTCTTGACGCAGATAGCACACTCTAAAGTGAGAACACCAGTGGTGATATCCTTAGCCAAAGTGATGAGAAGTTGTATGTTCCAGCAAAAGTAGCATAACACAAAAATATGCAAGCGTTTGAGACAAAGAAGACTCTTAACCAGGGTTCCTAGCTTTCGTTGAGAAAATCTTCTCAGTACATCCTCATCAGTCAAAAAACTGAAATCCATTATAATAATAATCATACTAATCTACTGATGAAATAATAAGAAACAGAGGAAGGAAGGAAGGTAGGTAACAATAGGCACAAGACACAGAAAGAGGAAACTCTATGACTTATGCGTGCATGAGTTGCTGAAAATGAGCTTTAAGGCTAAAGCCAGGAGTTTGGAATTAATGTGTAGCATGTGAAATATAAAAAACTCCATTCAGTGCTCTCAGTTTTATCAGAGGATTAGGGTAACCCCCTGGATATTTGCAGAAAAAAGAAAGCCAGCAATAAGCATTTGGCTGTGGCTTGGAGTTTTAATTTACTCTCAGCATGTAGCCTGGGAACCTTTTTGCCTGAGTTGAGAAAATAGCCTATAAACTAGCCCCACAACCCCAGAAACACACAGGGCCCCAGTAGAGACAAATAGAAGAACTTCCAACAGAGATGCCCACAGCCAAAAGTACATCTGGTCTCTAAAGAATAACTCATGATGCTAGTGATCTCACAGGAAAAATTACAGCAAAAATAAGAAAAAGCATATAAGAAAATCTTTCATAAGAGAACTGTCAGCAGATGTAGAAATCAACCCAGAATGCAGCCAAAGAGAAAACATGAACAATGTGTGAATTAAAAGCAGATAAAAATAGCAAACCAAATACCAAGGAAGAGAAAAACATTACTCTGATCATTAATAGTGAAGCATAATCATCAAAAAAGCAAAGTACCACTATCGCCTGTGTCATTCAACTTCATACTGAAGCTTTAAGCAAGCCTAATAACAGAACAAGAAAAAAGAGAAAGAACTTTACAAAATGAAATAAAACTATATTATTCTGCATTGCAGAGGCTATGGTTTATCTACTTAGAAAATAAAAATAAAGAAAGCAAGCAAGAAAGAATAGCTACCAAAACTAAAGAACTAATAAAATCAGCACACAGAAGACAATCTTACATACAGACAACTATAACTAATTAGAGAATATAATTTTAACAAACCTTTTCATAAGAAATCTATTATGTTTTCTGATTTTATTATGGTATGTACATGGCAATGACATACACAATTAAATGTATATTACAAATGTAAACTAAGTATGTATTGTAAAAAAATTAAAAATATCATATTCCCAACAGCTTCAAATGTTATATAACATAGTATCTCAGGAGAATAGGTACTCCTAGAACTATAAAGAAAAATTCAATAAGTAGCACTGAGGAAATTGGGTGCCCACATGAAAATAATTAGACGTATTTCATATTTTTAAAAATCTGCAGATGACTTGAACTAATTATAAAAACAAAACTCTGAAACTTTGAGAAGAAAATATAGGATATTTTATGACCTATATCAAAAATGTAATTGTTTCAAGAAAGAAAGTGAAATATATTAAACCAAAGTTAGAGCAAACTGACTTCTCCTCTGTTTTATCAAGGCTTATCTAAAAACACAATAGCAATTTTTCAGAAATATCTGTGGAACACTTTTAAATTAATTATAACCTAACTATAATAAAAAAGTAATATCTTTAAGAAAATAAGGCATTTTTAGAGACCATTTGTGGCCATAGTGCAATAAAACAAGAAGCAGAAACAAAGTAACAGAAAATAACACAAATGCTTTCTTATTCAAACAAACAGAAACCAAAACTCTTCTAAAGAATCCTTAGCTTAAATTGGAATCAAAGCTGCAAATAAAAACCACTTAGAAAATAACAATAGACAATCATCATTTAAATTCTGTTGATAAAGTGCTCAGCATAAGAACCTGAGACTGAATTGCTACTTTTCAGTAAAAACAACATAAAACAGAAGTCGGAAATAATTTTAAGAGAAGGAAAATCAAAAGTCAATGCATTTGAAAAAATAAAATTAATAAAATATATACAATTAAGAAATAAATCAGTTTGGCTTATAATAATTCCGGTAATGGAATGAAATAATTATTTAGAAAGCAAGGAAAAACATAAATGGAATGCTTCTCAGTATTTTCAAAATAAATACATTAAGTAAGAATTATAAAACATATATATGTGTATGCACAAATAGAAATTATCTTTTTCTTTTTCATTTTTTTCTTTCTTTCCTTCCTTCCTTCCTTCCTTCTTTCTTTTTCTTCTTTCTTTTCATTTCTCTCTTTCTTTCTTCTTTCTTTGTTTCTTTTTTTTTTTGATAGGGCCTCACTGTGTTGCCCAGGTGGTAGTGCAGTGGTGCAATCACGGCTCACTGCAACCTCAGCCTCCCTGGGTTCAAGCGATCCTCCCACCTCTGCCTCCCGAGTAGCTGGACCTACAGTGCATGCCACCATGCCAGCTAGGTTTTTGGATTGTTTGTAGATATGGGTTTTCACCATGTTGCCCAGACTGGTGTCAAACTTCTGGGCTCAGGCAATCCACCCACCTTACCCTCCCAAAGTGCTGGTATTAGGGGCATGAGCCACCACACCCAGCCACAAATAGAAATTTTCCAATTTCCATTGCAAATGGGAAAAATGAATAAAACAAGAATTACAAAATTAAATTTTTCAAATGCTAATTAAAATACTTGAAAATTTTACCAGCCCCCCCCAATGTTTGTATAATTCCATGCCGTTTAAATTACTTTAAAGCATAGGCATACAATGCAAACTCAATTCATTGAATAAGACACACACATGAGACATGAAATGTGACAGTGATAGCAATAAATTGAATATATAAATCAATTTGAATTATGAATAGTAATGCAGAAATGTGGAAATCAGTCCTTGTACATATGTACATTTGCGTGCACGTGTGTATGTCTGTGTATACTTGATTCTAAGGAATGAAAATAATAGTTAACAAAATAGCCTAGACTTTATTCAATGTATTCAACTCTTGTCTTCAACATATTCCACTGAGAATGTTATAGTTATAACACCATATCGTGTACCAAGCTTTCCATGTCAACTAGTTTTTGTTTAGTCATGCATAGGATACTGTGGTTTGAATGTCTGCTCCAACACTCACGTTGAAGTTCAATTGCCATGGTGATGATATTAAGAGTCAGGGCCAATAAGAGGTGATTAGGTCCTGAGGGCTCTGCCCTCATGAATGGATTAATGCTGTTATCGTCCATCTCCTTTTTAAAATGATGTATCCAAAATCTCTGAAATGCATTTGATTCATATAAAGAGTTATGGCCAAACTGCCCCTTTTCAGTGAAAATATTTATACACTGACAAACATGGTTTTTTGTGACTCCTAATTCTTGCTTGCCCAGTGTTTATTGGGTACAGTGATTTCCTGAAAAGCACACCTAGCTGAAATTTGGCAAACAATTGTTTCATGTAAAAGGAATGAGTCTTAGATTGTATTAAAATTCAAATACGCCATGACAAAGAGCGACCTATTCCAAGGTTTTTGTAATAATCACTCAGCATTAGGATGTCGATGAATAAATATGTGAAAGCACATTGATAGGCCACAGGAAAAATTCATGTAATCATCCTGAAATGCAGAAGGTATTAAAGAAATATCCATTTATCCTTAAAGACTCTTAGTAAAATATATTTGAAAAGTACTTTCCTCATATAATGAAAGATAATTATCTAAACTAAATTGACAAATATCAAAATAACAATAGAATTATAGAGGAATTCCTCTTAAATTTAAAACAAAACTTAGACTGCTAGCATAAAACAAAAAAAAATAAAATTTAAAAAACTATTTTGGATTGCTGACCAAATTAATAACAAATAATAAAACTATTAATATAGGAGTAAAGAACATTATCAATATATGCAGTTTTTGTACTTGGAAACCCGAAGATAAATGAGAAACAACTTTGAACACATTCTACGTTCAAAAAGTGGCTGACTTTGAAATCTTCATACAAAAATCATTTACGTTATAATGTCTTATCTGTCCAATATAGTGTCCATTGGTCACATGTGGCTGTTGATCATACAAAATGTGTCTAGTCCAAATTAAGATACTCTGTAAGTAAAATATGTGTATTAGAATTCAAAGACTTCATGTAGAAAGAAAGAAATGTAAAATAACTCATTTTACTTTCTAATTTTTATTAGATGTTGAAATGATAATATTTGGACGTATTGAATGAAGTAAAATATATTAAAATCAATCCATCTGTTTCTTTTTACTCTTTTAATATGGATAGTGTAAGATTTTTAATTGCATACATGGCTTGCATCTGACTCACATTATATTTCCTTTTTCATTTTTTGAGACAGACTCTCACTCTGTTACCCTGGAGTACAGTGGAGCAGTCTCAGCTCACTGCAACTTCTGCCTCCCAGGTTCAAGAGATTTTTCTGCTTCATCCTCCTGAGTACCTGGAGTACAGGCATGTGCCACCACATCCGACTACTTTTTGTACTTTTAGTGGAGATGGGGTTTTGCCATGTTGGCCAGGCTGCTCTTGAACTCCTGGCCTCAAGTGGTCTGCCCGCTTCAGCTTTCCAGAGTGCTGGGATTACAGCTGTGAGTCACCAGACCCGGCTTCACGTTATATTTCTATTAAACCACATTGCCCTATGCAAATAATTTTTTTTTTTTTTTTTGAGACTTAGTCTCACTCTGTTGCCTAATCCAGAGTGCAGTGGTGCAATCTCGGCTCACCGCAACCTGGGTTCAAGCGATTCTCCTGCCTCGGCCTCCCGAGTAGTTGGGATTACAGGCACCCACCAGCACGTCCAGCTAATTTTTGTATTTTTGGTAGAGACGGGGCTTCACCATGTTGGCCAGGCAAGTCTCGAACTCCTGATTTCAGGTGATCTGCCCACCTCAGCCTCCCGAAGTGTTCCCAAAACACTCCCTAAGTACAGGCGTGAGCCACCACAACTGGCCAGCAAATAAGAATTTTTAAAAAGAGATAACATGATAGGGAAATTATTTCCTTTTGTAAAAGCAATGCAAAGTCATTAAACTCTAGGTATAAAAACATAAGATAGTACAAGATGTTGCAGCAACTATATGACTAAAACTATGAAACTATGTTTTGGGCTGTGTGTGTATGAGACAGAGAGAGCAACAGAACGAGAGGGAAGAAAAGGGAGAGAGAGAGAGACAGAGAAAGAGAAGAAGGGTCCTGCCATGCTGCTGATTTGAAAATCATGTCATATGACAAAGTGTAATTTAAATTATACTACCTAGAACACTCTATTCGGTATGATCCAATATCAAACTATCAATATTATAAAGAAGGAAGTACATGCTAAAGTGATTGGTAAATTCAGTACAGTTTTCATTAAAAACATATTTTAGAAAGGGTTTGAACTCTTTTAAAGTTCTTCAGAATAAACACATAAGAAAACCAGAACAAAACCTGGTGCCTATGAACAACAGAAAATAAAGATGATATTTTAAGTAAGAAAATAATGCGTTATTTAATATTGGGCTAGCTCTCTAACCATATAAAAATGAAAGTATAAAATTAAATTTTTTTCACAATTTACACAAAATAAATTTTAGAGAAAGTTTTACATATGATACAAAGACAAAGTAATATAAGTAAACTAAACAATCAAAAATATAATCTTATTAGATAGAAAGCATACTTATGCATGATACAAATGTTTGAATTATTATAGAAATGATTATAAATAAACAGAAAGTGAAATTGGATAAGTCATTCAACCTCACTGTAGTGAAGAAAATACAAACTAAAGGATGCTAATTACTCAGAAATTGAAATGTATCACCATTCATTAAATTAACACTATTTACTGGGAGAAGTGACAAATACCAAAGATAGGAATATAGGAATGAAGATGTTATAAAGAAAAAAGCCATGACAAGCAATCAATTCAGTAATTCATGTTACTTTTCTCTTTTCCTCATGCAAGTTCCCTCTGATGGAAAACTATTGTTGGAGGAATGTATTCTGATCTAAAATGATAATAATGTGGTAGGCATATAAATGTTTACATTCTTGAAATGTGTAGCAAGGTTTGTAGACTGAATTTTAGTTTGTCAAATGAATAAATACCATCATAGGAACGTGATTTTTTGATTTATTTTGAAATGTCAGCTCTTAACTGACGTAGAAAGTCATCTCTAAGTAATAAAATTTAATATCAGATTTGATTTCCACTCAGAATTTGTGTGTTTAAGGTTTTCAGTGCAGAAAGGATAATATTGCTTTGCAGAAGTTAGACAGTTATTTCCTATTCAATTGCTTTGATGTGCCTATTTCTTTGAACAAAATCTCTTTTTAAATGCTCTTTTGATATGTGAGCTCGTGGTTGCTCTGAAATTAATCCTAAATGCAAAATGCTGATGAAGAATTTAGAGTTTTCTAAAAGTAGTTATTTTGATACATTTGTTGATATTTTCTTGATAGGGAATGAACCATAATTTAAATATTTTTACGTGTGAATGTACAAAAGTAAACAGCAGCAACCACCACTTTCTAAAGCAGAAAATATTTTGTGGCCAGGTTTTCTCTTTTCTCTTAGGAGGGCCTTCTCGTCTTTATTGTGATACTGATTTGTAATACAGACAATGAAGACTGAAGTGGTCATCCTGAACAATAACAAAATGATCACAACTAGTCAAAGACTTAGAAAACGCTTCTTTCACACTTTTGTCTATAAAGATCTGCTTATATAGAATGGAAATGAACCTTAAAAATAGTCTAGTTTAAGGATAAAGATCACATTTTATAATTTGCTTGAGGTTGGTTGGGCTAGTAGCTAATTTAAATATAGGTCTAAATGTTCTAGTATAACGTTGTTTCTCTTATCCTTTCTGTGATCTTGCTAGTGAGGATGGAGTGTGGATAGAGTTCTCTTGCAGTTCAGTTGTTAGACAACTGTTTCTTCATCCCAGAATAAATCTTCTACATCAAGTAGTATGCTGATTACCTTCTGTAATTAAAGAAAAAAGTATACATGTAATTCCTATTTCATCAATCAGTTTGACTGATGTCTGACTCCTTACTTATTAAATCATGATATTAGCATCCGTAGTTTTTTTTTTTTTTTTTTAATCTCTCTTCCCTAGGCCCTTCTGTCTTCCCATTTCTGCTGTTCATTAAGAACACTTAAATATTGTGTCACCATAAATATATTTTTGTTACCTGGTACTCTATAAAGACTAATCACTTTAATATGTGGATACAATGATCCATTGTAAAATCAAGTATGAGATTTTGATTATATTTCCTTTCTGTATAGCTTCTTGGATTGTTGGTCCAACTAGCAACTCTATTAATTCTCTCCCTCCAATACTCATAGTGATCAGTTATTTCACCTTTTCTCCTGGAGCACCTGTCTATCACACAAAGAGTTACCTTCTCAATCGGCTGCCTACATGTCTTCATGGGATTTATCTGCACTGTTTGCCTGGGTTGTGTACTTCATTTTTGGATTTTCTTGCTTTCCTGTGTTTAATTTTGTTTTTCTCTCCTTTGGCTAAATAAGGACCATGTATTTCCTATTTCCAGAGTGTCTGAAAAATGTCTTTATTCTATGCTCACACCACCAGGATCTTTTAGCATTTCTTTTCATGAGTTGTTTTAATCTAGAGATTCCTGTTCATCTGCTCTATCAAATACATTTTATGATTGTCTGGATACTTTTCTTCTCCACAGTTTTTTTTCTTTTCTGTTTTCTCATGCTTAAATTTCTCTTGGTTGGCAATGGGATCTCCTGGATTGGTTTTCTTAATCTTATTATCTTACCTTTTCCCAATCTTTGTCCATTTTTCTTATTTATTGAGAAATGTTCATATATTCCTAGTCTTTTATTTATTCTTTTTATCTTAACCATAACATTGTAAATTCCAAGATATCAGAGTTCTCCTTTCCTCAGGAATTTCCATTACATTTTATGGGTGAAATACGTTTTTTGAATGTCTCTAAGGATATTACTGTTGGTAATATCATATTTTCTTATTTTCTATGAATTATCTCTGTTCTCTGTCTCTCTGTCTCTCTCTCTCGCTCTCTCTCTCTCGCTCTCTCTCTCTCCCCTCACATCCTCTGTTCATGTTTAAGAGTAAAGTATGAGGAGTTCTTTGAGAACTCTGCATATGCCCATAGTGCTCGTCACCTTGGAGCAGGCCTTCCTTTTAAGATGCTTGACTTGGAGCTGGTGTCATTTTGGAGGCCCCCAAATACCAGAATGTCACTGGAGTCACACTCTCTCAACAGATGGCCTTCCAGTCTCCTTTCTAAAGCCTGGATGCCTGACCACCGACTGTTGCAAGTCAGGAGTAGGAGAAATGTGTCTAGGAGTATGTATGGTATCTGTCCCCCTCCCCACTTCATGTGTTCAGTTCCATGTCTTTCTATCACTTTCATGTGTACGAGGCACATTTTCAGTCTCAGACTTCTCTGTGGTTTTACTGGGAGAGCTGTCTCTCTTCTCAGTTGTGTCCCACACTAAGTTTTTCTCCATCCCTATTCAACAGTTGTCACTCTTCCATGGACATGTGGCCTTCAAGAGTTTGTAGAAACTTCTTATACCCTGATGGTTCTTTATCAGCCTCTTGTTTGTTATAATGACCTATTTTTTTACACTTACATTTATTTGGTTCCCATGAAGGAAAGAAAATAGATGCATGTGGTTAATCCCTCATCCTTAGCTAGAAGTTACCCCAAGAAATTTTAATTTCCATGTTAATAACCCACCTAGCACCAAGTAATTGTGGAGATTTTCATCTCTTCAAGAAAACAGATAAAATACTTTTCTCGTCCTCTGGCTTTCTGTATGCAGTATATAAAACATTTTTCTTTCACTGATATCAATTCATGTTACTAATTATTTTAATGATATAAAATATTTCACTTTTTTAAGTAATTTCATTGTATCTCTTTCATCTGATTAAAATAGATTTTCTAGCTTCTTAAGTCATTTAATGCAAAGACAAAGGCTTTTGACAGAAAATCCATCTCACAGTCTGGGAAACAGCTTTTTTTGTTGTGTATCTGCATTTCTGATGTTCAAGTTTGCTCCCAAATTTAAACTCAACCCTCAAGAAATTTGATTTTTGAACAAAAAGAAATGTTATATGTGTTGTCTTTCTATGTATTTAAGATCCTATACACTTTAAGAAGCAATTACTAATAAAACCGAGATTCTAACAATCAAAATTGTCAGTAGCTCTATCATCATCTTTGTCAGTCTTTGACGACTAAAGATGAAAGGCTCCAAATTGTATCTAGATTATTTGTAACATTTTAACCCATACAGAAAATGGAAATAGCTTGTGAAATATGGTTATCATTACCAACCTATGTGTTTTTGCCATTAGAAGTCATTTTAATTTTTAGTACATAACAACTAGGATATTACATAATTCTCATGTGGCTTCTATTCTTTTTGCCTCCCTAGAATACCTGAAGCACCAGGTCAAAGGCTGAGTTGCACTTACATATTCTAAAGTTTCCATAGTTCCTGCAAATATTGGCTGATATCTTGAGAAAATATACTTTCAAGAGTTTAATCATTTACCTTAAATTGTAAATATGTATTTTAATGGATTCTGGGCTGAATTATGATTGTCAATTTTAAATAACTTTAATTACTTGAATTTAGGAAAATTAATAATATAATTTCAATGTTAAAAATATTTTGAGATATATTTCTCTTTAAGTGTAATTTAAGAGTAAATCAGTTCTTATCACTGTGATGTGTGTTTAGGATATGTGTGATTCAGATTGCTGATTTTAACAAGTAACTATTCTGCACAGTGAGGTAAAAGGCAATAGACTAGGATTAGAAGACTAAATTTTAAACCTCAGCTGTGAAAAATCGCAAGTCTAAAAATTACTTGCACAAGTCAAAAAATCAAGCCTTTCTTTTCTCCTCTGTTAAGTGTGGATTTATATAATTCTTCCTACGTACCTTTTTTTCTTTATCTAAATTGTATAAATATAACCAAATATAACATTTTTTGTGTACACACTCAGACACACATACATAATGCAGTGTTTAAGACTTGCAAGATTTCATTGATGAACAAGTTGCTTTGCTTAATATTATAAACCTGCCAATTTAGGACGTGATGCAGACCCAGCCCTCATTTCTGTAAGAATTGAATCCTGAGTCTGTAACTTAACCAATCATAATATCATCAAAATAGAAATATTCTGTACTTAGAGTGGGATATAAATGTATATAAAGCAACCATGAACTCTACTCCTTCAATGAATAGAATAAAAATGAATCACTATGTTATTCTTATTTATTTAGTTTTTGCATGTACTCTTATTCTCCCTTCTGTTTTTTAAATATGAAAATGAAATAGCAGCATGACTATGCATAGTATTTCAACTATAATAAATTATAAAAGCCAAAGGCTTACATTTGAATGATCATAATAATTTAGAAAGGTATTTCAAAACTTTCCATTATTTTCTGTTCAAGTACTTTAGTAAAACAGGTGAGTGCATCAAGAATCTTAGCAGAGTTTACAAGACACTATTCCTGGTGATGACCCCTCTTTCCAAATCCCTATTGTGGACAAAGTCACGTTCTTACTCACAGCTCTATTCTTGGAAACATATTATTTTGCAAATGCCTAATACAATGATTTTCTAAAACGGTCAACACAAACGGACATCCTAGTTTGTACCAGAATATGTCTCCTTCACGAGGTGGCTTAGGCTTCTCTGCCGTGGCTGACAGACATTGTAGAAGCAGAGAGTGCTGAGAAAAACAGAAGAGCCCTCAGATCAGAGGAGGAAAAAAACAAACACTAGGAGGTGTTTTGGCAATTTAAATATATTCCAAGTTAAGCATCATCAGAATGGACAGCAGGGTAGACCATAACCTCAGAAGGGCATAGTAGATATGGTAGAAATGTAGGCTGAGATTGCTACCTATTTGGAGATAAGGGCTGGCGGGAAACTCTGTCCTCCTTGGGGCTAAGTGGAACAAAATTTGGAACTCTATTTTGGGTGTCTTGGACAAGGAACAGAATATCTGGAGCTCTAGGGAAAAATGGAATTTTGGTCTCCCCTGGAGACATTTATCAGAATGAAGAGAAAAAAAATAAACAAGCAGCTGCATCGTAAAGGTATCAGGTGAGCCTCTGGCATGAACTCCCTGAGAGTTTGTTTAGCAAAAGTAGTAATAATGTGCTGATTTGTGGGGCAAAACTTCTTGGATTAATGATCCAAGGATTTATCTCTGGTTCCTGGATAGTAATGAAAGATCATGCAAGTGCCTCAGTACAACCAGCTAGGGTGAGTTAGGATGGAGCAAAGGGTGCCAGGTAGATTAACATTCGGGTATAAATTTGTTATACTTTTATTACCTTTCTTCTTAAACAAGTTACTGATCTTGGAAAAATTAGAAATAGTATGATATAACATATGACATGTTCTTAATCAACTGATCAACTTCAATGATCTAATCGAGTCATATGAATGAAGTATTCTTTTTAATGTTAAAAAAGAAAATGCTTTCAAGTGATTAAAAATTAAAAAGGAAGCATAAAATAAAGCCAGTATTTTATTCTATAACCACTTACATTGGGACGTAAATCATAGGTACTATAGTTACTGACAAGGGTTCCATTCTGGTGTATGGAAAGGCATCCCACATTTATAGTCAGGCTCATTTACTGTGGACTCTTGATGCCCCCAGCAGTCTGGCTGATCTTCAGAAGTGTAGCAATCTGTTCTTATTCCATGTAAGTTTGTCTGCTAAGCTGGTACTCACAGAGGGAAAAACATTCTTAGTGCTTGTAGGAAAATAAACGTATTCACTTAATTATTCATTCAACACTTACCAAAATTATTAATACTTAACACATGCTAAGTCCTGGACGAGCTCATTCAATGAAGAATTGATGAATCACTCTGTTATAACATCAGTGGCTGACAACAAATTGTCCACCTCAATAGCACTTCAAGCAAACAATAAAAGTGAGCTCATTATTTTTTTTCCTCCCAAATCTGTTTCCTTTGACATTTTTACCAGCATTCGTTCTGTTGTCTAAATCAATTTTGAATTTACCTTTGATTTCTCCCTCTTACTTAGCACTCATTTTCAAACAAATCTTTATGCTTTATTTATTCTTCATCTAAAAGCACTTCAAAATCTATTTCCTTCTTCATTGTCACTATCTCAGTTTAGACTCTACCATCCTTCCAATTATGAATATTATCTCCCAGCCAACTTCTTTGCCTTTCTTTTTTGTTAAATTAACTTTTGATGTCCACCTTTTTTCAAATTTTGAAGTAAGCTAATTTTATTCTTTTTTAAAATAAATTTTATTGTGCATATTTGAGGTTTATAACATGATGTTACGGGATACACATAGAGAGTAAAATGGTTACTCTAGTTAAACGGATTAGCAGATCTATCATCTAACATAGTTACTCTGTTTATCTGCTTCTAGCAGTCAGAAAACATATAGTTACTTTTCATGTGACAAAAGCAACTATAATCTACTCATTTAAGGAGAATCCTTAGTGCAATACAATTTTATTTACCATAGTTGTCATGTAGTACATTAGATCTCTAGACTTGCTTAATCCTGTATGTCTGCTACTTTGTGTCCTTTCCTGTATCTCCCCATTCCCCACTTGCTTGTGCCCTTAATAACCACTGTTTTATTCTATATCTCTGTATATTTGACATATTTTTACCGAATATTCCACAAATAATTGAGATAATGCAATATTTTTTTCTCTCTGTGTTTGGCTTATTTCACTTAATATAAGGTCCTCTGGGGTCATCCATGTCATAACAAATGGCAACATCTTCTTTTTAAAGTATTACACATGGTTTCCAGTTTGCTTCTATATCTTTTTTTGTTTGTTTGTTTGTTTGTTTCTGAGATGGTCTCACTCTATCACCCAGGATGGAATATAGTGGTGTGATCATAGTTCATTGCAGCCTCAACCTCCTGGGCTCAAACAACCCTCTAGCCTCAGTCTCCCAAGTAGGTGGGTCAACAAACATGTGCCACCATGACCAACTAATTTTTTATTTTTTGTAGAGACAGGACAGGATCTCCCTATGTTGCTCAGGCTGGTCTTGAACTACGAGGCTCAAGTGATCCTCTTACCTCAGCCTCCTAAAGTTCTGGGATTACAGGCATGAGCCACCCTGGAGAGCCTGTTTCCGTATCTTGGCTATCATGAATAATGTTACAGTGAACACGGAGTGAAGATATCTTTGTGAGGTGGCAATTTCATCTCTTTTATGTACATACCTGGAAAAGAGATTGCCGAGTCATATGGTTGTTCTGTTTTTAATTTCTTTAGTAACCTCCATACTGTTTTTGATAATGGCTATACTAATCTACATTCCCACCAACTGTGCACTGGGTTCACTTTCTTCACACCCTTGCCAACACTTATTGCTTGTCTTTTAGGTAATAGCCATTCTACCAGTGTGGTGTGATTATCTCGTCGTGATTTTAATTTACATGTCCCTGATAATAAGTGAAACTGAGGCTGTTTTTATATATCTCTTGGGCATTTTAATGTCTTCTTTGGAGAAATGTCTGTTTAGGTCCTTTGTCCATTTTTTACTTGGGTCATTTGTTTTTCAGCTGTTGGGTTGTAAATGACCTTAATAAATTTTGGATATTAATCCCTTATCAGAAATATAGCTTGCAAATATTTTTTCCAAGTTTATAGATTGCCTTTTCGTTTTGTTGATTGTTTCATTTGCTGTGTAGAAGCTTTTTAGTTTAATATAGATCCATTTATTTATTTTTGTTTTTGTAGCTTGAAATTTACTTTTTCCTTTCCAATTTGGATGTTTATTCTAATTATTTTATTATTATTAATTAATTAATTTTCTTATCTTATTTCTCTTGCTAGCACTTCCAGTACTATGCTGAATAGACGTGGCAAGGGTGGGCATCTCTGCCTTGTACCAGATCTTAATAGAAAAGTTTATAGTTGTTCCCTATTGATTATAATGTTAGCTGTGAGATTTTCATTAATAGCTTTTATTATATGGAGAAACTTTTCTTCTGTACCAAAACTGTTATGTGTTTTTATCAAGAAAGGATGCTGAACTTGGTGACACTTTTTCCTGCAGCAGTTGAGCTGATCATGCTTTTATCTTTCATTCTGTTAATGTGATATATCACAGTGACTGATTTGCATATATTAAACTGGCTTTGCATGCCAGGGATGTATCACACCTGATCATTGTGTGTCATTTTTTTGATGTTTTTCTGAATTAGTTTTGCTAGTGTTTTACTGACTATTTTTACATTAATGTTCATTAGAGATATTGACTTCTAGTTTTCTTTTCTTGTGGGATCTTTCTCTAGCTTAGGTAGAAAGGTAACTCTAGCCTTGTAAGATGTTTTTGGAAGTACTCCCTCTCTCATTATTTTGGGAAAGAGTTTGAGAAGGATTGGCAATAATTATTTGAATATTTGGCAGAATTCAACCATGAAGTAATCTGGCTCTAGGCTTTTCTTTGTTTAAAAGTTTTTAATGTCTTCTTCAACCTCTTTATTGCATTATTGGTTTGTTTAAGCTTCCTATTTTGTCTTGATTCAATCTTGGTAGGTTATATTTTTTTCTAGAAATTTGTTCATTTCCTCTAGGTTATCCAATTTGTTGACATATAATTGTTCACAATAGCCCATTGCGATCCTTTTTTTCTTTCTGAGGCATCTGTTATAAGGTCTTCACTTTCATTTATATTTTATTTATTTGAGTCTTCACTCCTTTTTTCTTAGTCTAGCTAGATGTTTTTTGATTTTGTTTACTTTTTCAAAGAAACATCTCTTGGTTTTATTGATTTTTTTGTTTTATTTTTCTGTTCTCTGTTTAATTTATTTATGTTCTGATCCTTTTTATTCCCTGCCATAGGTTTTTTGTTGTTGTTGTTGTTTTGTTTTGTTTTGTTTTGTTTTGAGATGGAGTCTCATTCTGTTGCCCAGGCTGTTAATGTGGCATGATCTCAGCTCACTGCAACCTCTGCCTCCTGGGTTCAAGGGATTCTTGTGCATGCCTCAGCCTCCTGAGTAGCTGGGATTACAGGTGCTTGCCACCAAGTGGGGCTAATTTTTGTATTTTTAGTAGAGACAGGGTTTTGCCATGTTGGCCAGGCTGGTCTCAAACGCCTGACCTCAAGTAATCTTCCTGCCTCAGCCTCTCAAAGTGCTGGGATTATAGGTGTGAGCCACTGCGCCCACCCTATTATTTCATTTATTCTGCTAAATTTGGGTTTAGTTTTGCTTTTTCACTAGTTCCTTGAGGCATAATATAAGGTTATATATTTTGGATCCTTTTTCTTTTAAGTTGGCATTTCTTGTTGTAAACATTCCTCTAGAACTGCTTTTCCTACATCCCATGGGTTTTTATATGTTGTATTTCTATTGTCATTTGACTCAATAATTTTTTGTTAAATTCTCCTTTGATTTCTTCTTTGACCCATTGGTTGTTCATGAGCATGTTGTTTAAATTCGATATATTTGTGAATTTACCAAGATTCCTTCTGTTATTGATATCTAGTTTCATACACTTATAGTTCAAAGTAATACTAGATATGATTTCTATCTACTCAGATTTTTTAACACTTGTTTTGTGGCCTATATGGTGCATTCTGGGAAATGTTCCATGTGTGTGTACTGGAGAAGAATGTATATTCTGCTGCTGTTGTGTGGAAACTTTCATACATGTCTATTAGGTCAATTTGATCAAAATTGCATTTCAAGTTCTATATTTTCTCATTAATTTTCTACCTGGCTGATCTATTATTAATAGTGAGGTATTGGCATCCACTAGTATTATTATACTGCTGAAAGTGAGATATTGAAGTTCCCTACTATTATTGTATTGTTATATATTTATTATATTATGTTCATTAATATTTGCTTTATGTGTTTAGGTGCTTTAATGTTACCCACTCCCTATAATTTATACTTTTGTTGTCACAATGTACATCTTTTTATTGTGTATTTATTTCTTAATAACTTACTGTAGCTATAATTGTGACCATTTTGACTTTTAACCTTCATAGTGGACACTGGAAATATTTACACATTATCATTGCAGTAATGGAATATTCTGAATTTTACTATAAATTTATTTCTATCAGTGAGTTTTATACTTTGATATATTTCCACTATAGTAATTATAATCCTTTTATTTTCAGTTGAAGAACTGCTTTAAACATTTTTTGTAAGGCAGTTCTATTGGTGATAAATTTTCTGACCTTTTGCTTATCTAAGAAATAATTTGTTTATCCTTCATTTTTGAAGAACAGCTTTATTGGCTATAGTATTTTAGGTAAGCAGTTTTTTTCTTTCAGCACTTTAAATGTCTTATCTCATTCTTTTCTGACCTGTGATATTTCTGCTAAGAAATCACTGATGGTCTAATAAGGATTCCCTTTTATGTCACTTGACATTTTTCTCTTGCTGATTTTCCAATTTTCTCTTTGTCTTTGACTTTTGACATTTTGATTATAATATTCCTCAGTGAGCACCACTTTGGGAGAATATGCTTGAAGACTTTTGAGCTTCATGGACCTGTATGTTCATATCTCTCATCCAACTTGGGAAGTCTACAGCTATTATTTTGTCAAATAAGCTTTATGTGCCTTTTTCCATCTCTTTGCCCTCTGAAACTCTCATAATCTGAATATTCATTCACTTAACAGTGTTTTATAAGTCCCATAGACTTTCTTTTTCTTCACTCTTTTTCATTTTTTTCTCTCTAACTGGGTTATTTTAAAAGATCTGTTTTCAAGTTCAGAGAGCGTTTTTGCTGCTTGATCTAGTCTGCTGTTGACTCTTATGTGTACTTCTTATTTTATTCATTAACTTCTTGAACTCCAGTATTTCTGTTTGGTTCTTTCTTATATCTATCTCTTTCTTAAATTTCACAATCAGATTATGAATTATTTTCTTGATTTTACTAAATTGTCTATCTGTATTGTCTTGTATATCATGAATTCCCTTTATATTATTGTGTATTCATCTTCAGGCAATCTGTAATTTTCATTTATTTGGGGTTATCTACCAAAGAACTATTGTGTTTCTTTGGTGATGTCATGTTGCCTTGCTTTTTCATGTATCTTTTGTTCCTGTGTTGATATCAGTGCATCTAGAGGAATAGTAACTACTTTTAATTTTACAGATTTTTTGTAGGGAAAGACTTTCATTTGCAGATGGGTCTTAGGCTGTCAATAGGACAGGGTGCATTGCCTCTGATTCTGTGTGAGTGCATTGGTATAGTCTTTGTGTATCTTCTTCAGCTGTGATCAACATTGGTAACTGCAGGTGCCTCAGTGGTCTACACTGTAGGAGTTTATGGCAGCAGTAGTGGCAGGGTAAGTTGTATGGTTCTTGGTGAAAAAGGGCTTTAGAGGTCTTTCTGTTTATGTTTTCCCCACAGTAGAGAGACTCAGCTGAGGGGATCCCTCTTGTTGTCTGGTTTGACATGTCCCACAGGCAGCCACAGTGGTGCTGTACTACAAGGCACAGGTACTCAGAGTGGCTATAGAGCTGGGATCCTGAGCTCAATGTCTTGTTTCATTACTATAACACCTGTGACATTGATGCAGGTTCATTCTCGGAGGTGCAGGAGGATGCAGCCATCCCACCAAGCTAGGGCTGTGGCTCTTAGGCACTCCTCTGTAGCTTGGAACCAAGAAAACAGGGAGGTAGTTCTGACTTTGGTCCTGGGGGTCAAGGTGTAATACTGACATAGCTCTAGGGAAGAAGTGGTATTCTAGAGGCTTAGGACTTATGGATCAAGCCACAGCTGCAATTTAGATCCTGGAAGCAGTGGAGGACAGACAATTTGAGCACTGAGAGAGGGGTGTACCATATAGTGGTGACTCTGGACCCTGGAGTGGTAGGGCATAGCCGTGGGCCAAAGCTCTGCAAGGTTCAGTGCATCAGCAGCGATAACCCAGGAATGATGCGGCGCAGCTATAACTTGGACTCCAGGGAGTAGGGGGCAGTACAAAGGTGTCTTCATTCCCCATGGAGGTGAGGTGCCTCAGCAGTTCAGATTCCAAAGGGCTTGTACAGACTCAGGGAAGTAAGGTGCTGAGGCTCTTCAGCCCAGAAGACAAGGTAACCCAGCTCAGCCAAGGCTCTATTTCCCTGTGGCGAAGGGTGCCTGTTAACTCAGGTTACAGGGAATACAGCTGCTCTGCTGGGCTGGGGTCCAAACATTAGATTGCTTCAGGCACTGAGGGGGTATTGCTGTTCTTCCAGCTTGGCAACAGTTTCTTTGCTGCAGGGGAGCATGTGATTCTTAGGGACTGAGTGCTGCATGTGCTTGGATGATGGAATTCTGACTTATCCTCAGGACTAAAGCTCCAATTCCTGGGGGACAGGACACTGGGTTGGTGTATTAGTCCATTCTCACACTGCTATGAAGAAACACCTAGGACTGGGTAATTTATAAAGGGAAGAGGTTGAATTGGCTTACAGTTCTGCATTGCTGGGGAGACCTCAGGAAACTTAAAATCATGGCAAAAAGCAAAAGAGAAGCAGACACCTTCTTCACAAGGTGGCAGGATGGAGTGAGTGCAAGCAGGGAAAATGACAGAAGCTTATAAAACCATCAGGGCTGACAAGACTCACTCATTATGAAAACAGCAGGGGGGAAACTGCCCCCAGGATCCAATTACCTCCACCTTGTCCCTCCCTTGACGCATGGGGATTACAATTTAAGATGAGATTTTGGGTGGGGACACAGCCAAATCATATCAGTTTATTTAGGTACTGATGGGCTGTGGCTGCTTTTCCGGCTGAAGTACGGCTTCTTGGCTGGGCAGAAGTGTCTGGTCCTTGGGTGGCAGGGCACCACATGGGCTCAGGCACAAAGGTTACACTGCCTTGTGGGGTCAAAGGCTGAATTCCCAAGGAGTGGGCAGCTGGTTGGTTCAGTTGCTGGGAGAGTAGCTGCTCTCCTGAGCCTAGGCTCTGAGTGGACAGGGGTGGAGCTCAGCAGTGAATGGGATGAGGGAGAGGGATTCTCTCCTAGGCAATATGTTTCCCAAGGACAAGGAGCTGCAGCAGTTTAACTGGGTCTGGTGCTTTTCCCTGTGTGAGAATGTGGTGTAATGATGGTAGAGCCTCAGGAATGAAAGGATGCAGTGGCTACTTGCCCCTGGAGCAGGGCATACTCTATCAAGGGCTCTGGTTTCAAGATTGTGATGCACAGTAGAAGCATAGACCACAGGGGGTGGGGAGCAACGTGTGATCTTTTAGAGTAGTGCAGCTGTGTGAACTCCAGTCAACACCCTAAGCTGGGCTTAGAACCGGTGAATACTGCAGGGTTTTTCAGTAACAAAGATTGTAGGTATTCCCCATGGCGATGAAAGTTGCTAGGGGCCTCCTCCTTCCCGTTTCCATCATGGGAGAAATACTCCCTGTTTCTGAGCTGATTTTAGCTGGGGGAATGTGTGGCGGAGTCAAGGTGTTCTCTTCTCATCTCTGTGCAGCTCTTCTGAGTTTCTGTGATCCTCAGGGTCTCTTCACTGCCCTGCTGTACTTCAATGCTTTCCTTTAGTTGCTCTGACCAAAACGTAGTTATTTATTTGTTGTTTTGGTAATCTTTTTGGTGGAGAGGGATGAGAGTTAGGCACTTCTAGTGAGACATCTTGATGATGTCTCAAAAACTCTATCTTCCTATTGTTCTATTTTCAAGTTTGCTAATTCCTTATGACATATTTATTCTGCTAAGTCTCTGCAGGGAGTTTTATTATGATTATTGTATATTTCATTTCTAAAATGCTGATTTCCTTATTCGTGTGTTCTATCTCTTTAGTGAAATTTTCTGTTTTTTTATTATGCTTTAAGTTCTGGGGTACATGTGCAGAACATGCAGGTTTGTTACATAGGTATACATGTGCCATGGTGGTTTGCTGCACCCATCAACCAGTCATCTACATTAGGTATTTCTCCTAATGCTGTCCCTCTCTCCTAGCCCCTCATGCCCTGACAGGTGCCAGTGTGTGATTGTTCCCCACCCTATGTCCAAGTGTTCTCATTGTTCAACTCCCACTTATGAGTGAGAACATGTGGTGTTTGGTTTTCTGCTCTTGTGTTAGTTTGCTGAGAATGATAGTTTCCAGCTTTATCCATGTCTCTGCAAAGGACATGAACTCATCCTTTTTTATGGTTGCATAGTATTCCATGGTGTATATGTGCCACATTTTCTTTATCCAGTCTATCATTGATGGGCATTTGGGTTGGTTTCAAGTGTTTGCTATTGTAACAGTGCCACAATAAACATACATGTACATGTGTCTTAATGGTAGAATGATTTATAATCCTTTGGGTATATACCCAGTAATGGGATTGCTGGGTCAAATGGTATTTCTGGTTGTAGATCCTTGAGGAATCACCACACTGTCTTCCACAATGGTTGAACTAATTTACACTCCTACCCACAGTGTAAAAGCATTCCTATTTCTCCACATCCTCTCCAGCATCTGTTGAGAATATTTGTAGTTTCTTGTTGAATTACTTTTGTTGACAAATAATTCTAACATTCTGCCATCTCAGCATTGCGTCTCTTTTTTTTCTTTTCTTTTTTTTTTTTTTGGTCAATCAAGTTGTGATAACTTGGCTCTTGCTTTGACAAGAGCTGTTTTATTATATCTTGTACATTTTGGCTGGTATGTTGGGAGACTCTGGATCCTAGTTCAGTCTTTTATTTCAACAGGCAATTACACTCTTTAGCTTAACCATGTAAATACTGACCTAATTTTCTGGCCTACAGTTTTAATGACAATTTAATTTTGAGATACTATTTTTATCTGCTTAGTTGGCCTGATGCTGTTAGGTCTTTTTCTAATCCTTCTTGGTGCCACCAGTGGGGACCAAAAGTGCTTCCCCAGGCAGGGTATCTCCATTAGCTAGGCTCTGGAAGAGCACTTTTCCTGGCCCCTTGTTGTCTGTGGGTTCTCGCCTGATTCCTGCCTCAGCATTCAGGCATCATGGGTTGCTTAGTGTCTGGTGTGAGTTGTAAAGGCTGGGGAACTTTAGCTTCCAGGCACTTCCCTTGGCCTCTTGTCAGCAGGATTCCATTTCAATAAAGGGAGGAAGGGTCCTACCTGAGTTTCTTTTTCTTACTGATTTGGGAATTATAAGATGCCAATACTGGATCTCTTTGTGCTGGTGTGGGAGTTGGGGCAAGAACTGGAAAATGTTGAGGCACAGTATTGTTCCTTCAATCCTGCAATCCTTAACCAGTCTACCTTCCTCTTTCTGCATCTCAGAGTCCTCCTATGGTTGCCTGTTGTGTTATCTTTAAGGTTTATAATTGTGCTTAGAGGAGAGGAACAAGGAATGACGAGTCTATGCCATCTCATCCAGACTGCATGTCAAGGGTATCTTTCTTTCTACAGGTCAAGTTCCTGTTACTCTCTCATTTAAATTATTCAGTTAATTCCCATCACTCTCAAGTAAAATCAATACTTCTTAATCTGACCTTATCAATTAGGACCCTGTGCTACATGTAACAGAAACCGCAATTCAAATAATAATTTTAAAAACCTCTATCTTGGCTTATATCTGTAAAGTTCAGAGTCTTCAAGTGTGGCCTCATGCCAGGCTTAAACCGTATGACCAGAATCCATCACTAGTCTGCTTTTTCTGATTGGCTCTCTCATAGTGTTTATAAAATATTTGCCACTTTTTTTCTTAGGGTCAGCTTATTCATGTTCATACGCCAAAGCAAGAAAAATATATTTAGACCCTAACACATCCACCCTTACACACTAAGCAAGAAGGCTAAATGTCATGGATTTAATTCTGATGAGATAACTTTCTCCGTATTTGAACTCTAAGTATGTGGTGGGGTCAGGGAAGGCATCTTCTTACTCCTGTTTCCTGAAGAGTGTGTAGTAGTCAATATTTCCTGAAGCACATGGGCTATAAGGAAGTGAAAATTCAGTTCCTATTATTTAAAGAAAGGGGAAATGGGTTCATCCGGACCAAAAAAAAAAAAAAAAAAAAATCTGCAAATGTAATTATAATGGTTTACAAGTACTGCCCTCATTTCTACCTGTTTGCTTTGCTGCTCTCCACTCTTCCAGTATGTCATTTTGTGCTCCCAAGAAATCATTGAGAAGCACTTTCAGATTTTTAGATGTATCATGCTTTTTCCACCTTGAAGACTATGGTCATGCTATTCTCTTTGCTTGAAACACTCAACTCCATTCTCCTCCAGTAGTATGGTTTGAATGTATCCCCAAAATTCATGTGTTAGCAAGAAGGGCCTCACCAGATGCAGGTCCCTTAGCCTTGGAATTTCCAGCCAATAAAACTGTAAGAAATAAATATTTATTCTTTATAGATTACCTAGACTCAGGTATTCTGTTACCTCAGCAAAAGACAAACTAAGACAAACAATTGATACTGAGTAGCGAGACTGTTGTTATAACAAATACCTGAAAATGTGGAAGCAGCTTTGGAGTTGGGTAATGGAGTAGAAGAATTTGAATGAGCAGGCTAAATCATCATGAATGGAGTGTTAAGGGCAATTCTGGTGAGGGCTTAGAAAAAGACAAGAGCTGTAGGGAGAGCCTACAGTTTCTTAGGAGTTACTTAAGTGGTTGAGATCAGACTCTTGGTAGAAATTTAAACAGTAAAGGCTACTATGACAAGGTCTTAGTTGTAAATTAGGAATAGGGTATTGAAAAATGGAGTAAATGCCATTCTTTTTATAAAGTTGCAAAGAATGTGGTGGAATTATGTCTGTGTCCTAGGACTTTGTGGAAGGTAACACTTTAGAGGGATGAACTAGGACATCTGTCAAGAAATCTTGAAGCAGCCAAGTGTTTCCAGGGCTGCATGACTTTTTTTGGTTCCTTATAGTAAAATGAGAGAAGAGGGAAATGATTAAAGATGCAATTTGTAATTAAAAAGGAAACAGAATGAAAATATTTAGAAAACTCTCAGAGCCTAGCCAAGTAAAGCATGTTTGAGAGAGAATATTAATAGTGTGACCAAGGTGTTTGCTAAAGAAACTAATTTGGCTAGAAAAACACCAGGTTCTGTTTGTCAAGACAACGGAAGAACGACCCTAAGACATTTCAGGTGTGCAGAATGCAACAGCTGTAGGGCCATGGTGATCTACTCCTAAATTTAAATGAATGTTGCGAAGAAACTGTGGGCCAAGACAGAGACTTGTCACAGGGATGGAGCTACCACAGAGAGCCTCCACTAAGGAAATGTCCGGCAGAGCCATAGGGGTGAGGCCACCACATAAACTCCTTACTCTCATAATGTTTAGTGGAGCCATGGGAGTGAAGCGGATCCTGAAACCCCAGAACTACACAGCAACCAATGTGCAATTGCAGCCTGGGAGAGCTGCAGGCATTAAGACTCTAACCCATTAGTGCTGCTGGGTGGACTGAGCCAAACAAAACCCTAGGGACAAGGCTTCATGAGGATGTGGGGGCCCACTGCCTTCCCATTGTGCCCAGGTGTGAGACAAGGGCTCAACACAGATTATTGTCTAGTTTTTAGACATAATGTGGTTTTTGTTGTTGGGTGTAGTATTGACTTAGGGCCTGTCACTTCTCTTGTCTTGCCTCTCTCACTCTCTCGAAATGGGAATGTATATCCTATGCCTGCCCCACCATTGTGTTTTGGAGGCATGTAACTTTTTTGGTTTCATAGACTCACAGATGGAGGGGAATTTGCCTCAAGATACATCATGCCTTGAGTGTGACCCATATCTAATTTAGATGAGGCTCTGGATTTTGAACTTTTGAGTTGATGCTAGAACCAGTTAAGACTAGGGTGAGATAAAAAGAATTTATTTTGTGTGTTAGAATGACATACATTTTACAAGCCAGGGGGCAGCATGCTATTGTTTGAATGTGTCCCTAAATGCAAAGGTGTTGAGAAAGAGAACCTTTAAAAAGTGATTATGTCATAAGGGCTCTGCTTTCATGAGTAGGTTAATGCCATCGTTGCAGGAGTGGGGTAGTTGTCATGGGAATGGGTTTCTGATAAACAGACGCCCTCCCCTGTCTCTCACGTTTATGCTGTCTTGCCCTTCCACCTTCCACTATGGTATGATGCAGCAAGAAGGCTCTTGCTGTATGTGGGCCCCTTGACCTTAGACGTTAGAGCCTCCAGAACTGTAATAAATAAATCTCTGTTTTTTATTACCCAGTCTCAAATTTTCTGTTGTATCAGCACAAAACAGACTAAGACATGCAGCCATTTTCCCTCTAGACACATGCACACACACCTATGACCTATGTCTTGTGTTGTCTCTTATGCTTCTGTGTTCATTCCAATACTTGCTCTGCAACTCTCTCTTACACTCAAAACTAGGTGATGCCCTGCTGATTTTTCAACCTCCTTTACTTCTTTCACCATCACACTTATTATACCCTACTGCAGTGGCCTGGTATTAGCTGTGTATCCCACCAACTTACAAGGAAAGAATTGTGTCTTATTCACAACTTGACCCTTATTACCTAACAAAGAGGCTCTCGAGTGATCCACTTTAAAAAACTCTAAACGATCATATCATGCTATGAGTACATGAAGAAGAGAACAATTACAATGTTTAGGTAAACAAGGAGGAGTCTTTGCAGTAGGTGCACCTTGAAAAAGGAGTAGAAATTTTCCAGGTCTTAGTTTCAAGAAGGCATTTCAGGCAGTAGAAAGGTATTTCATGGAGACAGGCAAGTATAAGAGATATACCACCTGTTAAAATGAAACTGAACAGATCCCCCTGTCCCCATGGGCATTATCCATCTGTACCTTCAAATCCATGCTGAGGCTGCTTCTGCAAGCTTAAGAAATGGGTATTTTGCAGATCCCTGGAGTCCACATGACATTGCCTGGCCTTGTTTGTTACTGCTCTTTTTTCAGTGTGTAGGAATGAAGAATGAGTGCCAATAAATCTGAATGTCAAAACTGAAATACAAATGTCAAGACCATTCCACATCACTGGTTGTTTTGAATTCTGAGCACAATTTGTGCAGGCTACTATGCTGGGGAGAACCACTTGGCTATGTCTCCATTTACTAATCAAAGGCTACTCCAGGCATAACAGACCTAGGTTGCAGGCAAATGGCCTTCTTACGCCATACAAGCACAGACTAACTCATCAAGTTAAAAAGAATAGAGTTTGAAATTACTTTATGAGTTTTAAGAATATTTCCTGTGAGAGAAATTTTGAAAGTTGCTCAATTAAAAGCAATTGTACTTTATATATTTGATTTTTTATTGCGGTGTTGTCTTCATTTAGGTTGAAATTAGAGAATCTAGCATTGTTATTGGTGTTTACTTATTTGACAAGCAGAGCAACTCAAATTATTCAGCAGGAGCAGAAGGGGTTGGTTGATCCTACGTTGTATTTATGCCTTATGTTGTATTTTAAGATCTTATGCAAGTAAATAGAATCACATAAAGGTAAGAAACTACTGGAGCTGTGGCTCACACCTGTAATCCCAGCACTTTGGGAGACTAAGGCAGGCAGATCACCTGAGCTCAGGAGTTCGAGACTAGCCTGGCCAACATGGTGAAACCCTGTCTCTACTAAAAATACAAAAATTAGCTGGGCATGGTGATGCACGTCCTTGGTCCCAGCTACTTGGGAGGCTGAGGCAGGAGAATCGCTTGAACCCGGGAGGAGGAGGTTGCAATAAGCCAGGATCACGCCACTGCACTCCAGCCTGGGCGACAGAGTGAGACTCCATCTCAAAAAAAATAAATGAAAAAAAAATAATAATGAAAAGAGAATATACTATCTCCTTTGAGAAGAAAAAGGAGAAAATACGATATATTAAGGTCCAAGTTTGAATCAGGAACTTAAAAAATATACATATATTATTTTACTTAACCCTCACTAGAAACATGCATATTTGCCCAATACCTAACTTTATCAAATGTTAATATTTTACTATATTTATTTCAGAATGACTTTTAAGAGAATCAAGAATTGTAGTTATTTGTGAAACTCTGTGCCTTCCCTAGTTATATTCTATCACTCTATCAAGAAAGCCATGATACTGTCCTTCTTTATTATTATTCTCATACAGATTTTAGATGGTTAACAATAAAAGATACTTTTTTAAAGCTTTATTTATTGCTGCCTTGATTGTATATCAATATTCTATCTAGTGGTGTCCATTTGTGGACTATCTCTTCTTTTCATCTGCTTTATTTTATTTTAAAACCTCTGCCATTATCATACTTATTATAGCTTTATTATGCACCTTAATATCAGGTAAGATAAATCCATTACTTATGAATATTATTACTGGCTTGGCTCTTCCATGTAAACTTTTCATAAATTTGTCAAGTTTTGTGAAAAGTCTTATTGGCATTTTCATTGGAATTGCATTAGGATGATTAGTTTAAGGAACATTGTTATCTTCACAAAATTAGGTCCTCTCACTCATGAACCTATTTTTCTATTTAGATTTTCTATTATGAATCTATATTGACATCTATTTATCTATCTACATCTTTTTTCTGTAATGATCTTCTACAACTACAAGCTTTAAGTTTATTTCTAACTGCCCTAAAGACACTGTTGCTATTGTGAATAGCGTTTATTTTCCAATGGATATTATTTTCCGATGGAATATGTTCCAATGGACTATTTTAGGTATGTGGAATTTTTAAAAGTCAATCTTATATTCATCATCATTGTTGAAATTCTAGTGTAATAGGCTCACTTTTCTTCTTATTAAAGGACTTTTTTCGGGTAAAAGTCCAAGGTTGATAAGTTCTATTTGTCCCCAAATCCGAAAAACTGTCTTTCTTTTGTATTTCTCTAAAAAGATATTTTATGTCCAATTCTAAGGATAATAATCATTTTCTCTTCGCACTTTAAAAATATTTTTCACTGTTTTCTGGAATTTAATATTACAATGATTACTGTGCTATCATTTTTATTTTATCTCCTTTTAAGAAAATTGTATTTCTACTATTTCTTTATGGTAGTTTTTAAATAACAACTTTAATGAGATACAATTTACGTACTATGAAATTCACATGACATGTAAATTCAACATGTGCAATTCAGTTGTTTTTGGTATATATATATTCTGTGTGTGTGTATATATATATATATTTTCTGTGTGTATGTATATATATGTGTGTATATGTGTCTGTGTGTGTGTGTGTGTGTGTGTGTGTGTGTGTGTGTGTATATATACACATATAAAATTTAAAACTATCACCACTATCTAATTCTGGAATATTTCATCATTCCAAAATAAAATCCCATATGAATTAGCAGTCATTCCCTATGTCCTCAACCTCATTTCCTTCATTGCCACCCAATCCATGGCAACATGGCAACCTCTGAACTATTTTCAGGAAATGGATTTGCCTATTCTAGACAGTTTATATAAAATCATACCCTATATGGTCTTTTGTGCCTGGCATATTTCACTTAGGGTAATGTATTCAAGATTCACCTGTGTTGTACTACATATTATTCTTTGTATTGCAAAATAACATCCTAATGTATGGATATGCTACATATTTATTTATCAGTTTATAAACATTTGGGTCATTCTCAAATTTGTGCTATGAACATTCACATACAAGTTTTCATGTGTTTATGTTTTTATTTATTTTGAAAATATATACTCAAAAGGAATAGAGTGCTGGGTCACCTGGTATTCCATGTTTATCATTTTGAAGAGCTGTAAAGATTTTACATTTCCATCAGAAATATATGAGAATTCAATTTTCTTCATATTGGTACCAACACTTTTTGTCTTCTTGTTATTTTAGTCATGATAATATTCAAGAAATGGTATCTCACTAGGGTTTTAATTTGCATTCTAATAATGTCTAATGATGTTGAGCATCTTTTCATACATTCAATGACCATTTTTAAATCTTCTGTGGAGAAATATCTATTCAAATTATTTGTCCATTTTTAAATGAGTTCTTTACATTTTTGTTATTAAGTTGTAAGGTTTCTTTATATACTCAGTTGACAAGTGTCTTATCAGAAATAAAATTTCAAATATTTTATCTCACTCTGTTTATCTTCTTTTTATATTATTTGATGTTTATTTTGCCCGGTATTAGTACAGCTACTTGAGCTCCATTTTGGTTGATGTTTGCATGGCATATCATTTTTCTATCCTTTACCTTCAAGATATTTGATACATATAATCTGAATCTGAAGTGTATCTCTTGTAGATAGCATAAAGTTGGATCATTTTTAAGTCCATTCTGCTAATATCTGCCCTTTATTGGAATGTTTAACACATTTACATTTAATGTAATTGCTGAGAAGTGAGGATTTACTTCTGCCTCTTTGCTCTTTGTTTTTAGGTATTGTGGGTCTTTCTTTACTCCCTATTCTTCTATTACAGTCTTCCTTAGTATTAAATGAATATATTAGGATACCATTTTAATTCCCGTGTTTTTTTTTAACTATGTAATTTTAGATTTTATTTTTGTAGTGGTTTCCCTGTGGATTACAATGAACATTTTCACTTAAAACAATCTGGGGATTATAAAAAACATTTTTACTTAAAACAATCTAGGATTAATAACAACTTAATTTCAGTGGTAGACACAATCTGCTCATGTATAGCTCCATTTTCTCCTCCTTTGCACTATTATCAGTAGAATATGCATATGACTGTATGCATTGTAATATAATCAATGAAGTTTTTATTTATTGATTAATGTAGCTGCCCTTTAAGTCAAATGGGAAAGAAAGGGGCTTATGAATTGTATTGTCTCTAATATTTATCTGTGTAGTTATCTTTATTGGTACCCTGTTTCTTCATGTGAACTTAGGGTACTGTCCAGTGCTTTTTCTATTTTTTCATTTTAGCCTGAAGGACACCCTTTGGTATTTCTTGTGGGGCAGGTCTGCTATAAATTAATATTCTCTTTATTTCTCTCCTAGACCTTTATTTCTCCTTTAGTTTTGCAGGATAGTTTTGCTATTGGTTTTTTTCTTTCAATGGTTTGAATAAGTCATCCTACCACATCCTGCCTTCTATGGTATCTAATAAGAAGCCTGCTACTAATCTCATTGGAAATCTTATATGTGATGACTCCTTGTTTTGATACCTTTACAATTCTCTCATTGTATTTGTGTTTTGACAGTTTAATTATGATGAGTCTAAGTTATTGTATCTTTTAGGTTTTCTTACTTGGAGGTCATTGGGCTTCTTGGATGTATGAATTAATTTTTTTCAACAAATTTGGGCAGTTTTCAGCCATAATTTCTTCAAGTATTCTTTTTGCTTATTTTCTCTCTCGTCCTTCTAGGACTTCCATTATGCATATGTTAGTGTGATTGATGGTACCCCATAGCTTTTCTTGAGGTTTTGTTACCTGTTATTTATCTTTTTCTTGTTTCTGTTTCTCAAACCATAAAATCTCAATTTAGCTATTATCAAATTCACTCTTTTTTTCCTTCTGCCTGCTTAGATCTAGTACATATATATATATTTTTGAGACAGTCTCGCTCTGTTGCCATGGCTGGAGTGCAGTGGCGTGATCTTGGCTCACTGAAAGTTCCAGCTCCCGGGTTCACACCATTCTCCTGCCTCAGCCTCCCGAGTAGCTGGGACTACAGGTGCCCACCACCATTCCTGGCTAATTTTTCTTTGTATTTTCAGTGGAGATGGGGTTTCACCCTGTTAGCCAGGATGGTCTTGATCTCCTGACCTCGTGATTCACCCACCTCAGCCTCCCAAAGTACTGGGATTACAGGTGTGAGCCACTGTGCCCGGCCACTTAAATCTATTTTTGAACCCCTCTAGTGAACTTCTTTCAGTTATTGCTCATTTCAATGGCACATTTTATTTATTTATTTTTAAAATAATTTATATATAATTATTAATATTCTCTGTTTAAGGTATTATTCTGATTTTTATTTGATTACATAGATATTAAGTCCTGTAGTTTATTGAACATATTATGATATGTTAAGGTATGTTTAACTGACTTAAAGTATTTTTTTAATTGACATCAATATATGTATGGGCATCCTTGGAGAGACTTTAATTTACTGCTGTGCTTTTCTTCACCCCTTTTTGCCCCCACATGGGTTTACTTATATGTTTCTTCATGTATCCCATAATTTTTATTTAAAGCTGAACAATTTAAATAATATAATGTGACAACTCTGAAAGTCAGATTCACCTCACTTGCCAAAGCTCTTATGTGATTACTGATGTTTATGGCTTTTTTTTTTAAGTTTTGGTAACTTTCCTGGAATAATTCTGTGAAGTCTGTGTTATTTATCATTTGCAGTCACTGATGTCTCTTGTCCATTAACTTAGTGGTCCACTGATTTCTACAGAGATTGCCTTTAATATCTTGTCAAGTAGAACTCTCTTCCTTTGCCAAATATTCACGTTTGTGTTGGGGCAAGCCTTCAGTGCTCCAGCAGTTTACCACTCTGTGATTACCTTCACTTCTTGGTTTTTCAGGATTCAACAGCAGACAGAGGTGAGAGAGTAGGGCCTGCTCAGATCTTTCCTACCCTTGTGCACAACTCTGTTCTTGTGTATAACATTGTGAATCCCTGGGAATATGTAGAGATTTTCAAAGCCCACTATGAAATATTATTCCCCATATTTTCTTTTTAAACTTTTTGACGAGCTTCTTGTTTGCCCCAACTTGCTTTGCTGCCTCAGGCATCAGCCACATTAAACAATTGCTGCTGATTGCTTCAACAAACTCTCTCATGATAGGGCTTTCCTCCCTGAATGAGCTTTTAGTCAGGTCAGATAAACTTTAAAAACCCGTGACAATTCTTCAGTTTGGAACTTCTGAGGGTCTCCAAACTCTACCTCTTCCAGTGTTTAGTGGACTTCTAGTTTTTACTGCTTTTATGGCTGCTACGTTGTTAAATTGTAAAGTTCACACAGAGCTGGGGAAACGGGGATGGAAATAGAGCTTAAAATGATACAAAGCATGCTGGTTTTGTTGTTGTTGTTATTTTTACCAAGGCTCTGCCTTTTTTCTTCTATAAACAGTCCTTAGGTTGTTGCAAGCCTTTGGTTTATTTCTAGAGTTCTTTAAAAAACATTGATTTTTTTTTTAAAAAGTTACCTATCTTTCATGGATTTTATGGAGAGACCGATGTTTAGAGGGACTTACTTTATCATCTGGAAGTAATCTTCTTCATTGATAGGTCTTAAAAGTTTTGGCATTTCAGTACAACATAGATTATGTGAATTTATCTTTCATTATTCTGCTGGGTACTCAAAGGGAATTTTAATTTTAATTTGTATTTTTAATTCTGAAAATTTTTCACTAGTTTTATCTTCAATTATTACTTCTTTGCTATTCCTTTTGTTCAAGACTTTGAGACTTATTTTGTTTCATGTTGGCACTTTTAATCTATTCTTCATCTCTATTAGGTGCTATTTCAATGTTTTTTGTCTTGGTCTTGCTACTGCATTCTGAGTTAAATTTTAAATATTGTCTTCCAGTTTAACAACCTTTTTTATATTGTGACTAGTTTTTGAAATTTTTAGGATGGTTTAATTATTTTTTAAATTTAATTGAGGCGTTTTGTTTGTTTGTTTGTTTTTGATGGCGTTTCGCTCTAGTTGCCCAGGCTGGAGTGCAATGGTGTGACCTCGGCTTACCACAACCTCCGCCTCCCGGATTCAAGCCATTCTCCTGCCTCAGCCTCCTGAGTAGCTGGGATTTCAGGCATGCACCACCACACCCAGCTAATTTTTTGTATTTTTAGTAGAGATGGGGTTTCTCTATGTTGGTCAGGCTGGTCTTGAACTCCCAACCTCAGGTGATCTGCCTGCCTTAGCCTCCCATAGTGCTGGGATTACAGGTGTAAGTCACCACAGAAGTTTTTTTTTTTTTTTTAATCCTACCAATAAACTTAGAGTTTTCTTTTCTTTTCTTTTCTTTTCTTTCTTTTTTTAAACAATCTCTTGGGTTTTTTATTTTGGTTTTTGAAAATGAAGATTTTTTAAAAAGTTCTCTCCTGAAACATTATTGTATAACTTTTAAAATATTGATCATTCCATCTGGAGTAATTCTTCTGTGTATTGTTTGTGATGGTTGTAATTTTAACGTTAAATTTCACATGAATTTTGGAATTTCGATTTGCTGGCTCATTTTTGAGTGGGAGTTTGTTGTGTTTCACTTCACTTTTCCTCTTTTTTATGCTTACTTTTTTCTCCCTACCGTTTCTTGGCTCACATTAAAGAACGAATCATTACAATGTAATTGGATGTATCTGTGCTGAAACGGTATTAGGGACAGGGTAGATATGGTCACCCAGTCAGGAAGCATCTCATTGTCTCATTTTAAGTCTCTGGCTGTCATCTCCCTAGGCCTGCAGCTACCCAGGAATTAGAAATCTGAAAAGTGTTCAGTGACATCCCTCTACCCCCTTATTTATCCTGGGGAGATTTAAAACTTAAGCCTTCTCAGATCCAGGTGTCATTCAGAATAAGGTTATGTTGCAATAACATATAACCCTAACGTTTCTGTGGCATTGAAAAACAGCAACGAAGTTTCATTTCTCACTAATACTTAATGTCTGTTGTGGGTCCTGTGGCTGTGTCTCGTCATCACCTTTATTCTGTGACTGAGGTAGATGAGATTGTCTCTTTCTGGATCAAAAGCATATGGGAAAACGGATCAGTGACTTCTAAAGCTTCTTCCACAAGGCATCATATCATTTTTGCTCACATTCCATTGGCTCAAACAAGTCATGAGGCCATGCCTAACATTAGTAGCACAATAAAGTAGATTCTGCCCCACTAGAGGGTTAATATTTTATGTGAAAATATAATACGGTCTACCAAATTCTCTTTCACTTATTTTTTTTACCTGCAATAGTGTAACCTTTAGCTACCACTGTCTGCCTTGATTCCCTCAAACTGCCTGGACTTTTGCTTAAGCTGTGAACAACACTTTCTATTTCTATTGTATTCTGTGTACTTGTTTTCTTGATTTTAGCACAATTATCTCTTTGATTTTGTATTTTTCTCTTTGTGTCTCATTGTTCTATGTTTGGAGCATAGGAAGGTGCCTCAGATAATAAATTAAATATCCCATCTCATTCATAATGGCTTCCATTATTTTCTTAGAAAAAAAAAAAAAAAGCTTCAGAAATCCATAATTAAATCTCCTCTCTCTCCCACAAAGCAATCACCTTTTGGAATCAGTTTTAGTATCAGAATAGGGAGCCAACATCCTGTGTGTCTGGTGTAGGATGCAATCTTTATATTTTTTTAAGGTTTTGGTGTTAATTGATCTGGTAGAATTTTTATGTAACCAAAATTTATTCCTTGGCCTGAAATGTTCTCTAATTAGTTACTATAAATTGCTGCTTATTCAGCCGAGCTGTGCAATTTGGGGACTTTCGGTTTAATAAAAGCCTAATCTGCTCATTTGTTTACACTGTTTACCCCCTAAAGGCTTATGCTTTGTGACAGAAAACAATGCTTAATAAGTAGAAGAAAGCATGTTAATTGTAGGCACTGCCATGCTGCTGTGTACCTAAGAGCTGGGTTTGGCTGCAGCTCAAACAGGTCTTGGGTAGGACTAACCAAGTTGCCCTCAAGCTTAATTTCCAATTGTCACAAAATTCATCTTGGGCTTAGAGATGAATTTTAAATACTTCGAAGAGTAAAATGCTCTGTTACCAGAGTGGATCAGTGGAGCTCAGCTACCATTGATCTACACTCTAACTCTCTTCCTCCATCAAACTTTACATCCTCTAATGGAGCAATGTCTCACGTATGAAATAGTGGCCACTCACCCAAATGTAATATTGGTACCAGACAAAGGGAAACTAAGCTCTAACCTCTCTCCCCACCAAAAGTTCACATTTCTTCAGTCATATCATCATGTGGACAGAAATTAATTTCTTCTCTATGCTGTTACTGAAGAAGAGAGAATATATAAAACTCATGTATAAAAATACAGAAGTAAATCTCTATGTTACGTGAGTCCTATGAAGAATAATTGATTTCCATTACTGGATATCTTCAAATAAATGATCAATGGTAATTTGATATCACAAAAGAGAAAGCAGTATTTTTTATATAAAAGCTTTATTGGCATAACTGAGGTATAATGATATTTTTTAAAAAGTTACACACTTAATGTATACAACCTTAATGAGTCTGGTTGTATACATTACAAACAGTCTTGTGATACTGTTACCACAACCAAGGTGTGAAACATATCCATCAAGATGACGTGTTTTTGTGTATGTGTGCACATTCATGACGGGATATGTGTTACAGAGCTAATTTCTTTATTTAAAAAAGCTTTATTCATTTGAATTTTATTCCTTAAGATTATATTCTTTATTCAACACTTATTTTTCCTTCTCATCTCTCCTGATTCTTCCCCGTGCTTTAAAAAATGTCAATGTCTTCTTGAGACTGTCAAAAGACAACATTACAATAAATTCCATTATAGATATAATTGGCTTTTATAGGTGATCCATTAATCAGGGCAGCCTTCATTCTACAAAACTGAAGGAGTGTTCTTCTGGGCAGGGGCAAAACACTGGATTTTGAAAGGTGAAAAGTAGGAAATAGAAAAATGGAAAACATCTAGTAAACATCAGATGACCTCAGGTTACTTTTTTTAAAGGGGTAAAGCAAAAGAGACTTCCTTATCAGGCTAACTGAGGTAAACTGGAATCTCTTGTTTTCAGGAAAGATTGTTTTGTTTGGGGATCTATCTGTTTTCTTAAATTTTCATTTTAATTATGTGGCATTTAGCATGAGTGACCCCATTTTGGTTTGGTCTGGTCATTTAGGGCCTAGTGCAGGAGTTCATTCTGAAACAATGGCCTTCCATAATTTTGTTTAACAATTCTAAAAGAAAGTCTTCCTTCAACTCTATTCCTCTGTGCGGTTTCATCCCTCTCATTTACCTATAGATTCATGTTTACTTTTGTATCTTCTCAAAGGCAAGTTAAATAATACTGCATACTGAAGTCTGTTCAATGTCCCCACAATCATAATAAAATGCCCAAGACAGACTTATGAGCTTATCAAACTGTGTTGTAGATGTACTTTTAGGCTCATGTGAGATCATGAATATGGTGCATTCTCCTGAAGTATCAATTTTACTTGGTAGTAAAGTACTAAAAACATTATTCTATCATTAAAACAAACACAGATAGATTAGAGAGTATATCGCAAAATCTTCATGAACTTAATACTAAAATAAGAGTCTCAAAGCCGACTAGTACCCCAGATTGTCAATCAGCTTCTATTGGAAGCCTGTCAAGTCCACCATAAAGCAGCGGCCAAACCATTTCATGGGAGATAACGAGGACTCTGCAGTGAAGTCTGAAAGTGCTGCAGCCCTCTGGACCCTGTGGACTCTCTAAACTAATCAAATGTAATGTCCCTCTAAGGCAAAGCCCCAAACCAATGTGAAATTGTTGAGAGGAAACCAAAATTTATCAAATAGCTACAATAGAAGCAAAGGAAATAAAGTGGCAAAGAGAGAGAGGGAAAGGGAGACAAAGAAAAGGAGGAAAAAAAGCAGCACTACCGCAATGAATGTGAATTTTAAAATTATTTTCTCATTTATTATTTTGCAAAAATGACAGGAGAGGGAGCCCTAGAGCCATAATGCTAGAAAACTATTCTGACCCTTCCTCCTTCCTAAAAGTACAAAGAAATTCCAAAGAAGAAAGGAGGAGAAAGATGAGGAGGAGAAGGAAGAGAACAGAGGAGTAGGGGTAAAAATAGATCTTGGTCAACTCTCATACAAACTTACTATAAATTCTTACAAGGGAAGGAGAATAAAAACAGAACGATGCAGACAAGGAAATTATGCCATAAAGCTGATCCTAAAACAAATGAAAACTACAACCTAATATTTTTAAAAAATAGCTAAAATAAGAAGTTATGAAAAAAAGAAAAGATATATATCAGAATTAGAAAAACTCTGAAAAGAGGCAATTAGAAAAATTAAGATCTGAAAAGAGAAGTAACAGGACAAATTTAGAAATGAAAATGAACCTTTTTAAAATTGGTCTTCATTTTTACTCCATTGCATTCGACACCGTTGTTCTGAAAGTCTTTCCTGCTCTGGACTCTGGAAGATGTTAGTCCTTCTAATTCTCCAGCAGCTACTGCTTCCTGCTCTAATGCATGGCTCTTCATCACTGCCATAGAAATGGGATGTTTCCTATGGCTCTCTCTGGGTCACATCTTTCAGTTAACTCGGCTCACTGGCTCCAACAACTTTTAAAGTTTATAAATAACCTTAAATGTGGCTCCATTTCAAATAGACCCCTTAATTCTTGACCTGCTCCATACTTGACTATCCAGGTGCCTTTGGGATGTCTCGCTAGCATTTCAGATGGGTTATGTCTGAAGTCACCTACTACTCAGTGCTTAAATCTACCTCTCATATAAAATTTCATAATTTGGAAAATAATGTTTTCTTTCTGTCACTTACTCAGATTCAAAACTCCAGAAGCAACCATCACTGGTTTCTTCTTTATCATGTTCATTATATCAAATGTCCTTGTTTGCTCATGTTTGCCCCCAAAGTACCTCGAATCTGTTCTCTCCTTTAACTCTTCACTGTCACTCCCTCAACACCACTCACTACTTGCAATAAATAACTGTTTTTTGCCTTCTCTGACTTCATTTTGTCTCATCTGCTAGTGATGTTGTACAGCCTGATCTCAATTGGTAAGATTGGAGTTGTCTTCTAGGGGAGTTTATGAATGTAGACAATACTGAGAGTGTGGCCTCCTGAAGTTGCGTTTTTGACCTGGCTCTGTCTTCTTTAGGGCAATAGATTCTCAACCTGGTTTTGTTGTTAGTACAGTTGAAAGAATTAATTTTAAGGAAAACAAGTCAGAAGAAATTACAGTACAATAACTAGTAAAATAATCATGACTGCATTAAAATATTTTTAAATACCTCTAAAATGGTTCAAAGTATTACCCTCTAGAAGTGTATTGCTATTTATTGCCTTTTCAATACTCTTTTTTATACCTGAGGCAATGCCTTTGAGAACCTACTTGTAAAAACGTGTAACACCGTTTTCCTCTTACTCACAGTACATTGTACCTGATATTTGTAACATCACAAAACCCACAGAGCTAGGTGCTGACCAAATATACACAGTAAGTTATAGCATTGGGCAAATGAAACAATACTGCAACAAAAGATTCCTCAGTTCCAATACAAGAGAAGAAAAGAAACACAATTTAATTTCGAGAAAGCATTACCAGGTTGACATGTATATAAGGTGGCACACAAGAAACTATAAACTCTGGACAGAATATTACACAAATCTATACAGCATTCAAAGAAAGAACAATGGAAACTTCTCTTATCTCCTTGAGAGATAAATGGATGTACCCTGTCATCTGCTCTACACTTGTGAGATAGCACAGACCTCATTTGTAGGTTTACAATTCCAAGGGGAAGAAGACCAGAAAACTATACTTTAAAATCAAAAGGTCTATCTTGTTTGGGGGTTTATTAAGTTTACAAGGAAACACCCCAAAGGAGAAAAGGGTTAGTATGAAGCCACTTCTCTCCTCAAAGAAAATTTTATAATTTATTTTTACTGTTGCAACTACAATCACTTGTAACAACAACAAATCCCAGATTCCTTAGAAACTAGAAGCATGGTAATGAAGAGTTCTGGAAACATCTGCAAGCTACTGCATATAAATGGAAAATCACTGGGCTATAGAGATACAGTCAGAATTTTTGTGTGTGGAATTTTTAATGTATTTTATAATTTCACATCAACTTGATTTTTAGTCACATTTCCCACTCCCACATCCTTACCTTGGACCCCTTGGAATATAGAGAAAGACTGAGTGGTCTGGAGTCAGTTGGAATTCAGACAGTAGTAGGTCACACAGAGGCTCAGCAGGTGACTGGGAGATACTCAAGGTTCATAGGATAATTGGATGTCAGTCATTATTCTGATAGTGGAATTCAATGATATAGAAGAGGATTATTTAAACAATATGTAGTCAAGCAGTCTGCCAATAATTTATTGAGTACCTGCTATATGCCAGGGGCTAGATAATTTTCAAGAACAGAGAATATCAGCATGATAGAGTTCTAACAAAAGATGCTGAGACTTATTGGTGGGGTTGTATATTTGGAGAAGAGCTCTGGTGTCTGGAAAGTAAAAAGGGTAAAGAGATTTTACCCTAGGCTGGGTGCGGTGGCTCACACTTGTAATCCCAGCACTTTGAGAGGTCGAGGTGGGTGGATCACCTGAGGTCAGGAGTTCAAGACCAGCCTGGCCAATGTGGTGAAACCCCATCTCTACTAAAAATACAAAAACTAGCTGGGCATGGTGGCTGGCACCTGTAATCCCAGCTACTCAGGAGGCTGAGGCAGGAGAATCACTTGAACTGGAGAGTCAGAGGTTGTAGTGAGCTGAGATTGCACCATTGCACTCCAGCCTGGGTGACAAGAGCAACACTTCGTCTCAAAAAAAAAAAAAAAAAAAAGACATTTCAGCCCAATGTAGAGGAAACCTTTCTACAAACTTAGAAACTGGAATATTATGTAAGAGATGGTCTTCTGAGAAATGCAGACAGAAGCTGTGTAGCACTTGTTGACAATACTGATGGGGGATCCGTGCACCAAGCCCAATGGTGAACTCTAGGATCTCTAGGTCTCTAGGGTTCCTTCTAATTCAATAAGCCAAGTGAGACATTGTAGCAGACAGTGTCTCCAGGCAGGGTACTGAGCGCAGGTACTGAGCAAAGAGGATAGAGACAAGGGCTGTGAAACATCAGCCTTTTCCACTGGCAACTTTGAGACTCACTGCCTACAATGCAAGTAGTCCTATTCCCTAGCAACAGTTCAACTTGAAGAGTGGTTTCTGTAAATCCCTTTGACTTTTTGTCTTGCCTTGCTCCTGGCTTCATGGAGGTCCAATGTCCAAGAATAGAAGAGCTAGACCCGCCATGATACACCCTTGGACATGTTGTTCATGTCTGGATAGGTCCCTTGACTTCAATGTCTTTCTTCAAGTTCCAGCCTTTGGTTCTCTCTGTTTCCTCTTTGGATTTCTAGGCAGTTTCTAACTCTCTTGTGCTTGAATCTTATTTCTCAGTTTTCTGTCCCTATCACCTTCTAGACTATTACTTATGATTTAAAAACTAGATTTGCTAGCTATTTGAAAATCAAGTTAACATTAGTAAAATGTTTTAGCAATGCTCTGGGTTTCTCTAGCTTTACTTTTCTGGGGAAGGTGAGAGACATCTTCCATTTGATTAGGATATTTCTTAGTTTCCCTTGTGATTTTTGGTTTTAACAAATGAGCAAGCCCCAGGTTGATTATTGTAACAATTATTCTTACCTACGGGCAAGAAAGGGAAGCATATTCAACCACTAACATTGACTTAGCTTTATTTTTAAGCATCCCAATCATTAGCACCATTCATTCATCTAACAAATATTGAACTCTGTTTTACAGTAATTTACTGTGCTGAATGTTATGCGGAATGAGAGTGTGCATATTACATGTTAATGATATTGCCTGGCATTTAGTAGGTGCTTAATTAATGTTAGTATATCTGGCTGTTGATGATGACAAAAATGATGAAAGTGGCATACATAGCACTAATGAAGTCTATCTTCTGTGTTATAATATTTAGAAGTTATAGGAGATTAGCAAACAAACTGCAAAGTACCAAATAAGATATATTAAAGCAAGAGTTCAGTCTCAAATGCTAGTGAAGGAGACATTTTAAAATGTGACTAGGAGTCTCCCAATTTGAATTTTCACTTCCCTTAAGGTGACCTGAGCAGAATCCAAATCCTTAGACTTGATGTGGGTGGACGGCTGATGCACAGAGGAGCTAGGGGCACAATTGAGCTGGAAAGGCTGTTAACTGAAGGATCCTAAGACTGCCTAACTAAGGGGAATAGATCTGGGGAGCTGGAAGGTGGGAAAGAATTGAATTATTCTTTACCAAAGGGCAAAGGCAGGGATGTGAAAGTAAGTGAGTATTTTGTTCAGAGAGAGAAATAGTGGTACAGTGAATGCAACAAAGGTATTTCAAATGACTGAGTCCTGGGATAAGGAGCATGTGATGGAACAGGCCTGTTATGCAGACTAGTGTGCTCTGCTAGAGAAAAGTTGCACTTCGAAGATGTGACCACTGTCTGGAGGTACATATTTTAAACCATTATATCCATATCAGTCCCACCACCATGTTTAATCTCAGGAATCTGTAGAATTTTATCCATGGTATCAGGATCAGTAAGCACTGGAAATTAAGAGCATAAGACTGAAATAACTATGAAAACTTGTAGTTGAAGTGGTCACTCCATCAGCTCCCTTACGTGCTGGCAAGATACTGTTAGAAAAACATCTTTGTTTTTCTTTCTGTCTTCAAAAAATGAGCTGACACATTCCAGATGGAATGTGTCATTAAGGCCGTTAGCAGATTGCCAAGCCCTCCAACAATGAATTACAACTGTCAAGCTGTGGCATTATAGAAGTAAGGGTTAATCATTGTGTCACTGGTATCCACAGACTTCATAATTTTGGACTTTCTACAAATGGAAAATTGTAATCTTCAGCTGCCTTTTGCCAGGCTGCAGAATGGCAGCAGAGTCTAATGTGACAGATATATTACTGGTAAAAAGCCTGTTTACCTGGTGCAAACAGGGCTTATCTTTCAAGACACTATTTGAAGAGTACACAGAATTTCTTGGTAGAAGAATATTCTGGAGGATGGATATGTTCACATGCCCCTGTGGCATTTGTTTTCTCCATGTAACGTCTGTGTGATGTGATGGTAAATTCAGATTATCTGTTCCAATAGACACATTCAATTTAACACTCCACATGATCCATTGCTATCCCATGCTTTGCTTTCTTCGGATTCCTTTAAATTACCAAAGTCTCCTGTATGTGAGCTGCTTTGACTGATTTTCTTTTAGGAATGAGAGTAAAGCATCTCTTGCCAAAAAAAAAAAAAAAAAAACAACCAGAAAATTCCACCCTTAGTTATACATTTACTTTGTTTCAAATAGCATGTGAAAAACAGCAGTCATCTAGGTAAAAGAATGGGCTGAATCCACTAGAGGTGCTTACTATGAGTTTTTTAACCAAATTCCTTTACTCTAGTACCTTTGTGAGATCAGATATATTTAAAGAATGCTTGATTACGTGCTAGGAAAGTGGGAGAAAACAGAGCTCATTCACAACAGAGAGAGGAGGCCCTCGTGTGTTGTCATAAATGAGTAGCATCTTGGATAAATGCAAATATCTGGAAGTCAGGAGAGGGTGGACATGAGCAGAAAATGAATGTGCAAAAGGGTTTGAAAATATTTCAAACTTTATAAATTAGCTTGAAGCTACTCTGCATGATCTCACTTCTTTGAAAACAAACATGCTCATCAAGGGGATCAAATTGGTAAGGTCAGGTTTAATGAACTAAAACTGAAAAACTAAAAATTACAGCAACTGCCCAGAACCTTGTGTATCCTTATCAATTTATGATACTTACTCAGATATATTGATTTCAAGACAAAAATATATCTTTCAAATTGTGTCTACGTAAAATATCAGGCTTAATGTAGAAGAACAGGACCACCCATGGAGTGGTACTATTCACCAGGCCCTTTATTCTTATTTTTTTTAAATATTTTGAGACAAGATCTCGCTCTGTCACCCAGGCTGGAGTGCAGTGGCACAATCACGGCTCACTGAAGCTTTGATCTCCTGGGCTCCAACCATCAGCCCCACTCAGCCTCCTAAGTAGCTGGGACTACAGGCACGTGCCACCAAGCCCAGCTAATTTTCGGTTTTTGCTTATTTTTGTTTTGATTTTACGGTAGGGACAGGGCTTTGCCATTTTGCCCAGGCTGGTCTCGAAATCCTGGGCTCAAGTGGTTCACCTGTCTTGGTCTCCCAGAGTGTTGGGATTACAGATGTAAGCGTCACACCCAGCCTCACTAGGTTCTTTATTTTGTGATTGTGTTGAATTTTTACTACAATCCTCTGAACTAACACAAACATTTTATGATGTAGAAAATTCTGGTTTAAAGAGTATCAAAGAAACTGTCTGAGGTCATATGACTCTTGAGTGAGGAATTTTGCATTCAGAACTCTGTGAGGACTCCAGACCCCTATACTTCCTGTAGATTATCCTGCCCTCCAGTAAAGACACCTGTGTTGAATGAATGCAGACCATTCAAGGGATTTGGTGGAAGCATGACAGGCGCGGTAGAAAACTTGATCTGTGGATGTGGGAGCTGGTTTTGAAGTTTATTTTGGAAAAGTATGGTCAATCTTCTTTTAAATTGTCTGTAAATGTTTCTGCACTTATTTGTATGGGACTCTAAATGACAGAATAGATCGGGAAATCTATGACCCATCTATCTCCTAATACATCATTGAAGACAATTGCATCGACAAAAGTATGTGTATTTCATCTTTGCTGAAGGGCACGTTTAACAAAATGTTAGTTCAATAATCTCATTTGTAAACCTCAGAAATCTTGTGATGTATAATTTTTCACCTTAAAGGGTTTTTTCTTCTTTCATTCATTCATCTTTTTGACTTTATGAGAGAATCAGAATCTCTTTGACATCATTTGCAGAACATTGCAGACGAATAAAAGGGTGGTGATTGAGTTATTCTGGTGTTGAGGAAAGAGTGTGGGCTTTCAAGTCAGACATGCCCATGATGAAGCATAAATATGTATTTTAAGCTATAAAACGAAGACAACAATACTTCTCACAGGGTTGTGGCAAAAAATAAATGAGGTATTGCGTACAAAAAATATTTAGCTCAAAATTTGAACACACTAAGTAGTCCCTCCTCATCCATGGCTTCACTTTACAGTTTTAGTTCCCCAAGGACAACCGTAGTCCAAAAATATTAAGTGGACAATTCCAAGCTTAAACAATTTATAAGTTTTAAATTGTGTACTGTTCTGAACAGTTGTGATGAAATTTCACACCATTATGCTTTGTCCCTTTGTCCAGCACATCCATGCCGTCCACACTACCAGCCCACCAGCCACTTAGTAGCCCTTTCAGTTATCAGATCAACCATCGCAGTAGCACAGTGCTAGTGTTCACGTAACCCTTGTTTTACTTAATGGCCCCAAAGTGCAAGAGTGGTGATGCTGTCCATTTGGACCTGCCAAAGAGAAACTGCAAAGTGCTTCCTTTAAGTGAAAAGGTGAAACTTCTGGACTTAATAAGGAAAGAAAAAATTATATGCTCACATTGCTATGATCTATGGTAAGAATGAACCTTCTAAGTGAAATTCTGAAGAAGGCAAAAGAAATTCATGCTAATTTTGCTGTCACACATCAAGTGGCAGAAGTTATGGCTACAATACATGATAAGGGCTTAATTAAGATGGAAAAGGCATTGCATTTGAGGGTGGAAGACATGAACAGAAACGTATTTCAAATGACAGCAATCAGGTTCAGTACTGTTCGTGGTTTCTGGCATCCACAGGGGGCCGAGGATAAAAGGGGGCCACTATAGTAAGTGCTCAGTAAATGCTAGCCACAAAATCATTATCATTATTATTGCTATAATCACACATGAGAAAATCAGTTATCCTCTTCAGGTGTCAGATTCCAATCTTTAAAACTAAGGTTGAAATGAGAACACATGTGTGAAGCATTTGCCTTATAACACAAAGCCTTAATAAATGCAAATGACTCTTCTCCATCCATTTTCATCCAGACACCACTTTCTTGTCAACTAATTGCCCTTTGCTAGGCTTGGGAATGCAGATAGTCAAAACTGATGCTATTTTCAGAGCCCCAGAATTTCAACATAGCCTAGCTGGGAAGGTACACATTCTCAAAGTTACCTTCCCTGACTACAGAAGTTACCAAGTGTGGAAACTTTGACCCATACTTTATCTAATTAGATATCAATTAGCTTTCTGCTATAGGAAATGTACTACTGGGGGTTAGAGCATCCCAGTATATTGAAGTTAATCATGTAACTTTCATCAGCTTTTCTTGGAACTCATTTTTAGTCAGTGCTATTCAAATGTATGTGCACACAAATCCCCTGATGACCCTGTGAAAAAAGAAGGTTTAGTTTCAGGAGGTTGGGGAAGAGGCTGGAGGTTCTGAATTTCTAAGGTCTCAGTTGATGGCAATGCTGCAAGACCACCCTTTGAGTGGTTAGAGTCTTCGGTCCTTGCTAACATTGTGGTAGATAATGAGCCCTCACCCTAGTTAGACTGCAGCTTTGACCAGGAGATAACCTCAGACATTCCTTTGAAGTCATTTATCTTCCACTGTCAGCTTTGTGTCTCGTTTTTTCAGCATACTTTCATTTAAACGTGAATGCACTTAGAGTAAAAACACTCACTACTCCTCAAATTATTCCATTGAATCTTCTCTCTGCTGCTTTTGACCATCTGTTTCTTTCTCTTATTTAATTTTTTTTAAATTTTTATTTTAAGTACCCTTCCCCTTTGTCAGCTTTGCAATTTCCTACTCATCCTTCCAGACCCAATTCAAATCTCTCCTCCTCCGTTCAGAAACTGGCTTGAAGGGGAGATGTGTCATTGCCAGATCATGAGACTCTTGGACGAAATCTGCTGGAGGGTGGGAAAGTGTATGGAGGATGGAAGCAGATATACCAGTTAAGAGGCTAATGTATTAGAGCATGAAAGAGTTGACGTGGTCTTGAATCTAGGATGATCTCCATGGAGATGTTCCTGATGAGCTTATGACTTGGGCAAATTGGCTAAGCAACCTGAGCCTCTGGGCCTTTGTCTGTAAAATTGCAGAGATTGTCCTATAGTCTCTAAATTATCCTTCAGATTAAATACTCTGAATTTGGTGGGCTGTAAGCAAATGGGCACAGGCCTGCTCCAAAGACTTCTTAGTTTGGATTAGTACATTTTAATACGTCACTTCTATTGCTAAAGATCTTTATTCTCAAATTTTTCTGTCAAAGATTTTTCTGAAGTATCAACTGAGAATGAGGGGAAAACATTGCTTTAGGATATTCTATCTGAACTTATTAATAGCAAATGTTACAGAGATTTCTTGTGAACATTTAAGAAATAGAACTTATGCATCATATTCTACTGCTAGAGAAGCATTTGTTTACATAGAGACTGGGTCCTTTCATATCAGAAGGCAAGTGACACCTCAGGGAAACATCAGCTGTGTCTTTAAGCAGATATGAGTGTCAACAAGGTTTGAGTTCCTCAGGTGCCTTATTGACACTTCCTGTTATAAATATGACTTACAGATATTTTCAACAATGACAGTGACAATTGAGGCCTGGAATTATGCCCAACTGAACACTTAGATAATACAGCATTCTTTTCCTTTTTTAATTTTATTTAATTTATATGTTTTTAATTTTTTTTATTATACTTTAAGTTCTAGGGTACATGTGCACAACATGCAGGTTTGTTACATATGTATACATGTGCCATGTTGGTGTGCTGTACCCATTAACTCATCGTTTACATTAGGTGTATCTCCTAATGCTATCCCTCCCTGCTTCCCCAACCCCACGACAGGCCCCGTTGTGTGATGGTCCCCTTCCTGTGTCCAAGTGATCTCATTGTTCAATTTCCACCTATGAATGAGAACATACGGTGTTTGGTTTTCTGTTCTTGTGATAGTTGCTGAGAATGATGGTTTCCAGCTTCATCCATGTCTCTACAAAGGACATGAACTCATCCTTTTTTATGGCTGCATAGTATTCCGTGGTGTATACGTGCCACATTTTCTTAATCCAGTCTATCGTTGATGGACATTTGGGTTGGTTCCAAGTCTTTGCTATTGTGAATAGTGCCGCAATAAGCATACATGTGCATGAAGACAGCATGATTTTCTATATATTTTATTTGTGATCAAGTTCTAGGATTGTCTTTCGACTTAGTTTTTGCTGTTTCTATAAAAACATATACTAAAGACAAAAATCCTGACCTCATTCACACATCACATATTAGTAGAGCATGTATAAGGTATTGGGTAATGAGCGTGGCTTCTCCTCAGGTACCTACAATTAATGTGAGAAGTGAAGTGAAAGACCCAACCTGATGATTAGTTAAGACTTTTCAAGTATTTCTCTCTAGAAAAGAGATTGATTTGAGGATGTTGTTTCACATTTCTGAGATGCATCTATGAGTTGCCATGTACCATTAGTACATAAATCTGGAGTGGCTAATTAGGAGGAAAAAAGAGAATAATTTAGGAGTGACAACCAGATTTGTAGAGAAGATGATGTAGATGACAGTCTGATGGGGGTACTGGAATTAGTGCCTAATATTTAGGTAAGTCTCATGTTCCTCTGCAGTTTGGATCATAAGGTTGTCTGATCATAAGGATATTGGATCATAAGGTTGTCTACAAGCCTGTTGTAGACATCAGATAGGTCCCATCTGCATGTAACACTTCCTATTTCTATTTGTTCTACTTGCAAATCATTTTATTTTTGAAGCACATCTATTCATTATCTAGACAGACTTTAAAGACTCACACTCTATTTTATTTCAACTGTTTCCTGCTTTAATGTGATGGAATTACAACTTTCCACACATTGTTTGCTGCCAAGACCCTAATTGGTTATTGGACATAAATGTCCTGGGAGAAAGTCACCATCCCAACATTAGTTTTAGCCTCTTGCTTTTCCAAATGTTTGCAATATCTTTCCAACAATTTCTTTCCCTCTAATCATGTTCCGCTTATAAATGAGACATCTGTCAAAGTACATAAAAAGACAAATGTTATAAAAATGAAATGACATCTAATTTTTGACTTATTTAGGGGACATTTTGACTTATATGTTTTCATTACACTTGAAATATAATAATTACTACATGTTCAGTAACATCAATTTGAGCAGGTAAACTTGCAAGGACTCAGTAAGAGGAACTGACAGACATGAATACCTACTTTGTGTCTGGGGATTTACTAACATTATTTCATTACCTTGCAACAGGGTGTGCAGAGTGTTACTACCCATGTCCACCTGCGCAAAGCTCAGCGGCCTCTATGAGTCCAGAATACATAATTACATGAATCAGAGTTAGGATGTGAACACACATCCATGGGACTACAATGTAATTTCCTTTCTCGTTGGAATTTAAAGTGTGATCCAAGGCCAGCAACATCAGCATCATCTGGGAGCCTGTTAGAGACACAGAATCTCATGTGCCACCCCAGAGCAAACTGCTTCAGAATCTTTATTTTATTAATAATAAGCTCCCTTGATGAATCTTATGCACATGAAAGAGTGAGAAATACTGATTTATACATCATGCCTCCAAAGCAAGCTTCTTTTTCCCTTTTTCCCTGTTTCCTGTCTTCTCTTATATGACTGCAAAGACAGTCATGTGGCATAGTTTTAAATAAATTTCTTTCTTTTATTTTTTCGTAAAACACATCTAATTTTCTTTGGACCAGTCCAGGGACTCACAGTACTATTCCTTGTTTACAAATCCTTTTTCTTTCTTTACCTAAATAGTCTCTTCTCCAGACAATTTCTTTCCTTCTTCATCTTTCTCAATATCTGCACGAATTTTCTCCAATAAATTGACTCCCGTTGTCGTAAGGGGGCAGATGTATCTGGTGTTACCCTTTCTGTGTTGAGGATGAGGAACGTTTATGGTTAATTCATAGGTTCTCCACTTATTTTCATCTCATCTTTCATAAGTGCCCCTCAAACATAACTTCTACATACATAGTAAAAAAAAAAAAGCACAATATTCAAGTTGCTATTTTGAGTAAGCACCTGAGAGTTTCTCCTTTCATTTTGTTTATAGTTTATAAGCACAGTTTCTGCTTACACTGTGTATCACACAGTTAAATCTGAATGATACATTGAGATGGTTTTACTAAATGTTCCAGAAAATAAATATTCAAATTCATTTGCATTCAATAAAGAACTTGACTAATTTCATTTTACTATTACAAATTACTTATAATGTTGGGTGATTCGTGAAATTACATAATTAAACATACACATTTTTCTTTTAATTTTGGGATATTCTTAGGATAATATAAATGTGTGAGATCTTTCATAGATGATTATATATGTGGTTTACTTTTTTAGATAGTCTTAGAATGAAAAAAATCTCTCACATTAAACTTCTATTTTTTAGAAATGCTTCATTAGCTTTTTCTGCAATGACAAAACTTTTACCTATTTGTGACTAGTAGAATTACCCATGCTTCATGTTTTAAATCCAACCCAGAATTTAGACAACTAAAGTAATCTCAAAATTATGAATTTATTTCTTATATAGCTATTGATTTATTGTTTTTTCACCTGTCCTGGGATAAGGTGATAAAACAATATATGGCCCCTGCCATAATATTATGATGAAACCCAAATATAAACACTAAAATTACATGAATTTTTACTAAAATTGCATGAATTACACGTATTGGGGTCAGTGCTACAGTGTTGTCTGTTCACAGTATAGGTGCTATTTGACTTGGGCCTTGAGGAATAACGGCAGATAAATGGGTTTAGTACTGAAGACAAAGAAATAAGGAATGCTGGCATGTGCTGTAGCAGTGACTGAGAGGAGGCGATGGTGAGACATGAAGCTGGACAAGGGCCAAGGCCAGTTCAAGACAACACATGCACCATGCAAAGAAGGGAACAGCTATGAGAAGTCATTAAAGAGCCCCCTCCCATATTATCCTATATATATATAGTACTTTCTATTTGCCAATGATTGTGCCAGTGACTGTGTATGTAATTCAGTTGTGTATTTAAAGGAGAAAAAAATGGTGACTCTCAGGGCATATTAAACAAAGTAGAAGATAAGGGATTTGAACCAAAGATCCACTGTTTTCAACACTCATTCTTCTTCTTTATAAACATAAAATATATCATTTATACAAAAACTATATATTTATAAAATGTGAAAAAAGCAATATTGGTATTCCCATCTACGCCATTTAAAAAATGTGAACATAATAACACCATTGAGACCAGTCCTGTGCTCCTCTGAGATGTAAATTACTTTCTTTAGCATTCCTAAGTTTGTCTATGTCCCCATAATATATGATACCTTATCGTATGGAAACTTATTTAAATAGTTTAACACATAGTGTATATTTTGGTGATGTTTAACAAATTCAATCTTATGTTTGTGACATTAGTCTCTGTTGATTAACGTGGCTGTAGAGAACTTACTCTCAGGGTTCATTTGTGTTTCAACCACATTTCTTGTTTCTAGATTTTTGCTTTACTATCAATAACACTAGAGAATTTTTATGTAAGAAATGCTTTAAGTCGTTTTCCAATTTTTTTTCAGTGATTTACACCCCCATTCTCACAATCTGCTTCCCATGACCTTGTCAATAAATACTTCATTACTTTTTTAAAATTTAAGCTAACCTACTGGGCTGTAAAGGCATTTCAATAATCCAATTTCTAGACAGGTTATTTTTTTCTTATAACTTGTTGATTTTTATATTTCTGCTCTTGTGGAAGCCCACTCCTGATTTCAAAGTTATTTTTTCTTATTGATATTTACAGGATAGGTATTTTTTATATATTCTGGATACTAATTTCTTTGCCAATTATGTGTCTTGTAAATTAGTTTTACAAGTTTATGGCTTGCCCTGTGATTTTGATAGGCAGAGGTTCTTAATTGTAATACAGTTAAAGATATCAGCCCATCCTTATTCTTTGTGTGTTTCGTGTCTTGTTTTAAAGTAGCCCTACCCTAGGGTTATGGATATGTATTGGTCTATTTTCTTTGAAAAGTTTTAAAGGTCTGCTTTTTATAATTAAGTATCAAATCCATTTGGGATTGACATTTGTGAATGATTTAGCAGTGGATCTCCAATGCTGTTTTTTTCTATGTGAATGTTTTTGAAGAGTTTTAGGCTGAGATGTTGCACTGGGTTCATTTTTGCTTGAAAATGGACTTGATTAGTACGTGACTAAAGACAAAGAGACCAGTAAAGAAGCGACTGCAGGCCAGGCACAGTGGTTCACACCTGTAATCCCAACACTTTGGGAGGCCAAGGCAGGTGGATCCCCTGAGGTCAGGAGTTTGAGACCAGCCTTGCCAACGTGGTGAAACCCCGTCTCTACTAAAAATACAAAAATTAGCCGGGCGTGGTGGTGGGTGCCTGTAATCCCAGCTACTCAGGAGGCTGAGGCAGGAGAATTGCTTGAACCCGGGAGCCAAGATCACACCACTGCACTCCAGCCAGGGCGACAAGACGGAAACTCCGTCACACACACACAAAAAAGAGACTGCAATAGTCCAAGCCAGTGATGCTGACGGTGTGAATTAGGACACTGGCAATAGGAAGAATGGGGAGACATACAAGATATTAATAGTTAAAAGCCACTAAAAACAGGACTTATTATCTAATTTTAATGGGTATGTCACACATTTTTATTTTTAATTTCTTATGAATTTTCAGAATAAAATATATTACTGCCCTACTGTGGAGAGGTGTCCTTGTGTGTCCTTTACTTGCAATGTTCTTCCTTTAGTCATTTGCAGGGCCCCTTCCTTCACTTCCTTCAAATCTCCACTGAAATTCACTTTTTCACTGGGGACTTCTTTGAACCTCCTTTGCAAAATAGCCATATCTGCCTCCCAAGTGTATATACATACAAATACCTGGCAACGAATGCCTGCCTAGCTTCTTACCGTGATTTATATTGTTGCATATGACTTATAACCATCTTCACATGATTTGTTTTGTAGTGTTGATATTTTCACTAGATAACAAACTCTATGAAGGAAGAAGCTTCACCTCTGTGTTCACTGCCGTATCACCAGAGCCTACTTCTGTACCATTAAATATTCATTGAATAAACTAAAGGACAGAAAGAACTCGTATGTCAAAGATGTGCATTCCCTTTTTAGAAAGAGAGGCTTGTGGTAACCTTCTAAAGTTTTCGGAATTTTAACCAGCTTTTGTTTCTCCTGCAATGGTGAAATTCTGGGGAGATACCAGTGACCCATTTGGCTTAGAGCTACCTTCCTATTAGATTTTGTTGTAACACTTGCAGAACAAGTGAAGAATAAAGGTGACAGTAAGTAGGAACCATTGGGAATACACCAATATGGGCTACACATGCCGAGGTTAGCCCATTCATCATCTTTATTCCACATTGACAGTAAAAGCAATGACCTCTAAATTAATTGTATCCTTAGAGATAAAGCAAAATAAAACTGTGAACATTAATAGGCCCATATTTCAACACGTGCCTGGATTGCAGCAAGCTCTTCCTGTTCAATTGCTTTCCTTCCCTGCCGTGGAGCTGCATTCACCAGCAGTCCTCCAGGGGGCGGGCTTTGAAATTTTCAGAGTTAAGAGTGCCGGGTCTGCCTTAATCCATACTTCAGGGAAGAAACCACGATAGTTGATTGAATAAACATGTAAAACACCTTGTAGACTGGATTCTACAATCTTTGGTCACATCAGAGCTTGGCAGACATGTTGTCTTCAAGCCATACTTTAGAGACAGAAACTTACAGAGATGTCAGCTGGCTTCAGTGTTAGTATGAAGCGTACTGTCTCAGCTGAGTTAAATGACTCCCGACAACCAAGTACATGGCTCCTCTAGACCAGGGTCTCTCAAATGTTAATGTGTATATAATTCTGTGGAGATCTTGTTGCAATGTAGGTTCCAGTTCACTATGTCTGGGTGGGAATCTAAGATCCTCCATTTCTCCCAGGTTCCTGTCAGTTGATGCTGATATTCCTAGTCCCTGAATCATCCTTTGAGAAGCAACGCACCTAGATTTCTGGTCAAAGTGCTGAAAATTAACAACCCAAATTTAAAGATATGTGGTTTGTTTTGCCTTTTTGTTTTGCTTTTCCTTGAGGCAAATTACTGGAACCAACCAAACAATAAAGGTTCTTCGGCTCAGGAACAAAAAGTCTACTTTGAAATTTATATTTTGACATGAAACAAAATAAAATGTTAAGCCTAGTTATTTTTCTTTTAATCCTGGTTGAGAAAAGAAATAATAGTGTTTCTATTAAACAGGCATAATTATAGTAAAATGTGGGTGAAATAAAAATAAGATCTTTATTGTATATGGAAAATGTAGAATCAACACTGCTGAAAACCACATCAATAAAACAAAAGATGAATTTAAAAAGCGTACTCAGGATACAAAAGCAACCTTTCAGAAGATAAAAATTAGCGTGAGCATTATAAATGACACAAAACTCAGGACCATGGAAATATTGAGAAACCTGGCTTATCACACTCAAGTAAAACTACTCAGTACAAACTAACATGTAGACATTTTCTGATAAGTTTTGAAACCTCAAAGCAAAAGTTAGATGTTTTCTGCTACATAGTACAAAAAAAGGTTTATTTCAAAGAAGACAACCAGACAAAATTTGAATTTCTCCTCTGCAATAGTTAAAACCAGGAAGTAAAAAAAAAAAGATCTATAAAAGTGTTAGAAAAATCAAATGTGAACCAAGATTTTACATCTTGACATGTTGTCCTTAAATGTAATAGCAACAGAAAGACATTTTCAGTCATGCAATAACTCAAGAAATTTATCAGCAGGCATCAATCTTTGAAACCTGTGTTCATATCACTCAAGGCAGACCACAGCATGTCCTAGATCTGAAATGTATGAGTGTTTTGATGAGTCAATCAAGTTAAAGTAAAACAGACACAAAGTACATTATTCATCATTATTCATACCTTCTTCTTTTTTTTTTTTTTTTAAGACAGGGTCTCACTCTGTTGCCCAGGCTGAAGTGTAGTGGCACAATCTCAGCTCACTGCAACCTCTTCCTCCCAGGCTCAAGTGATTCTCCTGCCTCAGCCTGCTGAGTAGCTGGGATTACAGGCATCCACCACCATGCCTGGCTAATTTTTGTACTTTTAATAGAGATGAGGTTTCACCATGTTGGCCAGGCTGGTCTCAAACTCCTGACCTCAAATGATCCACCCGCCTCAGCCTCCCAAAGTGGTGGGATTACAGACATGAGCCACTGTGCCCAGCCTATACCTTTTTAAATAAGTCTCAGTATGTTGCATTATAACATTGTAGCTGCTTCCATATGAGACTTTTCCTCGAGAGCACGGTAATCTTGAGGACAAAGATCTTTATTTACACTTTTACACCTTTATTTGCATTATCAACAATATGCTTGGAAAATGCTTATTAATTAAACGGGTTGTCTTTTGTGACACAATCTCATTTATATTCATTCTCTTAACTCCTAGATCTGATCACGTTTCAGACTTTTGTGGTAGGGACCATAAAAATCATTGACAAATCAAATTTAGAGATTGTATATTGAAATGATCTTTTCCAAACCCAATTTTAATTTTTAAAGTAACTGAGGGCCTAAAGCTATGTCTGAAGCATGACTTGGAATGTGTGTACACACAGGTCTTGAAAGAACTATGGGAAACAGCAGCTGGCCTGGCGGGTGACTCCTCAGTCCCAGATTCATGGAGCATCAGGGCTGCTACTTAGAAGTTACTCGTACTCTGTGCAGGTGGCATGCTTCACTCCCAGGAATGCTCTTCTTTTCATTGCTAATCATTGTTCACCATCATCTTTGCAGGCTTTATCAGGATCTCCTTTGATGTAATTTGTAGTATAATTGAATTGCAGCGGATGAAAGCATTTCCTCCCAAGCTCTATGACTCATAACCAAGTGGTTTTCAATTATGTCAGCATGTAGCTTTCCAAACAGGTCTTTTCATTGACCACTACTTGTATACACTATTGAGTTAACGTTGGCAAACATACCAATTCATGGACTACTATGGATTCTAATTAAACTGAAATGGAGAAAGATAAAATGATCATTAATTTACATTAAAGAGTAGAACAGGGCAAGTGTTTAGAGATTTGCCTAGGATTAATTTTATAAATATTAATCACTATCATTACTAGTAAATGCTAATGCACATTCTAAAACCCAGAGGCCACTTGGGGCTTCTCCCCTAAGACTACCACAGATTAGGAAGCCTGGGGAGCCAGGTTTATGATATGGGAAATTTGTTGATCCTTGTGCTAAATAATTTAGCGTTCTCTCATCCTCCCATGATGCCTCTGTAGTAGAAAGGCCGACAGCTACTTCTGACCCATGAGAAAACACTTCATCCTATAAAGCCTAAGAGAGAATTATTTTTTGAGTTTTAGAACCAGGAAGTCAGAATTTTACTCTTTTGTTTTCATTTTGTAATAACCAAAAATTTCACATGTATTTTCTGTATAATTTACAAAGCACTTCTATAAATATCATGTTACTTCACTTTCAGCACTAAGCCTGTTTGAGTCATAGTGAACACTTTTGCACACTATCATGTTTGGCAGTAGATTAAGCACTTTATGTGAGAGGCCTGCTTTAATCCTCACAACTCTGTGTTGTGCCACCTGAGACTATGTCCATTTTACAGAGGAGGAAAGTGCAGTACAGAAGGTTTGCATAGACTTCTGGAGATCACAAAGATACTCAGTGCTGGAGCAAAAGTCCAAACCCACCATGCTTATCTGCTTCTAGAAAAACGTTCTTATGATTGTTGCTCTGAGATTGCGGATTGCAGTCATCACTGTCCTCCTGGTTTAAAGAAGTATCTTCCAAAACCCATGTTAGTGAGAGCTTGGCTTGGGTCATATCGTCCTAGGAAGTAATTTTTAAAAATTTGCTATGGCATCCTGATGAAAGTTTGTTGTTCCTTCTTCAGAGTTTCTGTAAAATGCCCAGGCACTTTTTGCTTTCATGTTCTATTCCAGTTAAACTCAGGACCTCCCTTGCATCTCACCTGGAAAAATTGCTCCTTACTCTTTGGCCCAAATGTGGGACCTGGTTCCATTTTTTTGATTTCCCCACCATTTGTCAAAGACATAGCAAAGCTTTAGGGAGATATAGGAGGTGTTCACTTAAAAGCTTACAACAAACATCATGAGAGATTTGACACTTTTGTTTCTTTAAATTTTGTGTGTCTACTACCTAAATTTCTTCTGAAATTTTCTCTTCCTGATCTTTCTCTTGAGCTCTCTGCCTTCCCCCATGTGACTAGAACCCTTCTCTTTCCTCTCCTGATGTCATGAACTTATAAATTCCCTTTGGTCTAGAAATCTCAATATTCTCATTGTAACATGTGGATACATCATGGGATCCTCCAAGTGTCACTTCACCAGCTGGAAACCTCTGTGTCCAGTTGTACCTTCTGCCTAAGTATTGCTCACACCTGCTGGGCTCATTCTGACCACTTGGACTGGCAGGCTGTGCTCAGCTCATGCTACTGACCTGGATCCCACACCTGCTAAGGGTGAGCCAGGGGCACAGCAGTGAGGGGTGTGTGGGCAAGCAAGCACAGGGGCTGGCCACTGTGCACTGTCTAGGCATGCTGGCTGCTGTGGCAGGGCAGGCAGCTCCAGGAGGTAGCACGGGTCTCGACTCTGTGTGAAGCTGTGGCTGCACCAGATGTGGTCCATGTGGCATGGTTGAATGGTATAATTGGGCATCTGCATCTGGACGAGGGGAACATGGTGTTACCCAGAAGCTTGGAGACACCAGGAACCACAGAGCCCCAAAGAGGGTGTCACAGCCCTGGCTCGGGAATCCCCTAGGTCTGGGGTCCCTGAAGGGCCACAGATCTTCTCTCCTTCTTGTCACCCACAATGTGGCAAGTGGGAAGTGGGGTGTTTCAGCCATGTTTTTTGTTACAGCTCTTTTAGTCCCACCATTTGGTGTATCCCGAGTTCTTGTCCCACATCCAGGACGAATGAGGTATGCAGACAACTGGAGGGTGAGCAAGGCAAAGAGGAGCTTCACTGAGCAACAAAACAGCTCTCAGGACACCCGAAGTGGGTAGCTCCTTTCCACAGGCAGGTCATCCCGATGAATGTCCAGTTCTCAGTGGAGAGGAGACCCAGAGTGGGTAGCTCCTTTTCACAGACAGGTTGTCCTGATGTCTTTCTGTGAGTCTAGCTGAGTCCAGGGTTTTTCTGGGCTTCAGAAGGGAGGAAATGCATGCTGATTGGTCCATGGGTAGCCATGGGTGGGCCCAGAAAAAGCACCATAAGTTCTCACTCCTGGCAGTGGACTCCACATGGAATTCCACCTGAAGGTGGGGCTTTACCCCTTCCCACACAGGAGCCTGTCTGCCTCCCACTTCCTTAATTATGTTGTCCATGGTGCCCAGGCTGTTCAAGTGGAGGGGCGCCTGCAGGCCCACACTGAGCCACCCTCCGCACTCCCAACTCAGAAGGAGGTGAGGCTCCCATCTGTTCCAGGCTCCCACGGACTCCACAGGCTCCACAGAGCATGCAGCCCCAGCCAAGCCTCTCCTGCTGCAGCTGGCATCCCTGCACCTAGCTCTGGACATTAGATACATGTAATATCTTTGTTGCAGTCCTCATTCTCCCAGACCATCCCTGAGAGTGTTCCAGTTTGTATGGAGGAATATGTGGGTATTTTCGTAAATGAGGACTCCTCTACTAGAAAGTAACAAAGTATTTTCCTGAACGAACTTGTACTTATCTATAAAGTAGAAGAAATTGTGTCAGTTTTGGTTTTAAATTCTCAATGATCTTGCCTTTTCCATGCTGCTGAAAAGATTGCCCCAGTTTCCAGTCTTTCATTGTGCATTTGTCTCTTCCCCTTTAATTCAGCAATTCTACTGATGGCTTTCCAAGTAACAGCCCCTTCTGTATCATTGTGGCCTTTGGAACATTTTGGTTCCTGGACTGCCTTCTTTCCAGGACCTCAATGAATCTCTCAAGCTACAGATTTCAATAGCAAAACTACCACTTAATAGCTGATAAAACTGAAGCCCACCAATATTAAATAAGTTACCAAAAGCCAAATGGTGCCCGAGCTAGGACTACAAACCTGATATGGTAGACTTTTTCTATATTTTAAGACTGAAAAATGAAAATTGCCATTTCATATAAATCTCACATTTCTCAGAGTTCGGTGGCCTGTTTCCAGGCACTTGTGTCTTGTTGGTTCTTTTTCTTTTTTGCATACACTGCTTTGTTTGCTTCTCTTACCTCTACTCCTGGTTATTTTGTCCAAATTGGTCCAAGTTTGATTCAGGTAAGCCTGGACTCTTGTCTCCGTGAATGAAAATATATGCCCCAAAACCCTGAATAAACATGGACTAAATGGATGAACAGGGCTACTCTTGGTAAGGAAGTTTGCCAGGATATTACACTAGAAGTTCAATGCAGCAGCCGTAAAAAGGTCTGTTTGCCTGGGGACTTCTCTACTGAAAAGACATTAGAGCCTTTCTCCCTTGTTTCTTTTTTGTATAGCAGCTTCCACATGGTGGCTGCTGAATGCACAGAATAACGTGACTGATCCGTTGAAGACCCAGCTTCCTCAGGTTAGGAAGACAGAGCTGCGTCACTAGGCAAACTGTAAGAACAATTTATGATGAGTAAGTGTGATGCAGGGAAGGTTCTTGGTTTCGCTCAAGCCTGCAATGGAAGAAAGCAGCTTTACTTAAGCAGCAGTGTTTATGCTTGGTGATTGGTTTATGCTCCTACTTTAGGAGCAGGGCTAGCCCAAAGGCAGTGCATAGTGAGAAGCCATGTACGGGCTGTTGTCTAGCTGCATTTAAACCCACTATTAATTGTATGCAGATTAGGTGGTGGGTTATTTAGAAATCAATAGAAAATGGGATGGTGACTACCAGGTGCTGCCATGTAAAGGGGTGGAAACTCAGTGTTGCCATGGCATTTGTAACTGTCATGGCACTGGTGGGAGAGTCTCATGCTGATGGGCAGTGAGGGCAACTAGAGGTTGCTTTCTGTGCCACTTGCTGGTTCTGGCCAGTGTCCTTTGGTCTGGGAAACAAGCCCTGCAAATCTCCTACTTCAGGAGGCTGTGGAAGAGGCAACTAACTTCTCAGGAGGGATCAGACCATTGCAGGACAGGAGGCCTATGGAAGGAAAAGCAGACAGGAGGAGATGGTTTTCCTGTTTTAGAAAGAAGAAAGGTTTTCTTCTTTTAGACACCTGGGCCATGACTCTTTCCTTGTTCCTTCTCAAGAACAGTCTGGACACTGAGACCGGAACCTGAGACTTTTAAATTTTAAGCATGTTTTTATGTATATGTTGTCCTGTCTGGCAGGGGGTGGAGGAGCCTTTCTTTTTTTTCTCTGCATAAAGCTGCAAATTAAAGTTCTCCAGCTATTGTTACACATAAAGTCCAGGCTGGACAGATCTATCCGAGTGTTTCCATTAAGTTTCTGATTCTAATGAAGGGAGGACTTTATAGCATCTTCCACTGTGTCCCAACACACTTCACCTCTTCCTGCCTTTCCCTGATCCACCTGCCATTTAGAAAAACATATTCTCTCAGCCCTGCTTTGTGCTCTAAATGTTAAATACATTTGATTGTCCACATGATTTTATTTGAAATTCAATTTCTGCTTTGGAGAGAAACTGTTATTGACCTGCTGCATCCAACACTATTTACTTTGAAAAGAAAAAAGTGGATGTATTTTAATGATTTTTAAAAAAATCCTAAGTAATTATGATAATGCCCTTAAGAAAGTTTTTAAAAACGTAATTAGGCATATTTTGTAATTGGGATCATTCAGACTGCCAAGTGTTCAAGCTTTCCCTTGTTTGAAGCAGACATTGCTTTTATTAAAATCATCATTAACAAAGAATTTACTTCTCTTAAAACTAGGTTAGCTATTGTTTTCTCTCTGTCTCAATTAATGAGTTTGATATTCACAATAATTAATTGTGAGATTTTGTAAAGCCAATGCTATGTCAACTATGCTGGACTAAGACTTTATGTGAAAAACATAAACATACATAAGCTGTCAAATAAATCATTCTGAATGATGTGGGAGAAAGCTTGGTGTTAGGAGACCTGCTAGGAATTTTAATTTACCCATTTACTTATTCATCAAACGAATATCAAGCACTGACCCTAAGAGAAGCAGCAAAGGCAGCTGCAATTTCCCAGCAGTGTAACCTTGTGCCAATGACTATATCCTCTCTGATCCTTTGTTACCCTAAATGTAACATGAAGGAAAAAATATCCACTACAGCATAATGTAATAATTACTGTAAACTATAATATTTATCCATGATTCTTATGAGTATTTGATGAGGTGACATACTAAAATAGATGAGACAACAGAAGTGGAAGCATTTTAGAAAACCTACAGTCATTAGTGTTGTTTGTGCTAGTAATGAAACATCTATTACTCTGGGTCCTTTGCTGAGTTCCATAAGAAGCAGAAGGCTTTTTAAGACCTTGTTGCAGGCTTTACATGCTTTGTCATCCAGTACAATGGAAAGAGTTAGAAAATAGAGGAGTATGGAAAGAGAATGCCCAAGGCTGGGTTTAGTACTGCAGTTTGCAAATAAGAGTGTTAGTGAAAAGCACCCTCCGTGGACTTGAAGCAGAACTTGCCGTAGGCAGCAGCGCTCTGGGAGGACATTTTAGAGGGGGATCCACAGCACTGAACCTTGAAAGATAGAGAAACTCAGTGAACACAGGTGGGTCCGGGAATGCACAAAGGACATCAGTCTACTTACAGGATGGTTTCCAAGAGTAATAAAGTGAGTGAAAAGGCTAACAGCTAAAAATGAGGAGAGATTTGAATAGCAGAAAAGAGTCGAATGATTCTTCCTTGAAGGGGAATTGACACTTAACATCAGATGAATGACTTAGAACGTAGATCTATCAGTGATACTTTCCACTGAAAAGCTACAAACTTTAACACATAGCTATCCCATCTGTGAATCTCTGTGTCTCATTATTGCTGTGAGGATCAGGTGAAATAAATACATCACAGTGTCTGGCATATATTAAATTCCTAATACACTTTCACTTTTATTTTTCTACTTTCCCTTTCCTTCTGTTTATATTGGCAGTGGAGTTTCTGGCCCTTAATTTAGAGTGGAAGCACCCTGTGGTTTTTCCCTTATCACATTTTATGACTCAGATATCTCTTATATTTATATCATCTGCTCCTACATAGCCTGGGCCTGGAAATTATTATAGTCAGGGCATCTCTAACAAGGCAAATAGATAAGCAGATAAATGCAGCCCTCAAATTTTTTATTAATCAATTGAAATTGCTTTTTCATTTAAATCAAAGCCCTTTAAAGCTTCTGAATTATATTAGCAACGTCCAGGAGAAGATAGGCCATCAGTTAAGTATCCTCTGCTACCTATTGGCTGCTGTCTACTTATTGTAAAAAACTAGCTATTTTTAAGTGTTGATGATTCCAGATTTGAGTTCATCTTGTTAAGTGGTTCAGAACATCAACTCTCAGTATACATTCCCTACTGCTAAATAAAAGGTGACCTTTCTTTTAATCCTTTTCGTGGTTTCTCATTAGAGCATAGATAAATGATGAAATAACTAGAGTCTTCCCTTGCTTTCATTCAGTTTTCTGTTGTTCTTTCATTCCAGTTCTTTGCAACTACAAGATCAAAAACATTTTTTGGGTGCATGTTAAAAAGACTAGAGAAATGCTTTAATGCTTTCAAAGACTGTGAATATCTTTAAAATGGCTCCAATTCTACTGTCTTATTTAAGCAAGACATTTACTTCTTATTTCTTTTCTATCCATTCCATGACCTTGTTTTGTTTCAAGCACCATCACAGAGTCAGATGGACCGAACTCACCTGAGCAAAGGCGACCTGGAGCCACATAGCTGAGCTGCCCTCTTTGTGGCATCACGTTGTCCCTCTGCCCCACAGAGTCACCTCCCCTCTTCCCTTTTCCAGCCCTACTGCCCTTTTATAAGTGTGAGACATCATTTCCTCTCAACTGCATAACAGAAATAACCTCCGAAAGGGCCTTTTTACTGCTGATTTCTTCTGTCCCCAAATTTATTGTCCACACTGCATCCAAAGTCATCTTGCCACTGCCTTCAAAATTTAAAGCTGATTCCTAAATTATGAATCCTTGTCACTGGGAAGGCAAAGGACAGATGCATAGTCTGGTTAGTGAAGTTTTGCCCATACTTAATTGAAAAAAAAAAATAGATTCCTATGCCCCATCTGAGTCTTGCTGAATCAGATTTGAGGAAAAATCCTGGAAATCTATAAGCTTAGTAAGCATAATAGGTGACACTTATAAGTGGCCTCTTTAGAAAGCCAGCCCTGCAGAGTACACAGAATGAAAATCTAGATGTCTGAGAATCCCAGGTTAGAATTGCCATACTGCATTTAACATCTGCAGAGAGCTTCCAGGCAAGTCACTTAATTTCCCTGACTACATTTTCCCATTGAAAAATAGAGATATTACTAAATTATACTCATCATTACCCTGAGGCTCAAATATGACAACATACATAAAAAGACTGACACTCAATGTATAATTGAACCTTCAACTTCCCTTTCTGATCTAAACAGTTACTCTTCTGAATATGGTGAAAAGGTTGAACGGTACATTTCTCCCTGCTTCCCTGTTCCCCTGCGCACCACAGGCCAGCCGGGCTTGCAAAAGGCAGAACTGGATTCTAAAATTACAGCAGCAGCCAGCATGGTCTTCGGTTTCCCTGCAGACACATGAGCCAATGCAGACCCACGGGACCAAAACATAACGGGTTTATGTTTCCCTGAAAAGCAACAGCACTGGCAAAAACAGTTCTGTTTCTCAGAGATGAGTGCAAACTGGACTTATGATGAATAGTCACCAGGATGTGCCCAGAGAATTTTCCAGCAGGAACAACTGTCCAAAGTATAATGTGGGACCATGCTTCAGCACCATATTCCAGAAGTCTGAGTCCAAACAGACCCAGACTACAGGGAAGCTCCTGCAAGCTGAGCAGGACAGGTGTCTACGCACATCTGAGATGGGGAGTTCCTGGGCTCAGGAGCAGGGAAAGCTTCCTGAGCAGCAGCCCAGCAGGGAGAGAGGCGCTAGCCAATGGGTCCATGTCCAAGAACTACCACAAAGGTCTAAATGCATGGTGCCAGCACTATACTCTGGGTTTTGCCCAGCTTGACTCCTCAGAGGATCTCTGGGGTCATAACTTGCTCTACACATTGTTCTGAAGGTGACTGCAGGTGTGATTTCTAGAGGTGGCCTGTGGCAGGCTCAAGTGGACTCCAGGTTATTGAGACCTAGAAATGCGAGGCACGCACTCTGGTTAGGTGAACAGATGTTTAATGTGGAATCCAGTATGGGGCATGGTTAGTAGGGCAGCATTTTGCAGCAGATATGTCCAATATGCCCTGCCTGGGTTTGTGAGGCCAGTTCCAGTCCCCTCTCTAACCTGTCCTGGAGTCTGGGTGGCTTGATTAAGATTCTGGACCACAGAGAACCCAGACAACTGAAGCTACCTTTCCCTACAAGTGGCCACTATGGGGTCTTTCCTTTGTTCTAAGCCCCAAAGTTTCAACATAGTGGTGTGAGATTGAATAAGCCATTTAATTTCCTCACTACTCTCAAGTATATAGCGGGGCTAACAGGCTGACTGCGGCTAACTAGGATAACAATTCAAATGCCTAGTATACCCGCTGTAGAGTGCTAGCCTCATCATTGTTATTCCCCTTTTACTTTTCCTTCTTCTGCCGGAGAGATCATCTGGGTATTCATTTGTGTGCTCACCGTCTGACACTTGCATTTACATCATAATCTGCCACTCCAGGTTATTTTTCTCCTCTGAGAGCCAAGGATGACAAAATCTTCCTTAGGGTAATCCTACCTGTGGACAGAGGGCAAGCACGAATGGTGTTTCTCTAGTACTTGCAGGACTAATAGGCGTGGGAATGTAAGAGCACTGAAATGAAAAAGTGAACATCCTTAGAGACTGGCTGCTTTGAGAATAAGGCAGATATTCTAATGGTTTAGAGAAACTCTCAGAACAAAGCAGGGAAAGGCTTTGGGAACCAGGATATGGGATTCTGAAGTGGGAACAAATCCAAAGAAACATCATTCACTCATCTCACACATTTATCAAGACACTGGAATGTGATGGTGAACCTATCAGACTTGGTTCTAGGCTTATAGAGCTGAGAGAGTGGTGAGGGAGACTGTTGTTATGTGGTCAGAATGGCGCACCATCAACGTTCCCCACTCCCACTCAGGACTAAGGCACTGATTCTCCCAGCTACTGGGAGGCTTGGCTGCTGACAACTGAGAGCTCACAACTGTGTATCTCTTCCAGAATTGCCTTTGCGGAGGAGAGCTGACACAGGTGTCAGCTAGCATCTTGCAGCTGGTGGACACAGGGACCTAGCCCTCTTCCCTCACCTCAGAAAAATTTTATCTTCAGAGCAACCCCAGGGCTTGACTGAGGTCTCCGTTGCAACTACGTTACAGTTCATTTGTTCCCTAGACCCAGTTCTTTTTTTTAATTGACATATAATTCACACATTATAAAATACACCCATTTAAAGTATAAAATTTGGTAGTTTTTTAGTATATATGTAAAGTTGTGCAAATATCACCACTATCTAATTCCAGAGTTTTCATCACCTTCCTGCCAGTACAACCAAAAACAACAACAAAACAACAACAAAAATCCATACTCATTAGTAGTTGCCCCTCATTCATACCTACCCCCATTCCCTGGAAACCACTAATCTACTTTCTGTTTCTATGGCATTGCCTGTTCTGAACATTTTATTTTATATGTAATTATACTTATGTAGCCTTTTGTATCTGGCTTCTTTCACTCAGCATAAACTTTTCAAGGTTCATCTACATTGTAGCATGCAACACCATTTCATTATTTTTTATTGTCAAATAATATTGAATTGCATGGATATACCACAGTGTATCTTTTTATCAACTGATAGGCATCTTTCCTCTTTTTGATTATTATAAACAATGCTTCTTTGAATATTCATGTATAAGTTTTTGAATAGGCATGTGTTTTTAATTCTCTTCTCTATATACCCGGGGGTGGAATTGCTGAGTTATATGGTAGCTTTATGTTTAACATATGGAAGAGCTGTCAAATTGTTTTCTGAAGGAGTTACCCCATTTTTCATTCTCACCAGCAATGTGAGAATGAAAAATGCAGGGCTCCGATTTTTCCATGTCCTCCCCAGTACTTGCTATTATCTGTCTTTTTGATTCTAGTTATAGTAGTAGTGGGTGTACAGTGGTATTCCATTGTGATTTTTCTTTTCCTCTACCTCACAACTAGTAATATTGAGCATCTTCTTATGTGTTTCCTGGCTATTTGTATATGCTTTTTTGAGAAATGTCTATACAAATGTTTTGTCCATTTTTAAATTGTAGACACCTTCTGTTTTTATTTATTTATTTATTTATTTATTTATTTAGGCAGGGTCTCACTCTGTCACCCAGGCTTTAATGCAGTGGCATGATCACGGCTCACTTCAGCCTTGACCTCCTGGGCTCAGGTCATCCTCCCATTTCAGCCTCCCAAGTAGTTGGGAATACAGGTGTGCGCCACCACACCCAGCTAACTTAGTTTCGTAGAGACAGGGTCTCATTGTGTTGCCCAGGCTGGCCTTGACCTCCTGGACTCAAGACATCCTCCTTCCTCAGCCTCCCAAAGTGTTGAGATTACAGAGGTGAGCCACTGCACCCAGTCAGTTGGTCATTTTTTATTACTGAGTTGTCAGAGTTCTTTATGTGTTATGCATCCAAGTCCTTTATCAGTTATATGATTTACAAATATTTTCTCCCATTCTGTACGCTGTCTTTTCACTTTCATCATGGTGTTCTTTAAAGTACAAACGTTTGTCATTTTGATGAAATCAAGTCTATCTTTTTATTGGTTTGTTGCTTGTGCTTTTGGTGTTATTTCTAAAACATCATTGCCTAACCCAAGGTCATGAAGATTTACACCTATGGATTTATTTTAAGAGTTTTATAATTTCAGCTCTTATATTTATGTCTTTGATACATCTTGAGTTAATTGTTTCCTTTGTGCGGTTCTGATCATCCCAATACTTACAGGTATTGTTCCCAAGTACACTACCCCATAAATCTCTTACACTAAAATATTTATCTCAAGTTTGTTTTTCTAGAATCAGACAGATTATTCATAGAAGTACAGATACAGTATCGTAATTGAGGAAGTGGTAGAAACTCTAAGCACAGCTGTCCAGGCAGCGTTCTGAGGGCTGGCATCCTTCCAAAGGGCAGGCAGTCTTGTAGAAGATCCTTATTTGTTTGGACTTCTTTTTTCCCAGTTTTGCTCTAAAATCTGAACTATTTTATGACAGTGTTTCAGTCATAGAGTTCAAAGCACAGGCAAATTGACATTCGAAGCATATTATCGGATCAAGTTACATATCTGTTTATATATTTCGACAAGGGAAAGCTTGTCAATATTCTGTAGCAATTGTTACCATGTAACATACAATTAAATATTATTAAAGTGAGCCTATTACATGAGAAATAAATATAATTATGTTTGGTCCAGGCTATAAGAATGCATACTTTGTATATATTATATGCTGATATGCAAGATGGAGTGGATTTCTGCTTATTTATTTGAAAAGAAAATTAAAGTAGTACATTTAGCATACATTATGTGGTCTAGATGTTTCCAGATTGATTGTCATTTTAGAGATATTTTAGCTTATTGTATTGTACCATGGAGTAAACTTTATGCTCAGAAGTTCTAAAGGCAAAAGTGTAAGAGATTACTGGAATTGAATATTTTTGCATTTATATGTTTAAATTAAATTTTGATTAGCTATTTTAAGCTTTGTCAAGCATTAGGAGCTCATAATCATAGACAGTTTGATATGAAGGATACCATAATCAGCTACTCTGTGCTTTCATTTAACATAAAAAGAATCTTCAACTCAAAGAAGAAGACTGGGGTAATTGGTCCCAGGTTGTGGATGAATCAGCTACAAGACTCCGTTTGGTATCCATATCTGACCATTCCTAGCCCCAGGGCTCAGTTCTTGCAACAGGCTGCCTGGATGTTTTCCAATGTGGCTCATTGCTGTTAATTTAAAATGTGCGTAAGTTTCTGTTAAGACATTTGTGAGTTGGGGCACAGGAATAAAAGGCATGCAGCTTTTTTCATCAAATGTGACCACACCTGGGTGTTAGGAAACACACGTAATCAACCTAGATGCTCATCAGTGGTGGGCTGGATAAAGAAAACATGGTACATATAAACCGGGGAATACTACACAGCCATTAAAAAGTGAAATCACATCCTTTTCAGCAGCATGGATGCAGCTGGAGTCCCTTACCTTAAGCAAAATAATACAGGAAGAGAAAGACAAATACTGCATGTTCTCACTTACAAGTGAGAGCTAAGTATTGAGTGCACATGGACGCAAAGATGGTAACAGTAGACACGGGGGCCTACTTGAGGTGGGAGGGTAGGAGGAGGGTGAGGATCAAAAACTACCTATCAGGTATTATGCTTACCACCTGGGAGATGACACATCTTGTACACCAGACCCCAGAGACATGCAATTTACCCACGTTACAAACCTGCACATGTACCCTCTGCACCTAAAATAAAAGTTGAAAAAAAAAAAGCCACTAAAATAGTATTTCACATCCCTTTTTATTGCTAACAATTTGTTCTGTCAAAACACTTTTTAAGTGGATCCATTATTGTTTGTTAGTATATAATAATGTGTGTAAATTCCCACAGATATGCCTGAGTTTTACACTTTTCATTTCATATCAGAGAATCAAGCTTGAAAAATAACTCGTGCTATTGGGAATTTTAACACTGAGATTTTATTATACTCAAATGAACAAGTTCTGATCTTCATAGCCCATTTGTGAGACTACCTTTTTGTTACCAAATTGTAAAAATAAATAAATAAAAATAAATAAATAAATAAAAATCATGTATTGTAGACTAAAAATCTAATTTCAAAGATTGGAACAACAACAAAAAGAAAGCAAAGGCAACAGCACACAGATGAGTGTGACTTGCCTTTGGCCCATCTGCAGATATTAAAGCCCTGGGGTCCAGAAGCAAGTCTTTCTCTTGCTGAGTGAGCACCTGCCCAGAGCAACTCCTAGGAAGGCTGAGCATGTAGTACTTCTGGGAGCAGCATGGGCCACTCTTGTCCTTTGGCTCCATTCAGAGGAATAGCCTCAGGGAGAGGTCCTGAAAGGTATTATAATGATTGCAGAAATGAAAGAAAAAACCCTTGTTCTGAAGCAAAGGGTGGACTTTTAATTTTAATAGTAGCTAATTATCCATGTCTTTAATAATTCTGCTGTTTTTGATGTTTTCAAAGATTAAAAACAAAATCTCAAAATAGCTTTCATAAATCAATTTGACCTTGCCATGAAACCAAAACAACAGTTAATTCACTTGAAGCAGAGATATAATAGGTTCAAATAGCAAAATATCTCCCAGAGTCAATTTCAACAAGATAAAAACAGAATAGAGTGGTTCATATTTTTATATTAAAAGTAATTTTCTAGGATTCCTTTTGTTGCACTGAATTTAAATAAATCATTATAAACCTAAAGATGCCTAATGCTGTCACCATGCTGTGGAAACCACTATTAATATTTCCATGTGTTTTCTTTGAACTTTTTTTTTAATTCTTTGCATGGGGTTTTAAAAGAGTGTGTTAGATTCTGTCACACCAGATAGAGAAACCTCTGCCCCTACTCTGAAGGGACATCCTCAAATGACATTCCTTGGAATTCTGTATCCCTTGAAAAAGGACGACTGGCTATCTTCTGCATGAGCTGTTCCTATACCCACTAAAATTGGCCAGGGTGACTGGTACAGTCATAGGAGGGTTCAGCCAAGTCATAGCATTGTCCTGAGCAAGGATGGCATAAAGAAGGCTTTTACAAAAAAATATTTGATTATAAAAAAACTTCTGCTAGGAATGTACAAAGTTCATTGTCCATCCAGAAACCCAGGAATAAGTGAGAGATACCTACTCATTGGTATTTTCTAACATTGCTTACTTCTTCCCCCTGCCTCGTCACAGGCTGAGAGAAGAATGCAGCAGGAAGCATCTTAACTGGAGGTTCATTCTAAGTCCATTTTGAGAATGAGGAAACAGGCCAGGGAGGTTAAACTACATGTCCCAGGTACTGTGGCTGGGAGAGAGGCTATACTTTACCTACTCTCCTGGGTGCCCTTTTCTCTCTGTCTTTAGAGGAAGTGCATAGATTTTTCTCATTTGGCTCTTGAGACCTGGGATAAACATAATGTTACCCTAAGTCTTGCAATTACAAGATGAAAATATTCTGATATGAGTTATAGACATTTGTTTGAATTTTACCATTACACATTTTTTTAATCACAGATAAGATTTTTCACTTGAATGAAAAGTGAATATTATAAACCATGAAAGCTTATATGAGGCTACAAAACAAGTTGGGAGTGGCTATCTGAGAAAAAAAGGAAGATGCAAAATCTAACTGTCAAAGGAATAAAATAAAATCAGACACCAACATAACCCAGGTTCTTCCCCTTCCTTCAGATGACAGTCCTGCAGCTGCTATGCTGAACATCTGATGGGAAGTAAAAGGCATTAAGACTCTGTAAACCATGGCAAGGAATACATTTCTATAACAGTTCCCCTGCAGATGAAAATTTGCCCTGAGGTATAGTTCCTCAGAAAAAATGAGATTTTTTTTTCCTTTCAGTACATTTTATTAAAGCCTTTTTGTTTGTTTGTTTGAGAGCCTGTGTTGCAGTTCTAGGTTCTAAGTATATACACATTATATTCCTGTTAATGGAATTTCAGACTCAATGTTTGCCTCGCCTTTTGTGTATAGTCCCTCAATGGCCTATATTGGATAGAAAGTCTTACATGGTTTTCACCCAACTCTAGTGATTAAAAAAAAAGAAAGATCTGATTGAAGCACAGTGCAGAAGGAGAGAGTGGCATCATTTTGGAGCTCTGCATTTCTGGATACCTACCTTGCCTTTGTCATTTGTCAAGTCTATGATTTTAAAGTAATAATTGAACTCCTTGGAGTCACCACTTTATCTGCAAATGAGTTCTGAAGTAGTCAGAGATGGTTTTCTGTAACAAGTGAGTTTCATTTGGGATTTGTATAATCTGAGAGAAGATAAGAGGGAAAACATAATCAAAGTCCCAAAGATGCTTAGCAATGAGAGCAACCATGCTGAGGCATAGGAAACTATGACACTGATCAGATAATCAAGGGGAGTCGCAAAGTCGGGTAGAAGTGCTCAGTGCTGAGGCAGTAAGGACTAGGGAACAAATAGAGGCTTTTGACTCATGGTCTGAGAAGATGAGAAACAGCCACTGGAAGACAGATCCAGCAGATGGACAAGAGGGATTGATTTGAATGATATTTTGGAGCCTGGGGAGTAACCTAGTGATGAATATTGCCAGGTCGTTCAGGTTTTTGTTTTTGTTTGGTTGTGTGATTACAACTAACAGAGACTATAATTTAAAACCTTGGTGGAACAGCTTACTTACAAACTAATAAATTATCCCAATCTCAAGGCTTATCAAGCCCATATTTTGGTTTATTTTTCTACAAGGTTGTGTCAAGGTTACAGGTATGGGGTGATCACTGAGTCCCACCCAATGAGATGCTTGCCCCTGGATGGACAAGAGTACTAGTTGGCATAAATAAAATCAAGCACCTCTGCTACCAACATTTTTGCATTTCACATCAGAGAGCTGAGTTCTGTATCTTCTCACGGTGATCTTCATCAAAGTTCAAGGCCGACATTAATGTTAACAGTATTTTCTCTACTGTATATTGTGACTCGTTTTTCAGTTGCAGATGAGACAGAAACTAGAACTGCTCTTCTTTGCAGAGTCATAAGTCATGTTAAAATATTAAAAGCTCGGCCGGGCGCGGTGGCTCAAGCCTGTAATCCCAGCACTTTGGGAGGCCGAGACGGGCGGATCACGAGGTCAGGAGATCGAGACCATCCTGGCTAACACGGTGAAACCCCGTCTCTACTACAAAATACAAAAAAACTAGCCGGGCGAGGTGGCGGGCGCCTGTAGTCCCAGCTACTCGGGAGGCTGAGGCAGGAGAATGGCGTGAACCCGGGAGGCGGAGCTTGCAGTGAGCTGAGATCCGGCCACTGCACTCCAGCCTGGGCGACAGAGCGAGACTCCGTCTCAAAAAAAAAAAAAAATATTAAAAGCTCAGAATAGTCCTAATAGGTTTAACTTTGTATAAACACTCAGATATCTTGCATTTCTTTGTCTACAAGTTCATTCATCTTATAATTTCCATGAATATCCAATGGACCTAGAAATGTCCAAAACAATGTAGAAAAATGCTAGGTTTAAGATACTTGATTTTAACCAAAATTGTTAACAAAATATCTTTTCCTTCTAGGACAGTGGCTCAATATTTAATTTCAGTGGAAACCACAGGCTAAGCCTGAGTATATTTATGGGTTACATTTTCAGATACCTAGATGATTTACAACATGATAATTTAGAAGGAGTAGAAAACTTGGAGTTAAAATTTCTGAGTTAAAACCCATCTTGATCACAACCTAAGACTATACATGTTCAATGGATAGTGTTTTTATTTATTCAATGTACTTTCCTCATTTATCTTTTTTTTTTTTTTTTTTTTTTTTTTTGAGACGGAGTCTCGCTCTGTCACCCAGGCTGGAGTGCAGTGGCGCGATCTCGGCTCACTGCAAGCTCCGCCTCCCGGGTTTACGCCATTCTCCTGCCTCAGCCTCCCAAGTAGCTGTGACTACAGGCGCCCGCCACCTCGCCCGGCTAGTTTTTTGTATTTTTAGTAGAGACGGGGTTTCACCATGTTAGCCAGGATAGTCTCGATCTCCTGACCTCGTGATCCACCCGCCTCGGCCTCCCAAAGTGCTGGGATTACAGGCTTGAGCCACCGTGCCCGGCCCCTTTCCTCATTTATCAATATGATAAAACCCACCTGTAGGTAATCATGAGGCTCAAAAACTACTGCACATGAGAATCTTTTGTAACAGCTAAGCCTCATCAGAAGCTGTATTCTGGTTTGAATGTGCTTGTGCCTACATGTTTGTGTTGCTGCAACTCTTACCCTGCTGAAAAGAGAAAAAGGGACCCATTTAGGGAAACTGTTTTGCTAAGGTTGAGTTCCTAAAGCCATGGTGTACTTCCAGTTAGGGAACAGGAGGAGTTGAAAAAGACCATCAAGGAAAAAGTGTATTATATGCAGATTTCTGGCACGATTTACAAATAGGCAGGTCCCTGGGCTGATTCTGTGTGCTGATACGTTCTGTATGTCTGGGACAGTATTTGCAAAAAAAATAGAAATTGAATGCCTTTATGTTAGTCATAGGACTCACTGCTAATTTATTAGTTTACATTTTGCTCAAGACTCATTTATGTCCCTGCTTGGTTCCCGGGAAAATTAGAGGTTGCTAACGTTGCTCTAAGCCTTGATCCTAATTAAGGTGACCATTGAGATGAATTGGTCCTTATCAGGGCCAGTGAGGCCATGAAGAGACTAGACCCAAGCAGTATGTTTTAACTGGCCTACACAGGTCTCCCTAAGCAGCCCTGAGCCAGGGGACTCAATAACATTTTAGGGAAACAAGAAGTCTACTTAACTGATAGGAGACAGATTTGTACCTGAGACTGCTGATCCAAAGCCTATAAGGAAAAACATAGCCAGAAAGAATCTGCCTTAAACTGATGTGAACTGACTATCCAGATCCATATAATTAGAAATAATATTAGAAGACACCTTAATGTATACAGTATCTTATGGAACACAGTTTTTTTGTGTGTATGTTTTAAGCAGAGTTTATGTACCAAATTAAGAAAATACTATTTTAGTGAATGAAGTCTTGGCTGGACGCAGTGGCTCACGCCTGTAATCCCAACACTTTGGGAGGCTGAGGTGGGTGGATTCCTGAAGTCAGGAGTTCGAAACCGGCTTGACCAACATGGTGAAACCTGTCTCTACTGAAAATACAAACATGAGCTTGGTACAGTGGCGGGCACCTGTAATCCCAGCTACTTGAGAGGCTGAGGGAGGAGGATTGCTTGAACCTGGGAGAAGCAGGTTGCAGTGAGCTAAGATTGTGCCATTGTACTCCAGCCTGACAGAGTGAGACTCTGTATCAAAAAAAAAAAAAAAAAAAAACCTGATTTGCTCTAGGGCATGCAGATGGGAAGGGGTTGCAACAGGTACTGGAGTCAGCATTGCTGTCCAAAGCCTTGTATGCCGCCTGCACTACTTACTTCCTTGGGATAAGATTACAAATGACATTATTTTCCTTAGGAGCAGACCTCTGTCACACAGCAGTATACAAGTGTTTTGCTTTCTACCTGATGTTGAGAAAGGCCTGCCTCTTAGATGTTGCCTGATAGCTACTATTTTCTCACTTTGCGTCGCATTAGGGGAGCAGTTGCTGGAGAGTTTCATAAGGAACATTCTGTTAAGAATGTGTAAATTTAGATTACTACCACTGGGAATTTAAAACAATGAAGAGAAAAAATTCTGCTACAATATGGCTCTGACCATCTTTAAGACAGATGCTGTGACCTTCTTTAGCTCATGGCCAATCTGAGGGAGCTAGTCTGTGGAGACAGGGGCTTCCTTAGCAATGCCTCAGATAAAAACTTGGGCCCAGTTCTCAAACTCCTAACTGAAGTATTTCAGACTAAATCCCTCCTTTTTATTGCTGATCAGTCCACGTACTGTTTTCCTTAAACCCGATTGAAAATTCTGTGTCCTCTAGGTGCCATCATTCCCTAGTGGTGGGAGTACAGATCGGCATAACCTTTCGGAAAGCAAACAGGCAATACAAAGCAATAATAATAATATATGGCAATATTAAGGGAGTCTATACTCATGATTGAGTAACCACCATGCTGGGAAATGAAAATGTGGTCAAAGATTTATATGCAAGAATGTAACAACATTGCACTGTTATTTATTATAGCAACTCTTTCAAAAGGGTGCAATGAGAGGGCATTATTTGTATAAATAACTGTGCAGTCATATGATGGAATATTATTCTGCCAAGATAAAATTATGTATTTGAGAAATATACTTACTGATGTGAAAAAGTGCTTAAGACATAATATGTTAAGAAAAGACAGACAGAAGAAGTATGCATGTAATTGTGTGTGTGTGTGTGTGTGTGTGTGTATGTGTGTTTCTGAACATCGCAGGCTTCATTAGCCCATGGATACAAAGAGATCACATCAAAGTCCACAGTACAATGGTCTTACAGCTTTACAATCTTCTCACAAAGCAAATACAAACCTGTGCTCAGCACCAAACCCAGGTAGACTGTTTTCTCCCTTCCCTGGCCTTCTTATCAAAGCTCTTTCCACGGACCTTGCTGTGGACATCTTTCATTAGAACGCTCTGGTAGCTGGATCGCTTAGAACTCAGGGATGCCATTCTATTAGAAAGGAGGTGCCCTTAATTCTCAAATTTTTCTTAGTCTTTAACATTGCATTGAGATAAGGGAATCAGAAAGAAAACAAAAATGCATCTAATGACTTAAAATATATGGACTTTTGTTAGGCATTCCACTCCATTCATGTGATCTGTTAAGTGTCAGATATTGTCACTCTCTCTCTTTTTAATACAGAACTTCAACAGATCTTGAGAGCATTCTACTCAGTCATTTTAGATCTGAGGTGCTATTTTTCTCTCTAAGAAAATAGGGAATCTCAATCCTGACCCAGACTCAGTTCCTGAGTGCGGTACTGTTGCCCACTTGCAGATGCCACTGACTTTGCCTGCCTGCCTGCCTGAGTCTAAATATTGCTGCTTCTAGCTGTATTCCATCTGCCCACCTGTTTGGACTTTCATGAGTCCAAGTGCTTTCCTGGCCTCCCACCAGTTGCCTAATAACATTCTACTTGATGGAATCCATGTTCCCTGCCCTTCTGCATACCAGCATCTGCAGCCAACCTTCTAACACCAAGCCCAGCATAGCAGGCCAATCTAGGTCCAAGACCAAGATCTTCTAGTCTAAGGATACACCACTGTGGTTAACCCTGCCCTGCCTGGGCACAACACCTTGACAATTCTTGAAACACTATGTGTCATGACACACACATTTGGATTTTTTTTTTCCAGAATCTTCCAATTTTAAACTTTTGGCTGTTCCAGTTCCCCCAAATTAAATTGTCTGGAAAGAGTGAGCAGCTGAAATTTGAGTGTATTTTTGAAGTTTAAGAACCGAAAAAAGAAAGGAATATGGCCAATTTAATATTCCTGTCTCTTAATCCACTTCACATGGGAGAATGGAGGTGAAGTGAGGTTGTGGAAAATAATAAAGCCAATTACTTTGCCTGTCCCTTTGTTTGATATACTGCACCCTTTTTTCAATGTTTCCAAAAAGCAGAGATCAGCCAGTACAAAATGGTGGTTTTCCCATCCTGGGTATATCAGGCCCAGATCATCAATTATTATTGCAGCATTGTATATTTGCTCTCATAGACAGTGAGAGCTTTGCTATATTAATGAGGAGTTTTTGATTTCAGGCTGGGCCTCCTTTGCTGGTCTCAGCTCTTGGCTCTTCCTAAAAACTGTATTAAGCAGGAAACTGAGCCCACTGATTTTTTAATCAATCCTTAACCCTGCCCTGGAACACTTAGCAATTTAGGTATGTGGCAGAAAGCACTGAAATTTCTAACCCGTTCACTCCTGAGACTAATACCGAGTCCTCTTCATTTATCCTTGACCTTTTTAGTTTTCAGCCTTGCTCCCAAGGGGTACGTCCATGGAGACAGTTGCTTCCTGCCCCATATTAACAACCCTCAGTGAATGTCACAGTAGAGTAACAGCGAATTGCAAATAAAGACGGCCAAGAATCATTTGGCGTTTGAGGAAAGCCGTGGCATAAAACAGGGTCGCTGAGCTTAATAAAAAGGAAAAGTTATGAGAGTAAAGGAAATATCATGAATGGCCTAATCTTTCTGTCCTGGATGGTCTTTTCTCCTTAATACCATCAACCACTCAAGGTGCTGCTGCGTTCCTCTCAGAGGTCCATTCTCACTCCTCCTACCTGAAAAGAAACTCACTAGTTGCTCATTACCAATATCCACTTAGGGTGAGTTGGTTGGGACATGGTAATTCCTCCTGGCTGACTCTACTGTAGTATTCCTGTGATTGGCCTGGTCATTTTTCCTTGGGTCCCACTTGCAGCAAGCTGCTTGGGGAGGAAACACTTGGAACCACTCCTGACATTATGAGATAAGATTCTCCTCTGGTTGTGTGAAGCTGTAATCTCCATTTTCAATCTGGTCCTCCTTCATTTCCAGGTGTGTTGAGGAATTTTTTAAAAAATATCTATCTGTTATGTCATTAAGAAGGATTTGTGCAGGAAAACGAGGCTGGCACCTTTTCTCAAGAAGCTATCTTGAACTGAAACTTATATTCTTTCCTCATCATGCCATTTTCATCTGGTTTCCTGAGAGCTGCCTTTGGCAGGCACAGTTAGAAACAACATTTTATACAGGCTCTTATATCAGAGCAAAATATGGTCCTGATAAAAGGTTGTGTGAAAACGTTCAGCAAACACCTCTCAATCCCCTGTGCTTTGATGTCCTGCATGCTTTTATAATGGCCACACTCCAGGGCAACTGGAGACAGGAAATTTCATATACCTGGGTTGTGTCTGAACAGAATCAGCACACTCCAAGATGAGATTCACCATATTCATGTTTGGTATATTCCCTTTCCATTTCTTTCAAATTTCCATATTAAAAATGCAGGATTTACATTAGTGTAGAATACTAACCATCAACTATTATCAAAGGAAACAGAATGGGGAGATGAACAAAGAGAAAGAGATGACCCGGAATCAGAAACCCTGGGTTAGTCTCGGCTCTCAATGATGAAGCAATTTGTCCAGCATCACAGATCCACAATGATCTTACAGTCTCAGTCCCTGACTTTCTTCTTTCACAAAACCAGCGGTTGTCAGGGGCTGACTAGATTTCATGACCCTCCGTCTTGTTCATGTTCTGAGCTTTTATGAAGTTGATCTAATTGTCATCAGCCCATCATCAGCTTTGCAGGACAGCCAGATGAAAAAACACACTCCTCAGAATCCCTTTTTAAGTTTTTCAAAGACTTGCTTTGTCCAGACTTTGAACCATTATTGGGGGCGGTAGAATAGGTATTGAAGAAGAAAGAATGTCTCACTTAAGTTCAATTCAGTCCTGTACACTCAGAGGGATCTCTCTGATATGAGAAAGGGAGTTGTTGACCTTTGGATTAAGTGATTCCAGGAGAAAGGACTGTTTAGAGTGAGGGTTAGCAAACTACCACCTTCAGACCAAATCTGGTCCACCAACTCTGTTGTATGGCTGACAAGCTGAGAATGGTCTTCACATTTTTAAAAAATCAAAAGAATAATATTTTGTGACATGTGAAAATCATATGAAATTCAAATGTCAGTGTCTGTAAATAAAAAGTTGTGTTAGAATGTGACCATACTCAATTATTTACCTATTGTTTATGGTGGCTTTAGAGCTACAACAGAGTTGAACATTTGCAATGGCAACCTTCTGACCCCCATAGCCTAAAATATTTACTATCTGGCCTTTTATAAAAAAAAAAAAAAAAATTGATGATCATTGGTTTACAGTGATGTATTCAGAGCTAACAATCTCCAGGACATGAGGGAAAAAAAATAGTAACTAATAGTTTAAAGACATCTTCATGGGAAAGATATTCTAGAACTTCAAGGACAAGATATTATTGATTATAAACATACACAGAGCACGAAGCAGCAGTGGATACATACACTCACAAATGCACATGCAGATACCCCCCATGTATTAATTTTCAACTCAGCTGTCCTTTATGATAACATTTGGAAGAAAAACTTCAATAATTGAACACAATACCTTTAGTGTTGACCATTGTTATTTTCTTAGCCTATTACCCATTGACTGTATTTGTGCTGAGTTTTGAGGATTCCTTTTTGAACTGATGTTTAACTGTATTATATTCAGTGAGTACAAAAGAAGTGAGAACTTCAAAACTACTGATAAGAAAGGGCATATTATTATGAAAGATGGAAAAATAAAGAGGATGAAAAAATAAAGGGAAGATAACGATCACTACCTGATAAATATTTGGACGTGAATCATGATTTTGAAGGACAAAGAATGAAATGTGTGCAAAAGCAGTGTGGATGCAACCCAGACTAACCAGCTGGTGCAGAGGGTCACTGGTAAACTAGACAATCTTTTCGGTGTGTCTAGTATTTACAACAATGCAAATGGCCATTAGATTAATGCTGTTGAGGAAAAGAACAGGAGTTTTGGAATGAAAGGTTCATCATGGTTAAAATGCTGCTGACAAAATGCTTGTCGTGAGATGCAGAAGATTTCAGAGAAAAAAGGTCATTATTGTTTCAAAGAAAACGGAGCTCCTAGGGAGTCATAGGGTAAGGCACTTATGGGATCATCAACAAACCGTAGTACCTGCATGTACGCATTTTCAGAGTATGTGGAAATTGGCTTATTTCAAAAAACAAAACCACTAATAGGCTTAACAGAGTGTTATCATCAAGGAGGAGCAGGAGAGATGCCTAATTTGAAAGAGTTGGAGCATCTGCACACCATCATTGGCTGCTAATTTGTTTAGCACTAAGCTTAAAGTACTCTTTGGAGGAGTAACTTTGGTCTTTCAAAGAAAAGAACTTAAAACAAGTTTTTAGAAACAGACATTAGTAAATGCACGTGCTCTTGCTGATATATACAGAGGGAAGCAGTCAGAGAAAAGGATGAACAGATTATAAGTCAACTCTGAAAGGTGTCAGTAGAGGTCCAGTAATGGGCAGAGTCTAAAAAATATTATCAGTATATACAGAAATGTCGTGTATATTAAATTACAGGGAACCTCTGCAGAGACAAAAAGAAGAGAATTTGTACCATTCGTGATGACATTCGAAAAGAACATTTTTAAACATCTCATTATATGGTGACAATAGATGCCCATCTCTTTCACATAGAGAAGTTTAATTTGAAATAAAAGCAAGGGGTATTCTATTTATTTTATGATGACAGTCTCGTGCTCAACACAGATTTAGAGAAGTCAGTGCAATGTGGAAAATTGAGTTGTGGTGTAAAATGTATGACTTCTTACTGCATAGCAGATTGTGAATTTGTTCTTTATACGATTTTTTAAAAAGAAATAATTGAAGTTTATAAATAAAATATTTAAGAATACTGACTTCATTAAGACCAGGTTCCAGGTGTATCTTATTTCTGTTTTAATTATATAAGTATAAACACACACATATATATATGTATATTTTGTTTACATTCTACATATTCTGCCTTATAGCTGAGCTCATCTGTATAAGTCCATTTTCATGCTGCTGATAAAGACATACCCGAGACTGGGTAATTTATTTAAAAAATGGTTTAATGGACTCACAGTTCTACATGGCTAGGGAGGTCTCACAATCATGGCAGAAGGGGGAAGGCTTATCTTACATGGTGGCAGACAAGAGGATGAAAACCAAGCAAAAAGGGTTTCTGCTTATAAAACCATTACATCAGACCTCATGAGACTTACTCACTACCACAAGAACAGTATGGGGAAAATCGCTCCCATTATGTCCCACTGGATCCCTCCCACAACATGTGGGATTTATGGGAGCTACAATTCAAGATGAGATTTGGGTGGGGACATAGCCAAACTATATCATCGTCATCCAAACTGAAAGTTGTAGTATGATTTGTATTAACAGATATTTGAAATCTGAGTTATAATTTGTCAAATCTATGATATACGTCTAAGAAGACTACCATTTTCTTAAAACGCTTATGAGATACTCTAATATTCAGCTAGTAGCAAGTGCTTGTTGGGTCAGGAAATCATTTTTTAACAAACTGACATTTATCAAATCTTAGAATTTTGATGTCATCGTATTGAACTTCTACTACAATTAAGTGAGAAGATAAATGCAGAGTAAAAGTTTTTAATAGCATTTTTTATTTATAATCTCAATATGTGTTCATTTCATAACATTTTAAAAATTAAGAGAAGTGTGAAAAGACTCTACAATACCATCACCAAGGGATAAGTAATAAGTATTTATTTTCTTTTATACTTTTTAAATCTACTATGTATGTATATAAAGATATAGATATTATTGAGTAATATTATTGCTTTCATTTTCCAAAACTCTCTTCTAAATAGTATTTCTGTTTTTAATTTTAATTTTAAAATTTAAGTGGCTTTATTGTTTTCATAAAATATTATATGACTATTTTAAAATATAATGATATAGGTACACAAAATAAAAATACATGAATATATTTTATATGGACACATATACATATAAATAATAAAAGGCAAAAATAAATATTACTCCAAATTCTACAACTCAGTACTAAATACATTAAAAATTTAGTGAATATCTTTCTAAACAATCACTCTGCTTATTTTTATCTATCTATATGTATTATATATCCCAAGAATGTACGGATTTCTGCAATTCCAATTCAGTACTAGAGTATTCATTCTAGCCTTCCCTCTTTCCTTATGCTACCTTCCTTCTTCAACAGTTAAAAGTATGGCTTTCATTATCTATAACATATATACTTATTTGTTCAATCCTAATAGGCTCATAAAGAATCCCACAATTTTCAACTTATATCCATATAAAAAAACAAGTTTACTAACTTAAGTGTAGCATTTGTACACAAAAAGTGTTTGACAAATTTTTTCTGGGCCCAAAATAGCAACTATAGGAAACTGGCTAACATAGGACAAAGGCAAGGTTTTCCCTCAGATATCCACGTAGTTAACACCTTCACTCCCATCAGGTGGTGCTCATGTGCCTGTCTTCCCCGCAGTACCTTGGTGGACTATTAATAGCATAATCTCACCCTCCACCCCACCTAGACCGTCTTGATCCTTTTTACCCTACTTTGTTTCCCGTAGCACTTATCACATTGTAGTGTGCATGTTCAACATACACGTTTTTTTAAAAAGGTGTACTTTTACATCTCTGAAAGGTGGAATCTTATAATCAATGACATCATAATTCAGTTGGAGGCTTGCAATCTGTAGTATTTTAGATTTAATAAATCGTGACACATAATTTGCTTATTTATCTTACTTTCTATTTAGTCCAGTTAGGATGGAAAAGTTACAAAGTCAAAGTTACTAAAGAGAATATTGTAACTGCAATAAGAAAGCCAACCTCAAATCTCAGTGAATTAAAAGAACAAGGGTTTATTTTTTCTTGTGTCATCACAGGCACTCTATTCCACACAGGGAACAGAGCACCCTCTGTTGGATTCTCTACCTCCAGCCAGCTTTAAATGGAGAGAGTTGAAAATTACTTAAAGTACTGTATTTAAGAGCAAGCCTGGAATTAGCATTTATCACTTCTGCCTCATATCTTTTTCTTTCCGTATTAATCAGAGTATTCTAACTGCTGTGATGTTGTAGGTTGAATCCTGTACCCCCAAAAAAACATGCTGAAGTTTTAAGCCCTAGTACCTGTATCTGTAATGTAATATTACTTGAAAACAGTCTGCAGATGTAATCAAGTTAAGGTGGGGTCATACAGGATTAATTGGACCCTGAATCCAATGCCTGATACCTTTATAAAGAGAGAGAAACTTGAAGACAGAGGACACACAGAGAAGAAGTTCATGGGATGACTGAGGCATGGATTGGAGTTACGCTGCCAAAAGTCCAGGAACACCAAGGATTGCTGCCAATAGCCAGAAACTGGAAGAGGCAAGGAAGGATTCTTTCCTAGAGCCGTTGGAAGGAGTATGGCCCTGCTAACCCCTTGATTTAGGACTTCCAGCCTCTAGAATTGTGAAAGAATGAAATTCTGTTGTTTTCAGCCATTCAGTTTATAGTAATTTGTTACACGTGCCTTGGGAAATTAGTACCCCACTGCTTGTACCAAAATGTGTATCAGGGTTCTCTAGAGAAACAGAAGAAATATGAATAGTGATGATTAATTAGTATAATGATCTACATTATACTATACTAATCACATTATATAATCATATCCCATATGAAGAGATTTATTTTAGGGAGTTGGCTCACATGATTGTGGGGTCTAGTATGTCTGAGATCTGTAGGGCAAGTGAGCTGACTGGAAATTCAGGCAGGAGTTGGTACTGTGTATCCTTGAGGCAGAATTTCTTTTTTCTTTTTCCAGAAAATCTTCAGTTTTGCTCTTCAGGCCTTCAGCCAACTGTGGGATGAGGCCCTCACAAACTATTGGGGGTAAATTTATCTTACTTAAAGTCAACCAAGTGTAGATGTTAACCATATCTCCAAAATTCTGTCATAGCAACATCTGAATTAGCGTTTAGTTAAATAACTGGGTACTATAGCCTAGTGAAGTTGACATATAAAGGTAAGCATCACATATGAAAAAGTAAACCAACCTTTTTGCTACTTGACCCAACAAAAGTTTCTTTCTTTCTCTCATCATGGCCAAATATTGTGTCTACTGGTGTGGATGAAGAGGAGTTCTGGTCTCCATATAGCCACAGAAAAAATTGGGAATGAATTTAGGAATACAGAACCCATCTTGCAGTTCATTCCTCTAGGGCTACAGGAGAATTTTAAAAATCACTTGAGGTCAGGAGTTTGAGACCAGCCTGGTCAACATGGTGAAATCCCATTTCTACTAAAAATACAAAAATGTTCTGGGCATAGTGGTGTGCGCTGTAATCCCAGCTACCTGGGAGGTTGAGGCAGGAGGAACACTTGAACCCGGGACGCAGAGGTTGCAGTGAGCTGAGATCACACCACTGCACTCCAGCCTGAGCAACAAAGAGAGACTGCGTCTCAAAAAATAAAAAAATAAAAAATAAAGGGATTCAAGTGTTACATGCTTGTTTTGACTTTTATACATGCCAGTGGTGGTGCCTCATACAGAACTTGGCTTACTGAATGATCAATACACATTAACTATGTTTTTTCCTTTCGTATCTGGGAATAAAGTTGATGAAGCTGCATCATCTAGCCCAGGAACTAGAATATATCCTTTTTCTTACATTGGTCAGAACTCAGAAACTTGGCTCTGCTTACCTGCAAGGGCATCTGGTAAATATAGTCTTCCTGTGTGGCTGAGAGGGAAATGAAATGTTTTGATAGACACATCAAAACCCTGTCTTTGCTGTGTAGGGCTTTTCTGCTTTGTTCAATGGTGTAGTCCAAGCATCTAGAATAGCTCATACAGTAGTTCCTGCTAATTCATGAGGGACATGTTCCAAAGCCACGGTGAATGCCTGAAACCATGGAAATTACTGAATCCTATGTTTTTATTTTTTAATTATTTTTTTAGAGATAGCCTCTCAATCTGTCACCCATACCAGAGTTGTAGTGGTGGTATTATATGTCACTGCTGCCTCAAACTTCTGGTCTTAGGTGATCCTCCTGCCTCAGCCTGTGGAGTAGGTGGGACTACAGGCACAAACCACCACACCTGGCTAAAACTATATTTTCTTCTATACATGCACACCTATGATAAAGTTAATTTATAAATTAGGCACAGTAAGAGATTAACAACAATAACATGATAAGATAGAATAATTATAACAATATACTGTACTGAACACTATGTGAAGATGATCTATCTCTCTCAAAATACTATAATATTTTTGGACAATAATTGACTATAGAAAACTGAAATCACAGAAGGTAAATTTGTGGATAAGATGGTGGACTACTATATTAGACTATGAAACATGCTTATTGCCTTAGTAATTGCTATGATTTGAATGTTTGTCCCCTCCAAAACTCATGTTGAAATTTGTCATTATAGCAGTTTTAAGAAGTGGGACATTTAAGAGGAATTATGTCATGAGGGCTCCACCCCCCCCCATGGTTGGGACAGGTGTCATTCTCAAAGGACAAATTAGCCCCCTTTGCTCTCTCTGATCCTCTCTGCCCTTCCTTCCATCATGGACTGATGAGCAGGAAGCCCTTATCAGATATTGGCCGGCCCCCGATCCTAGAATTTCCAGTTTCCAGAAATGAGAGCCAATACATTTCTGTTCATTGTAAATTACACAGTCCGTGGTATGCTGTTTTAGCAGTACAAAACAGACTAATACAGTAATGAAAAAGGAAAATACCAATATAAAATCAATAATGAATATGAGGAATTCTGAAGGAATAAGCTTAAGCATATTCGTTATTAAAATAAATACAAATAACTGAATTCATCTAAAGATAGATGTTAGGTGAGCACAGCAAAGCACAGCTGTCTACTGTTTAAAAGAAACACACTTCAATGATAAGATGGAAAATGAAGGGAAGGGAGAAGGGATACTAATCAAATGCATTTTAAAATATAGGAAAGCATAAAGTTAAAAAGTAGCAATATTAATGAGCGGCGACATGCACGGGAAGGTTAACGTAATGAATCAGGATAAAATGAGACATTAAGTAATGATAAAAGCACAATTTATCAAGGTGATATCCAGCCATTAACCAGTACAAACCGATCTACATAGCAACTAAATATATATGGCAAAACATATTAGATTTATAAAAGTTTGTTGCAAACATAATTATAATTGAAACCTCCAACATATCATTTGTCATAGTTAAATAGATATATATATATATATATATATATATAAGAACACAAATAAATTAACTTAGATTATAAATGCCATAAAGAGCTGGGAATTTAGATGAAATTCCTACATATTAGCAAAGTAAAATAAATCACAGACAATGGCAGAAATCATAAAAGAAAGCCAGCTAGCTAATATGTTCTGGTGAGTGACTCCTTTTATGGGCCTCGTTTATATGTTTCAAAAACATTTCCTTAAGTGTCTCCTTCTAATTAAATCCCATTATGCACGATGATGGACTCTGTATTTAGTCCTTATTGATACAATACTGCTGCACTCTCTATTAATCCAAATATAAAGAAGATTTTGGGAGTCAGAATGCAGTGCTGGGGAAAGGACTGTCCCCAGATGCCAAGACTGGGTTTGAGTCCTGCCCTTGCTATCACTGATGCAATTTAAAATCTCTGATAGTTGCAGTACATATCTTGAATCCCAAACTGGAGTTCAAGTTTGAAATATTACTTACTAGTTATCTGATCTTGGACAATTTGCTTTGCTTACCCATACTGAGATTCAACATTCTCATCTAAAAAAATGGAGAAACAATCTCTCGGGATGCAATTCTGTCTACAACTTAACAATCTTTTACAGGATAGTACAAAATAGTTAATCTCCTAGGATCCAAAAGGCCTCTACAATCTTTTTTCCCCCCCAAATAAGAAGCTGCATTTGTGTTAGAATAACTAAAAGGCTGATGAAGACAGTGTTTGCAAAATAAAATAATTGTTTCCTCAAAGGAACAGCAAAGGGTTAATTAAATGAGTGTTGGAAAAAAAAAAAAAAAACTCTTTTGCTTCTATTTCTCAAATTTCAAAAGATAGGGTGGAAATTTAAAGGGCTTCACAGATCAGGAGTGGTGGCTCACGCCTGTAATCCCAGCACTTTGGGAGGCTGAGGCAGGCGGATCACTTGAGGTCAGGAGTTTGAGACTAGCCTGGTCAACGTGGTGAAACCCCATTTCTACTAAAAATACAAAAATTTTCCAGGTGTGGTGTTGTGTGCCTGTAATCCCAGCTACTTGGGAGTCTGAGGCAGGAGCAACGCTTGAACCCAAGAAACACAGGTTGCAGTGAGCTGAGATTACACCACTGCACTCCAGCCTGGGCGACAAAGCGAGACTGCATCTCAAAATAAATAAATAAACAAATGAATGATAAAGGGCTTCAAGTATTACATGCTTGTTTTGACTTCTATACGTGCCAGTAGTGGTGCCTCATACAGGACTCGGCTTACTGAATGATCAATATACATTAACTATCATTTTCCTTTCATATCTGGGAATAAAGTTGACGAAGTTACATCATTGCTCTTACTGTCATAACCACTGGGTTTATCCCTACTCAATAAGCCCTTCCTGAAGAGGCCAGATGATTTCCTATTTTACACATATACGAAAATGAGGAATTGGCGATCTACAAAATAAGTTGTCATACTGGAAGGAAAATGCCAATGTGTGCTTATACGTGTAAGGCACAAGGGGAATTAAAAACATGCCTGGGCAGGTAAAAAAAAAAAGGCAGGGAGTATTGATGTTAAAAATCTTTGCAGGAGAAAGACAGAAGTTGTGGGAAATGAATAAACTCGGAATAGAAAAGAAAAAGAAAAAATAAGAAAAAAATAAGTCAATGGAACATTTGTCTCAAGCCTTTGCGATATGTGAGGGAGAAAAGTAGACATGGAAGAGGATAAATATTTTAACAAAAGGAAAAAAATAAATAAAATGAAAAGATACAACACAGTGGATAGTTTGTTTTATCTACCTTGAATATTTCTGTGAAATCCATTCACAAAAACAACTAAGAAGGAATGTTAATGCAACTTAACCTTTAAGCTACCATAAATACATACACACATATAGTACACTGAGAAGTGAGTAGACCTCAAACTTAAAGTGCTTAAGAGTAACCCTGGGAATTTATTAAACCTACAGCTCATAGAATTTGCATTTTTAGCATGCACTCTAGCTGGTTCTGATACAGATTGTCAACAGTCTATAGTTGAGAAACACCGTCTGATTGAACCATACTTCATCATTACCCCTGAAGAGATGAATGTCCTCCTAGCATTTTCATCCTGTTTCATGGGTGGGATTATAGATTCAGGACAACTTAGAGAACTTTAAGTCATCTTTTTAGCTATGCAGCAGATACCACCATGCTCTAAATGAATACTCTGTATTGAGCAGAACACTCACGAGGCTTTTTTCTAACCAGCGGATTTTGGCTACGAGAGAAAAAGAGATAGCAAACAAGCTTGGCACAAGATTCAGAAGAAAAGAGACTTGAAGCCTCCCTGGAAGAGAAAATAATACAACCTGCAATGCTAAGGGAGTATTTAATTTCAGCATTCTGAAATTTGGGGAATTATAATAGCAGATGATGCTGCTGCTCTCCACAGACTTATTAAAATGCATTTTAAAAAATGCATTTGTATGAAACAAATAGAGCTTACTTTAAGGGATCCCTGAATGATGATTATTTTTCAGTATCAAATAGAATTCAAAGAAGAAAGCTGTTTAATGTTCATTTATGAAGGACTGCTAAAAATTCAAAGGTAGAAGATTCTCTGCTTGAACAATCAGCACAAATGGAAGATTTTGAGAGTAATGGCAAGATGGTGTGTGTGTACAATATGAAGATAATAAAACAAATACATGATTGTAAGAATTGCATATAATGGGGTATAACAACTTCTAAATACTTCATTTCTAGGAAAAGGATATCCACTTATAAAAACAATGCACATCTAAAGTTCTCATTACATAAATTCTGCAGTAGTTTGGCTTTGGAGCTGTGATGCAAACAGAACCACATAGAATATACAAAATACATATCTACTATGAGCGACATTGTGCTTGTGCTTTTATCAATTAAGATAATATTGGGCTACGAGAGCCAGAAAACCCAATGAAACCATGGTTTGAGTAAATTGTGGGTTTTATTTTTCTGAAGTTGTGAGAAGTACAGAGGTGTAGGAGTCTGGGGCTGTTACAGCACTGCAGACTCATCAGAGATCCAGTTCCTTAAGTTCTTCTCATCTACAATTGTAGCAGGTGGCTTTTCAAACTCATGCAGCTGCCTCCAAATTGCAGGAAGGCTGCTCTGTCCATCCTCCAGGCTGAAGAAAGAGGGCACCCAGCAAATGGCATGTGGCAATTAAATCTGTCCCCTTCGAAAGAGCTTTGCTGAAAGCCCCATTAGGAAATTATCTCCTCCAGTCTTATAAAACAGTACTGTGTCACATGACCACCTTAAATGGCACAAGGAAGGCTGCAAAATTCAGAATTTTAGTTGGCTACATTGACACTTTGAATAGATGTGGTACAGTGGAGAGTAGATATCAAGTAAGCAAATAACAGTGTCTACAAAATTAGATATATTATCTAATTTAATTGTTTTATAAATCATATGCATTTCATTTCTGCAATAGATGGGGATCTGAAACATAGAAATATTAAGTAACTTACCTATGGTCAAACATGGTTATTGAAAGGTACAGTCGGGTATGAAAGCCCATATAATTAAATGCTAATATCTTTTATACAGTCTGGTATGAAACCTCATACAATTAAATGCTAGTATCTTTTCCCACTCTATCACATTCCTTTAGGTACCATCAAGCCAAATATTTTCAGATGGTAATTTTCAGAAAAATGTGTATGTCGTGAATACTTCAGTCAGATGGCTCTATACTTTTGATGATGGACATTGCATTTCCTTATCCGAGACTGAAAACGTATTTAGGGCACCGACAATGTCTTCAATACTTTTGGATTCCCAGTGCTTAGTACAGGGTTGTATCAATAGAAACCTTGAGATGCTGGCTAAATTTGGATTTTGAAATTGTATTTTGAGCTCACAGAATTTGACAAGGTTTTAAAATTTTATTTATTCTAATATCCTCACAAGGGTTCACAGAGCATGTTATAGAGTAGTCATTGAGTAAATATTTGCTAAATTTAAATAACTAATTAAAATTTGATTTTATTTGGTGATAACAGATAAACATATATGCAGAGAAAAAAGCATGGCAGTAAAAGGAGTAGTTTGTATTAGAGTCGTGAGTTTGATACAAAGGTCACAGGGAGCTGGAAATGTATGAATGGATAAATTGGCCTTTGCTGCATTTCAATATGATGAATTTCATTGAGTCAGTAAAAAATATTTGTTGAGAACCTACTTTATACAAGACATTGTGTTGGATGTCATAGATACAATGAATAAAACAACACAAACACATCCTGGTGTCTTAAATTTTGTCTTCTAAAGATTTATATGTTACGTCCTGCCCAAGACCATGGGAACCCAACTCTTGCATCAAGGTGACCCAGATGTGAGACGGGTTCAAATGAGATCATTTTGGAGCTTTATGATTTGACTGCCCTTCTGGATTTTGGACTTGCGTGGGGCCTGTAGCCCCTTCATTTTGGTCAATTTCTCCCATTTGGAAGGGGTGTATTTACCCAATGCCTGTACCCACATTGTATCTAGGAAGTAACTAACTTGCTTTTGATTTTACAGGCTTATAGGTGGAAGGGACTTGCCTTGTCTCAGATGGGACTTTGGACTGTGCATTTTTGAGTTAATGCTGAAATGAGTAAAGACTTTGGGAGACTGTTGGAAGGGCATGGTTGTGTTATGAATTATGAGGACATGAGATTTGGGAAGGGTGGGAGGCAGAATGATATGGTTTGGCTGTCTCCCCACCCAAATTTCATCCTGAACTGTAGTTCCTATAATCCCCACATATCGTGGTGGGAGGGACCCAGTGAGTGACAATTGAATCATGGGGGTGGGTTTTCCCATGCTGTTCTCATGATAGTGAATAAGTCTCATGAGATCTGAGGATTTTATAAAGGGTGGTTCCCCTGCACATGTTCTCTTGCCTGCCGCTATGTAAGATGTGCCTTTGTTCCTCCTTTGCCTTCTGCCATGATTGTGAGGCCTTCCTAGCCATGTGGAACTGTGAGTCCATTAAGTCTCTTTTTCTTTATAGATTACCCATTCTCGGTTATATCTTTATTAGCAGTGTGAGGATGGACTAATACAAGTCCTAATACCGGTAACTCCAATTATCTTATTTGGAGATGGGGGTCTTTAAACAGGTAATCAAGTTACAATGGGATCTTTAGCATGGGTGCTAATCAAATATAACTGATATCCTTATCAAAAGGGGAAATTTGGACACAGACATGCAAACAGGGAGGACACCATGTAAAGATGAAGAGAGAGATCAGGGCAATGCTCCTGCAAGCCAAGGAACAGGAAAGATTGCAGCAAACCATCAGAAGCTAGGAGAGTGACATAGGACACATTCTGCCTCACAGTCCTGAGATGAAACAAACACTGCTGACACCTTGATTTCAGACTTCTACCCTCTAGAACTGGGAGAGGATGTGTTACTTTTGTTTAAGCCCTCTACTTTCTGGTGCTTTGTTATGGAAGCCCTAGATAATTAACACATGGTGAAGCCCCTGCCTCACAGAGCTTTACACTCTAGTGTGGAGCAGAAAAGGAAATAGAAAATTACCAGAGAGACATGGTTATTCTTTATATGCTAGTAAATTGTTAGGAGTAAAGAAAAGAAGGGTGAGGAGGATAGGAAGTGCTGCTTTATATGATATGACCTCTGATAAGATGCCATCAGGAGTGAAAGAAGGTGAGAGGTTGAGCTTTGTAAATGTCTGAAGGAAGAGCATTACAGGCAGGTGCAGCAGCCAACCCAGGTCTCTGAGGAAGAAGAATGCATTTTGGTTAGAAGAACTGCTAAGAGGTTAATGGGACTGAATTGGATGGAGTAAGGGGGAGGGGAATGGTAGGAGGAGTGTGGTCAGAGAGTTCATAGAGGCATAGATTGTACAGGTACATTTTAGATTCTGACAGTGACTTTGGCTTCTGTTCTGAAGATGAGATGCCATGGGAGGGGATGTTCAAGCAAAGGGATAGTGTGATCTGATTTAAGTTTTAAAGGGATCTCTCTGGGCTGCGTGGAAAGAGACTGTAGGTAGGGAGCAAAGGTGGAAGCAGAGAAATCAGGGAGGAGGCTTCTGTAGTAAAACCATCCAGGTGAGAGAAGTGGTTGGCTTGAACCAGCTTGTTGGTGGAAGACATGAGGGGCTAAGTGAACAGTTAGACAGAGCGTTGCATATACAAAGAAGTACTTGACAGAGGAATAGAGATAAGTTTTCTAGAGGATGCTTCAAGGAGTTTGCACTTAGGAGAAGAACCTTAGAGGGAGCATTGAATATTAGCACTGGAAGGAACAGATGAAGTTGGTACAGAAGAGAATTTGTCTTGCTGTAGCCGTGCAGTTATCCAGGGCAATGAGGTTATCAGTCATTACAAGATTCACTCCTCCCACTCACATCTTTGATTGACATTTCTGGTCCCCAGCGCGCTGCTGTCACCTTTGGTCCCTGCAATGAGCAAATGAATTTCGTTACCTCTAGCAAAAGCTCAATTTGAACAATGGGGGAAAGGTTTTATTTAAATCTCCTACAGCTTTGAACTCATCTTGGATTTACCATGCATCTATCAACCTGAAAAAAGAAAAATTACTTAAAACAAAAATTCGAACTGAATTGACACCAAATAAAATTGTTCGGTTTAATAATATCAAATGCCGGTAGCAAGAATGATCCAATAGTAAGTGCTTAACAGCATGAAAACTTAAAAATTGGTTGAAAAATTATTTGCACCTAGCTGTTTAAATATTTTGTTTAGTTGCCATACAAATTACCTTATTTTAGACTCCAAATTTTTTAAGAGCAACAAAAATGCCAATTTTAAAAAAGAGAAGTTTAAAATAAAGTAAAACGTAAAGATAACGAGAAAAACATTGAGTTCAGTGAGATTGTATCTAATTTTGAAATATAGTAAGTGAATTAAATATCTTCCTAATTTTGCAGCAGGAACAAATCTCAGTCTACAAAATGTGGGGTGGATATGTGGTAATTGGCCATAGATGTACTGAATTCAAAGGGTAAAAACTTGAAACTTATCACCTGAGTTTGAATCCCAGCACTTTTTGTTACAAGTTGAATAAATTAGTTAACCCATGCTTCAGTTGCATCTCTAAAATGGTAATAAAAATAGAACGCACTTTAAAATGTTGCTGTAGGTTTTCCGTGAGTTAAGTCATGTAAAGTTAATAGAGTGAGTGCCTTGATTAAGCCTTAAAAACTTAAGCTGTATTATGATTTTTTATTATTTAAATTTTCTAAATTTCTATTTAAAGTTACATTTCACTGACTTAGAGAAAAGTGTAGATACAGTTCGTTTGTCTAATTCCAGCTTCCTGGGGTTTGCATCAAACTTTGGGAAGAGGCGTGACTTATGCGGGGCCTAAGCATTGGTGCTCTTTGAGGACACGGAGCTTGGGGGTTGGGCAGATTCTCTGTGGCTTTGACGATTCTTGTTTTATTTTCTCTCATTGGAGCAGGAGGCAGGGAAAGAAATGCATGGCTTAGCAGCAGCAGTGTGCATATTTATTGCTGAAGGTCTTCTACCAGACGTTTTGGAATTTTTTCCATTTGTTACCTTCACCGAGAAAATCTTTAGTGTATTAATCTGCAGAGGACATCTGGTCCTTTGTCTATACCATGAAATCTATTATTCTGTACCTTTATTTCTTCTGGGCTAAGGATTGGATAACCTCAAATATTTTTCTCTCTCTTTTTATTGCCAAGATCTCCCTTCCCTAAGGCAATGGAAGAAGGGATACAGGAGAGAAGGAACTACAAATAAGAGAGATCACCTTGAACAAAAGTTCAAAAGTCCATGAAGCTATTTAGGGTTTTTTTTTTCTTTTTTAATTTGTTCATATGCTTGATCTGTGCCAGGAATTGTCCTGAAATCTATGATATACAGAAAAATTAAGCAAATCATTTAATTAAATTGCTTACAGTCACTTGGAGATGGGCAAGCAAACTAATGACTATAATAATTAGAGTGGAGGGTGATGAAACTCCGAGTATATAGATGTAAAACATTCCACAAAAGACCATTTGTAGTAGTGATCCTCTGTAGGAAAAGATATGCATTCCGGCACTGGTTTTACTTGAAGTGACTCGATACAAATGAAACTTACCAGACTGCGTACGAGCAAGGCGGGACTTTGGAATTGGAAAGGGAATATGTGGATAGCACTGGAGAAGCAGGATAGGGCTGCAGCATCACTGATCGACAGGGAACACTAAACAAGGTGGAAAGTTTTCTGTGGGTGAAGCCTGCGTGCTTTAACAAAGTAAGACACTTTGTATCTTAAGAAAATTAGCACTCATAAGTGGGAGTGGAACAATGAGAACACATGGACACAGGGAAGGGAACATCACACACCGGGGCCTGTCAGGGGCTTGGGGGGAAAGGAGAGGGAGAACAGTAGGACAAATACCTAATGCACACGGAGCTTAAAACCTAGATGACAGGTTGACAGGTGCAGCAAACCACCATGGTACATGTAAATCTATGCAACAAGCCTGCACATTCAGCACATGTATGCCAGAACTTAAAGTCAAATTTAAAAATTAATAATAATAAAATAAAATGCAGCTATTTAAGAAAAGAAAGAAAATTAGCTCACCTCTCGGAAATTCAGTTTTCTCATCTATAAAATACCATCACTAGCACGGATGCTATGAGGATAAGGGAGGAGGATGTCATTCAGATTCCCAAACCTATAATACGTAGAGGGTAGTTTCAAGGAAGGATGTTGTAGATTCTATTCGTTTGCCTTGGTAATGGCTAAGTGATGTAAAATTAGAAATTTCTAAATTCATCCATACTTAGCTTCTGACTTCAGCAGACCGCATTGAAAAGGTTATCACACTAATAGGGTGCCAGGTGGAGTAATTATTTCCAGTCAAATATCTTGAAAATACATATAGAAAGTTATCAAGACTAGAAGAGAAGGTAGTGGGAGCATGAGGGTAAGACTTTAAAATGCCTGGATTCAACTGAATTTCCAACTAATTATTAGATAATAGTTTCCTCCATTGCAGTCAACCCTCCCCGATTTTTTTCTTTTTAAAAGAAGACATTTAAAATATCTTTTTATTGGAGTAGTCACTTGCATGGTGGCCTGGTTTGACTGAGGTGTTAGAATAGGGTAAGGAAGGATTTTTACCTTCCCCCACCCCACTGTAGGTGATTTGCAATTCAATGAGCAATAAATTATATAATTTGAAATATGGAGTGTGTGTATGTGTGTATGTTAATGGACATCTTTTGGAAATGCCCAGAAAATCTGGAAAATTATGGCGCCAAAGATGGCCTGAATGAAAGCATTAGTAGAAATTAGTATAAAGTTTTTGCTTAGTATTGCTTTGGCTGTGTGGGCTCTTTTTTGGTTTCATATGAATTTTAGGATTGTTTTTTCTAGTTCTGTGAAGAATGATGGTGATATTGTGATGGGAATTGCGTTGTATTTGTAGATTGCTTTTGGCAGTATGGTCATTTTCACAATATTGATTCTACCCATCCATGAGCATGGGATGTGTTTCCATTTGTTTGTGTCATCTACAATTTCTTTCAGCAGTGTTTTGTAGTTTTCCTTGTAGAGGTCTTTCATCTCCTTGGTTAGGTATATTCCTAAGTATCTTATTTATTTATTTATTTATTTTTATTTTTAATTATTTTAATTATTTTATTTTTTGTGGCTCTTGTAAAAGGGGTTGAGTTTTTTATTTGATTGTCAGCTTGATTGCTGTTGGTGTATAGCAGTGCTACTGATTTGTGTACATTAATTTTGTATCCTGAAACTTTGCTAAATTCATTTATCAGTTCTAGGTGCTCTTTGGATGCATTTTTAGGGTTTTCTAGGTATACAGTCATATTATTGGCGAACAGCAACAGTTTGGCTTCCTCTTTGCTAATGTGGGTGCCCTTTATTTCTTTCTCTTGTCTGATTGCTCTGGTTAGGACTTCCCATACTTTGTTGAATAGAAGTGGTGAGAGTGTGCATCCTTGTCTTGTTCCAGTTCTCAGGGGGAATGCTTTCAACTTTTCCCCATTCAGTATGAAGCTGGCTGTGGGTTTGCCATAGATGGCTTTTATGACTTCGAGGAATGTCCCTTCTATGCCAATTTTGTTGAGATTTATACTTCCCAAAAGTATACCTACAATGAGACAGAAAATTGGTGGGATTATGCAAAAAGATTCAATAAGCATTCATTTGCCACATGCTATTGGAAAGGCACTAGAAGTGGAAGAAAATCACAGTTCACCTAATTAATTATGATATAGATCTATCACTACTAGTTATAATCCAAGGCATAATAATTCTGCATGCTAAATGGAGATCCCATCATCACTCATAGAAAAGTAGAGCACGTAACATTATTTCAGGAAATCAGAGATAGCTTCCAGAGGAATTAGGCCTCGAAAGATGGGAAGAGTTCTTTAGAGGAAGACTTGGGAGTTCATCAGGAAAGATATTTAAGCTAATGGAATGGCAGGAACAAAAAGATGATGTGTGTTGTGTATAGGGGTCTATTTCGGGGAGTATGAGCAGAACAGGATGCTTGGAGTTTTGGGGGAAAGCAGAGTAAAGGCTGTGCTTTGTTTTTTGTTTTTTAATCATTCAGTGATTTCCTATGAGAGAACTTTAAATAGCCAGATACCTTCTGCATTTGAAGAATGATCTTTTCCACATAAGCAGACACCATCGTATAAAACAAAATACAGTAAACAAAGCCAACCAAGCTTTAACGATGGACAAGCCCGACTTCAGAAGCTACAGTGCCTCGCCACTAAATATGAGCCTAACTTGAAGAGTAGTTAACAAAATACTTTTTAAAAAAAATATGAGTTCATCTTGTCTTACCTCACACAATTTCTTGATGGTATCAGTTGCTGCCTAATTTCCTGAGTCCTAACCTAAGAGTACCTCCTCCTGGTTAGGGCCTCAACTTGCCTTGTTAGAATGAATTATTTTCACTGCATTCTCGCCATGGACCTTCTCTTTTCTTAAGTCATCAGTAAAGAGACTTTCTACCATATCCACTACATTACAGTATTTGGCTGCTCTAGATAAATATCTTGAGCAGTTGGTCCAGGACTAAGAATACTCTACCTGGACCCCTTGGGTAGCCTTTCTGTTTGGTTCCTCTGTCTTAGACAGATGGGCAGCAGGGGGTTCCTCTTCTAGTATCTTCATGTCACAAGGTGTTATCCATGATGGGAAGTGGGGGTGAGTTGTCTTTGGTTTTTCTTTAGTGGAGTGCAGCTCAGAGCAATGTTTCTTAAAATATGTCCATCATTTTGTGAACTAGTGTTCATCATGACGATATTGCAATTTGAATTTAGAAGTGTGAATAAAAGCATGGTATTAAAACAATTTGTGACCCAAGGCGTCAATCATTAGTATGAAAACTGCAAACACATATGTGAACACATGGCGGTTGGCCATGTAATCCTTCTTTCTTTCCTTTCATTTCTTTCTCTTTTTTGAGTAGACTTTCCCCTATTTTATTCTAACCCTTCCATCTATTAATGGTAAACTCTTCTGTGTGTCTTTTTTTTTTTTTTTAAAGAGACAGTGTCACTCTGTTGCCAGGCTGGAGGGCAGTGGCACTGTCTGGGCTCACTGCAACCTCCACTTCGCAGGCTCAAGCCATCCTTCCACCTCAGCCTTCCTGGTAGCTGGGACTTTAAGCACACACCACCATGCCCGGCTGATTTTTCTATTTTTGTAGAGATGGAGTTTATTTATGTTGTCCAGGCAGGTCTCAAACTCCTGGACTCAAGTGATTTGCCTTCCTCGGCCTCCCAAAGTGCTAAGATTACAGGTGTGAGCCACCATGTCCAGCCGTGTGCCTTCATTGATACTTATAAAGATTGAAGCTGAAAAGATAGAAAAAAAAAACAGAACATGTGGCAGCTATTACAAAGATTGATTAAATTGACATTGCTAAAGGGAACAAGTCTTAAATAGCATGTATAATAGCATTTTAGTCACCATGGAAAATTTAAATTTTTTCTGATGGTGGACCACTTACTCAAGTGAATCCTAAATTATATACAAAAATTACATAACAAAGACAGCCATCAGTTGGACCTTCTTGAATAATAATCTAGTGTTTTCTGGATTCCAGAATTATAGATTCAAGTGAGTAGCATTTGAATGTACTTTGATTCGGGGAAGTTTTCTGGAAACATTTATGGATATCGTTTTTCAATATTGAATGAGTTGCCACCAGAGGTGTCATGTTGCTTGGAATCATCAAAAACTCAGAAGTGACAGAGAACAGGCTGGATATGCTCTGAAAGACATATAGATGTCACATGCTGAGAGCTTAACCAGATGGCATTTTTACTCATGCAATAAATACATACTGAGTGTCCACAAAATGTCAGACTCTGTGATAGGGTGGAGTGATGAAAGAGTGAGAAAAAGAAACAACTACCGTTCAGTCCTGGGATTTCAGATTTTTTCCCATCCTAGGAATCTAGGAATCTACAAATATGCCCTTCAGTTTTTCACAGAAGCTTCTTTTTTTAATTGTTCAATGGGGTTCAGTTGCACTACTTTACAGTCTAATTTTAAAAATTAGATAAAAAGATATGTGGGCTGGGCACAGTGGCTCCCACCTGTAATCCCAGCACTTTGGGAGGCCAAGGCTGGCAGATCACTTAAGGCCAGGAGTTTGAGACCAGCCTGCCCAACATGACAAAATGCTGTCTCTACTAAAAATACAAACATTAGCTGGGCGTGGTGGCACGTGCCTGTAATCCCAGCTACTTGGGAGACTGAGGCAGGAGAATCCCCTAAACCTGGGAGGCAGAGAATGCAGTGAGTCGAGATTGTGCCATTGCACTTCAGCCTGGAAGACAGAGCGAGACTCTGTCTCAAAAAAAAAAAAAAAGAAAGAAAGAAAGAAAGAAAGAAAGAAAAGAAAAGGATATGTGTAGAAGTGCCCAGTGACAAAATATAAGAATTTTAGAAAGTTGATTAAACATGAGAAGATCCTGAGGGACACATGTGAGTCTCAAGAGCAGGAACTCTAGTGTATTTAACTGTACGCAGTTACTATCACTAGTGACAGAAGCAATAAAGAAGTATTTTGTTTTTGAATGAAGAATTCTTCTCTATAATGGTAATTCTTATTAAATCCTTTAATCAGTAATTGCAAAAATTGAGTAAGATTTCAGTCTAATGCTCCAAGATGTTTGCACTGCAAAATTCTACCCATTATTTAGTCAAAATCCATCTCTGAGGAGCAGCCTAAGCAAATGATCCCTCCTTAACCTCAGTTGAAACCTTGTCATGCTATTTCAGGTTGCAGAGCAGAGCGCTCATCTTGAGTTTGCTGTACATCATCATGGGGTGCAGTCTTCATGGCTGCCTGCTTCTCCCCATCCTTTGATACAAATCAACATTCTTATTTAGAGGATGATAAGAGATTATTAAATTCAGGTGTCAGCAGTGGAGCTTTGGGGAAGAAAAATAAAGAGATCATGCTCTGTAACACAGCCCTGAGAAAGGAGACTGGGGCTGTGTGCTTTTCTAGAAAAGTGGTTTTCCCTTCTGCATGACTGATGGCCTGTCTGGTGTGAGGCTGACCACAGTAATAATGTCGTGACCTACTCTCCACAGTGGAAAAAGCTGTCAGTTCTGATGTGATGGAAGTTGAATGTGGGAGATTGGGATTATAGAGCTGCAGTGGCCACAGATAGACTCCTGATTTAGGCACATAAAACAGGATGATTTTGTGTAAAATTGACATTTAGTGTATTTTACATATATGGAAGGAAGACTAGAAAGAACATAAAATAATTAGCAGGAATTACTTCTAAGAGATATTGAGAGCAGTATCAATTTCTTTTGATTAATATGATTTTTTACCTTCCACTTTTTATTTGTGAACATGTGAAAATCTAAAATTAAATATACATGCCCATAAAGATGAAATTATGTATTTAGTAACTTAGCATAATTTCATAAAGGGAGCATGAAGTTTAAAATCAACCCTGTAATTAACATCCTAAATCTTGCACTAAGGATAAAATGCTAGAAAAAGGATGAAGTGATAATATCCCTTTCCTTTTAAGACAGACGTTCTAAGATTGAACACAGCTCCTGGAGAGGACCTGTTCTGCCTCGCTCACCAGAAGTGTGCTCACACTCTTGACAGTTCCCTGTGCCCCTTTCCCACTGTGGCACTTAAGGCCAAAGGCATTCAGATCTGGCTGCCACATTCCTTCCTGCTGCCATATTCTCTTAGTGACCATCAAGTGTCACTTCCCTTGTTGACACAGCCCTATGCTCTGGAAGCCTTTGTCGAACCCTATTCCTCTGCCCTTTGACCCTTTAACTTTTTGAAATGTATATATTCTGTGGATCCCGTGTTTTGTTTTCTAGCCTGCAGCTTCTCTCAGCAACTACAGCCAGAGCCAGTCCCATTCCTTTCTCCCCTCCTAATCAGAAATCTTAAAGTCTACGCCAGCCTTTCCTAGCTTGCCTGTTTTGCTGTAATAAACTGGGACATGCAGGGCATTGTCTCAACATAGGACATCTCAGCATCTTGTCCATACTCTCATCTCAGAGCAAGAAGAATACACAGACCCACTGTTGATACCTGAGACAATTACATTGCTTTACAGTGATTTTAGAAACTACTAGAGCATGATGAGCTCAGGTGTTATGGTTAGCAAATGTTCAAGACCCAACTTGCCTTCCTCACCAAACCTATTTACTCTTCTCGGTTGCAATGGACTACCTCTACCTAGAGTGTCACCAGTGAAAAAGTTACTTGACAGGGATCTGTGGGTGGAATCTACAGAGTGACAGATTTCAGTTCAGTTATTAAGATAAAGCATTTATGACTGACACGTTTTGTAACTGAGTAGGTGGTTTGCTCCACACTCCTATGGCAAGTATTTCCCAGAGCAGGTACCTTATATCACTAGTTCCACTGGGCACTCCATCAGAACGTGACTGCTTTCATCAAGTTGGAAATGCTGTCACTGACCTACTGCCCGTAGACTCTCCACACACCCAGGAGGGTATTAGGGGATTCTTGCAGCAGAGAAGCCCATTTAACTTCAAGGCAGTAGCCTAATTTTTTTTGTTTGTTTGTTTTGGTTTTTTCTTTCTTTTTTTTTTTTTTTTTTTTTTTTTTTTTTTTTTTTTTTTGAGATGGAGTCTCCCTCTGTCGCCCAGGCTGGAGTGAAGTGGCAGGATCTCCACTCACTGCAAACTCCGCCTCCCGGGTTCAAACCATTCTCCTGCCTCAGCCTCCTGAGTAGCTGGGACTACAGGCGCCCGCCACCACGCCCGGCTAATTTTTTGTATTTTTAGTAGAGACGGGGTTTCACTGTGTTAGCCAGGATGGTCTCGATCTCCTGACCTCGTGATCCACCCGCCTTGGCCTCCCAAAGTGCTGGGATCACAGGTGTGAGCCACCACACCCGGCCAGTAGTCTAACTTTTTAAAACACAGATTAATATTTTCCTGGAACATGCTTTTCCATATCCCATAGACCAGGGTTTAAATGATCACATTTGGGACTCTTGTATGATCAGAATCACCTCGCTCCGTTACTTTTAGCACAGGGCTGATGCTGAAACCCACATTGGGTTGCTTTGTCCCAGGGCTGCATTGCAGTGAGTTCCTGTTCATAGGCCGGGTAACAAGCTGAAGGTGGCATACTGAGATTGGAATCAAGTCAACAATGTTTTCGCTTGCTTTGTTGCAGCCTGCCCACCTGGGGGCAGCCCCTTTTGTGTCAGCATATAAACAAGAGGTTTTGAATTGTTGAGTCACACAGAATTGTGAATACTTTAGAAACACCCAGGCCTTAAACTTCAGTTAGTGGTTAGATAAGAAGAAAACATTCAAGAGAAATATTGTACAATGCGGCAACTATAGTTAATAACAATGTACTTGCTAACAGAGTCCATTTTAAATGTTCTCACCACATAAAGACAAGTATTTGAGTGCACATGTTAATTAACCTGATTTAGCCATTCCACAATGTATATGTATTTAAAAATATCTGGTTGTGCACCATAAATTTATATAATTTTTGTTAATTAAAAAATGTGGGCTTCAAATTTCCAAGTGTTTTCCAGGAATTTTTAGTGTTTTAAAAAAAAACAACAACACTCATTTTGTCTCACTAGGCAGGTACCTAGTCCTCAAATCTGAAGAATGTTTCAGCTCTGCAGCAGGGCTGCTGGCATTTATTAAGTATGTTGCCAGTTGTAAGATCATTTGGTTCACTGTTGGGCATATTTTCAGACTCAACATTTTATATATTCCTTGCTGTATGTGCAAGCAAGTAACTTCAACCAGGCCAGCCTCGTTGTGAAGAAATTTCCCTGGTAACCAATGAAGAAATATTAATGATTTCCCAGTTGGACTCCTTGGAGACAGATAACAGTTGTCTTTCTTTGTCCGCCCCACTACCTAGCTTATATTTGGCACTTCATCAATAAACCAGGGGTGAGAAAGTAAGTAAGTGGTGCTTCTACTCTGCCTGAGGATACTTGAAAACAACTTGTTCTCTTAAGTGGATTAAATAATTCCTCCCTGAAGATCTCATTACCTGATAATTTTGTAAAAATTAGCTTTTTCTTCATAGGAAAGGGATAAGTAAACTTTGAGTATAACTGGTAGCTAAAAGCCAAGCTGGCCTAGGCTCCATCATGTTCCCAGCACTTACGGGCAAGCTGGTTTAGAGAAAGTTCCCCTCTCTGTGCTTCCGTTTCTTACCTGTAAAATGAGCATTGCAACAATCTTATAAATTGCTGTGAGATAATATTTAAAGCAGTTCCTGGTATACAGTAGGTGCTCAGTAAATGTTACCCACTACTGTACACGCCAAAGGTGGGAGTGTTCCAAAACAGATGCTAATTTTACAAATAAAAGTTTTGAAGTGTTAAAAGGAAGGAAGTTATATGTTCAAATATATGTATGTCATAGATAAAATCAAACTGTTTTTGCTTAAGCTATGTGCCTCTTCTTCCACTCTAATATCTGTGCAGTACTTGACACATAGTTTGCTGAGTGAACGAATAAACAATTAATTAATCTTCCCCTGTCTCACTTGATGTTTTCCCGCGAGCATCAATATCCCTGGGCACACTGTTTGCTTTGAGAAATAGCCAGTGAAGGGTTATGAGTAATAATGTGGTTTATGATCTGTGTATGACTCAAATGACAAAATTAATTGCTTTTTTGTCATCTGTTCTTCATGGATTTTCATTGATTCTTCCATATGAACCAAATCCTGTCTTAAACCCTGCAATAATGATCACAGTGTTTAACATTTTAATAAAACAATGGAAGCATGTGTGTGTGTGTGTCTGTGTGTGTATACGCATGAGAAAGAAAGTGAGAGAGAAAGAAAGAAAGGTAATTTACATTAGAGTTAACTTTTTATTTGTATGTTCAGTGGTGTCGGTTTCCATGAATAAGCTATTATAAAAAAATAAATAATTTCCCATTAAAATACAAAAATATAAATGCCATCTTGCTTGAGAGTATTTCTGAAAGTTAACAACTGTAATAATTGGATAACTTTTCTGTTATGTTAAAAGAGGACAGATTTTCTTTCCCTTAAGATGATTTCTACTTATCCTATTTGGTGTTTGAAAAAATTCCAAATTCTGATTTCTGTCTCTGCTACTGGTCATGAATGTACTGAGGTTTCAAAGCATTCAGATTGGCCCTCTATTAATCCAACATGCCACTCATTTCCTAGCACAATCTGCAGATTCACAAAGCCCGATGCTCCATATCCCTTGTCACATCCAGAGGCAGAGCACTGAAGGTCATGGAAGAAGGAAGAAAGGGCACATCTGGGTTACGTCTGCCAGCAAAACAGATGACAGGCAGCCAATTCTGAGCCATCTCAGCTCCACCGGAAAGTTCTTGTTCAAACAGGCTGAATCTAAAGGCTTTCTAACTGCCCACTCATGACATGGAACGCCTGTGGTCCACTATTTGAGGTCCTCTGCTCCCTGATTTCTATACACTTGCCTCTCCTGGTTTACCTCCTCTTCTCTCTATATGAAAAAGTTTAGCTTTTATTCCCAGCCTTTAAAAAATACTATTTTTAGTATAATGATAAGTAATCCTTATTTTAAATGCCACAACTCTAGTCTCTCTGCAGTGTCCTAGATACTACAGTCATGAAGCTTCCTATTTGCATAAGAATGAAAACATGGTCTTGAGGCAGGATAAGTAAGGTTAGGACCCATACTAACTTGTCCTGTGTGTAAAGCCCAACGGGCCACTTTTATAGCTGTCTCTTTCCCCTTGAACCGTCATGCATCAGCACCTAATGCTTTTGCAAAATAAGCGGTCCTACCGAATACCAACAGACTGCCAGATGGTTACAAGTTCCTGATACTCAGTATGGGCTTGGAAAAGAGAACAAAAGTCCCTTATTCCTGATGTAACTTCCCCAGTCTCCAATCAATCAGCACCAAAAGCACAAGAAGCTATTAGCTACAAATTTCTGCCTCCTGGGCATTGGGAGACGGGGAGAGACTCCTCCAGTGTCCCACGCGGGTAGCTAGACTCAAGGTTTAGCTTATAGTAATAGTTTTCTCATTTTAATATCAAAAAACACACCCTTAGAGGGAGATTTTATATGCTAATGATACATGTGATATGTGTTAGAGCATGTAGATCCTGAGTGTATGTACTAACCACAGATCCACCTTTACATCCTTGACCTCACCAGTATTTTATGAATATGTCTGTACAGTTTCCATAAAGGAAATTCCCTTCAAGACACTAGGGGCTATCTCTCTCTTTGAGCAGCCCACTCTCCCTCTCAGATTTTGAGAGCGAATCCCAAGTAAGAGTAGACAAAGAAGTTTGTTGCACCTCATTTTGCAATACTTTCACTTTGATATAAACTTCTTTGTCTACTCTTTTTTTTTTTTAATTTATTTATTATTATTATACTTTAAGTTGTAGGGTACATGTGCATAACGTGCAGGTTTGTTACATATGTATACTTGTGCCATGTTGGTGTGCTGCACCCATCAACTCATCATTTACATCAGGTATAACTCCCAATGCAATCCCTCCCCGCTACCCCCTTCCCCCTCCCCATGATAGGCCCCGGTGTGTGATGTTCCCCTTCCTGAGTCCAAGTGATCTCATTGTTCAGTTCCCACCTATGAGTGAGAACATGCGGTGTTTGGTTTTCTGTTCTTGTGATAGTTTGCTAAGAATGATGGTTTCCAGCTGCATCCATGTCCCTACAAAGGACACAAACTCATCCTTTTTGATGGCTGCATAGTATTCCATGGTGTATATGTGCCACATTCTCTTAATCCAATCTGTCACTGATGGACATTTGGGTTGATTCCAAGTCTTTGCTATTGTGAATAGTGCTGCAATAAACATACGTGTGCATGTGTCTTTATAGCAGCATAATTTATAATCCTTTGGGTATATACCCAGTAATGGGATGGCTGGGTCATATGGTACATCTAATTCTAGATCCTTGAGGAATCGCCATACTATTTTCCATAATGGTTGAACTAGTTTACAATCACACCAACAGTGTAAAAGTGTTCCTATTTCTCCACATCCTCTCCAGCATCTGTTGTTTCCTGACTTTTTAATGATCGCCATTCTAACTGGTGTGAGATGGTATCTCATTGTGGTTTTGATTTGCATTTCTCTGATGGCCAGTGATGATGAGCATTTTTTCATGTGTCTGTTGACTGTATGAATGTCTTCTTTTGAGAAATGTCTGTTCATATCCTTTGCCCACTTTTTGATGGGGTTGTTTGTTTTTTTCTTGTAAATTTGTTTGAGTTCTTTGTAGGTTCTGGATATTAGCCCTTTGTCAGATGAGTAGATTGCAAAAATTTTCTCCCATTCAGTAGGTTGCCTGTTCACTCTGATGGTAGTTTCTTTTGCTGTGCAGAAACTCTTTAGTTTAATGAGATCCCATTTGTCAATTTTGGCTTTGGCTGCCGTTGCTTTTGGTGTTTTAGACATGAAGTCTTTGCCCGTGCCTATGTCCTGAATGGTACTACCTAGGTTTTCCTCTAGGATTTTTATGGTATTAGGTCTACCATTTAAGTCTCTAATCCATCTTGAATTAATTTTCGTATAAGGAGTAAGGAAAGGATCCAGTTTCAGCTTTCTACTTATGGCTAGCCAATTTTCCCAGCACCATTTATTAAATAAGGAATCCTTTCCCCATTTCTTGTTTCTCTCAGGTTTGTCAAAGATCAGATGGCTGTAGATGTGTGGTATTATTTCTGAGGACTCTGTTCTGTTCCATTGGTCTATATCTCTGTTTTGGTACCAGTACCATGCTGTTTTGGTTACTGTAGCCTTGTAGTATAGTTTGAAGTCAGGTAGCTTTGTTCTTTTGACTTAGGATTGTCTTGGAGATGCGGGCTCTTTTTTGGTTCCATATGAACTTTAAAGCAGTTTTTGCCAATTCTGTGAAGAAACTCATTGGTAGCTTGATGGGGATGGCATTGAATCTATAAATTACCTTGGGCAGTATGGCCATTTTCACGATATTGATTCTTCCTATCCATGAGCATGGTATGTTCTTCCATTTGTTTGTGTCCTCTTTTATTTCACTGAGCAGTGGTTTGTAGTTCTCCTTGAAGAGGTCCTTTACATCCCTTGTAAGTTGGATTCCTAGGTATTTTATTCTCTTTGAAGCAATTGTGAATGGAAGTTCATTCCTGATTTGGCTCTCTGTTTGTCTGTTACTGGTGTATAAGAATGCTTGTGATTTTTGCACATTGATTTTGTATCCTGAGACTTTGCTGAAGTTGCTTATCAGCTTAAGGAGATTTTGGGCTGAGACAATGGGGTTTTCTAAATATACAATCATGTCATCTGCAAACAGGGACAATTTGACTTCTTCTTTTCCTAACTGAATACCCTTGATTTCTTTCTCTTGCCTAATTGCCCTAGCCAGAACTTCCAACACTATGTTGAATAGGAGTGGTGAGAGAGGGCATCCCTGTCTTGTGCCAGTTTTCAAAGGGAATTTTTCCAGTTTTTGCCCATTCAGTATGATATTGGCTGTGGGTTTGTCATAAATAGCTCTTATTATTTTGAGGTACGTTCCATCAATACCGAATTTATTGAGCGTTTTTAGCATGAAGGGCTGTTGAATTTTGTCAAAAGCCTTTTCTGCATCTATTGAGATAATCATGTGGTTCTTGTCTTTGGTTCTGTTTATATGCTGGATTATGTTTATTGATTTGCGAATGTTGAACCAGCCTTGCATCCCAGGGATGAAGCCCACTTGATCATGGTGGATAAGCTTTTTGATGTGTTGCTGAATCCGGTTTGCCAGTATTTTATTGAGGATTTTTGCATTGATGTTCATCAGGGATATTGGTCTAAAATTCTCTTTTTTTGTTGTGTCTCTGCCAGGCTTTGGTATCAGGATAATGTTGGCCTCATAAAATGAGTTAGGGAGGATTCTTTCTTTTTCTATTGATTGGAATAGTTTCAGAAGGAATGGTACCAACTCCTCCTTGTACCTCTGGTAGAATTCAGCTGTGAATCCATCTGGTCCTGGACTTTTTTTGGTTGGTAGGCTATTAATTATTGCCTCAATTTCAGAGCCTGCTATTGGTCTATTCAGGGATTCAACTTCTTCCTGGTTTAGTCTTGGAAGAGTGTAAGTGTCCAGGAAATTATCCATTTCTTCTAGATTTTCCAGTTTATTTGCGTAGAGGTGTTTATAGTATTCTCTGATGGTAGTTTGTATTTCTGTGGGGTCGGTGGTGATATCCCCTTTATCATTTTTAATTGCGTCGATTTGATTCTTCTCTCTTTTCTTCTTTATTAGTCTTGCTAGTGGTCTGTCAATTTTGTTGATCTTTTCAAAAAACCAACTCCTGGATTCATTGATTTTTTGGAGAGTTTTTTGTGTCTCTATCTCCTTCAGTTCTGCTCTGATCTTAGTTATTTCTTGCCTTCTGCTAGCTTTCGAATGTGTTTGCTCTTGCTTCTCTAGTTCTTTTAATTGCGATGTTAGAGTGTCAATTTTAGATCTTTCCTGCTTTCTCTTGTGGGCATTTAGTGCTATAAATTTCCCTCTACACACTGCTTTAAATGTGTCCCAGAGATTCTGGTATGTTGTATCTTTGTTCTCATTGGTTTCAAAGAACATCTTTATTTCTGCCTTCATTTCGTTATGTACCCAGTAGTCATTCAGGAGCAGGTTGTTCAGTTTCCATGTAGTTGAGCGGTTTTGATTGAGTTTCTTAGTCCTGAGTTCTAGTTTGATTGCACTGTGGTCTGAGAGACAGTTTGTTATAATTTCTGTTCTTGTATATTTGCTGAGGAGTGCTTTACTTCCAATTACGTGGTCGATTTTGGAGTAAGTATGATGTGGTGCTGAGAAGAATGTATATTCTGTTGATTTGGGGTGGAGAGTTCTATAGATGTCTATTAGGTCTGCTTGCTGCAGAGATGAGTTCAATTCCTGGATATCCTTGTTAACTTTCTGTCTCGTTGATCTGTCTAATGTTGACAGTGGAGTGTTGAAGTCTCCCATTATTATTGTATTGGAGTCTAAGTCTCTTTGTAAGTCTCTAAGGACTTGCTTTATGAATCTGTGTGCTCCTGTATTGGGTGCATATATATTTAGGATAGTTAGCTCTTCCTGTTGAATTGATCCCTTTACCATTATATAATGGCCTTCTTTGTCTCTTTTGATCTTTGATGGTTTAAAGTCTGTTTTATCAGAGACTAGTATTGCAACCCCCGCTTTTTTTTGTTCTCCATTTGCTTGGTAAATCTTCCTCCATCCCTTTATTTTGAGCCTATGTATGTCTCTGCGTGTGAGATGGGTCTCCTGAATACAGCAGACTGATGGGTCTTGACTCTTTATCCAGTTTGCCAGTCTGTGTCTTTTAATTGGAGCATTTAGTCCATTTACATTTAAGGTTAAGATTGTTATGTGTGAACTTGATCCTGCCATTATGATATTAACTGATTATTTTGCTTGTTAGTTGATGCAGTTTCTTCCTAGCCTCGATGGTCTTTACATTTTGGCATCTTTTTGCAATGGCTGGTACCGGTTGTTCCTTTCCATGTTTAGTGCTTCCTTCCGGGTCTCTTGTAAGGCAGGCCTAGTGGTGACAAAATCTCTAAGCATTTGCTTATCTGTAAAGGATTTTATTTCTCCTTCACTTATGAAACTTAGTTTGGCTGGATATGAAATTCTGGGTTGAAAATTCTTTTCTTTAAGAATGTTGAATATTGGCCCCCACTCTCTTCTGGCTTGGAGAGTTTCTGCCGAGAGATCTGCTGTTAGTCTGATGGGCTTCCCTTTGTGGGTAACCCGACCTTTCTCTCTGGCTGCCCTTAAGATTTTTTCCTTCATTTCAACTTTGGTGAATCTGGCAATTATGTGTCTTGGAGTTGCTCTTCTCGAGGAGTATCTTTGTGGCGTTCTCTGTATTTCCTGGATTTGAATGTTGGCCTGCCCTACTAGGTTGGGGAAGTTCTCCTGGATGATATCCTGAAGAGTGTTTTCCAACTTGGTTCCATTTTCCCCCTCACTTTCAGGCACCCCAATCAGACGTAGATTTGGTCTTTTTACATAATCCCATACTTCTTGCAGGCTTTGTTCATTTCTTTTTCTTCTTTTTTCTTTTGGTTTCTCTTCTCGCTTCATTTCATTCATTTGATCCTCAATCGCAGATACTCTTTCTTCCAGTTGATCGAGTCGGTTACTGAAGCTTGTGCATTTGTCTCGTATTTCTCGTGTCATGGTTTTCATCTCTTTCATTTCGTTTATGACCTTCTCTGCATTAATTACTCTAGCCATCAATTCTTCCACTTTTTTTTCAAGATTTTTAGTTTCTTTGCGCTGGGTACGTAATTCCTCCTTTAGCTCTGAGAAATTTGATGGACTGAAGCCTTCTTCTCTCATCTCGTCAAAGTCATTCTCCATCCAGCTTTGATCCGTTGCTGGCGATGAGCTGCACTCCTTTGCCGGGGAGATGCGCTCTTATTTTTTGAATTTCCAGCTTTTCTGCCCTGCTTTTTCCCCATCTTTGTGGTTTTATCTGCCTCTGGTCTTTGATGATGGTGATGTACTGATGGGGTTTTGGTGTAGGTGTCCTTCCTGTTTGATAGTTTTCCTTCTAACAGTCAGGACCCTCAGCTGTAGGTCTGTTGGAGATTGCTTGAGGTCCACTCCAGACCCTGTTTGCCTGGGTATCAGCAGCAGACGCTGCAGAAGATAGAATATTTCTGAACAGTGAGTGTACCTGTCTGATTCTTGCTTTGGAAGCTTCCTCTCAGGGGTGTACTTCACCCTGTGAGGTTCTTTGTCTACTCTTACTTGGGATTCGCTCTCAAAACCTTTCGTGCAGAGAAGTCAATGACCTGAACAAGTACTGACAATAGTCTTGCCAACTTTTCTACAGACTCCATTCTTTTTTATTTTATTTTATTTTACTTTAAGTTCTGGGATACATGTGCAGAACGTGCAGGTTTGTTACATAGGTATACATGTGCAATTGTGGTTTGGTGCACCTATCAACCTGTCATGTAGGTTTTAAGCCCCACATGCATTATGTATTTGTCCTAATGCTCTCCCTCCCTTTGCCCCTTACCCCCCAGAAGGCCCCAGTTTGTGATGTTCCCCTCCCTGTGTTCATGTGTTTTCATTGTTCAACTCCCACTTATGAGTGAGAACATGTGATGTTCAGTTTTCTGTTCCTGTGTTAGTTTGCTGAGAATGATGGATTCCAGTTTCATCCATGTCCCTACAAAGGATATGAACTCATTCTTTTTTATGACTGCATAATATTCTATGGTGTGTATGTGCCACATTTTCTTTATCCAGTCTATCATTGATTGGCATTTGGGTTGATTCCACGTCTTTGCTATTGTAAATAGTGCTGAAATTAACATACCTGTGCATGTATCTTTATAGCAGAATGATTTATATTCCTTTGGGTATATACCCAATAATGAGATTGCTGAGTCAAATGGTATTTCTGGTTCTAGATCCCTGAGGAATCGCCACACTGCCTTCTACAATGGTTGAACTAATTACATTCCCAACAACAGTGTAAAAGTGTTCCTATTTCTCCACATTCTCTCCAGCATCTGTTGTTTCTTGACTTTTTAATGATCACCATCCTAAATGGCATGAGATGGTATCTCATTGCGGTTTTGATTTGCATTTCTCTAATGACCAGTGATGATGAGCTTCTTCTCATATGTTTTTTGGCCACATAAATGTCTTCTTTTGAGAAGTGTCTCTTCATAACCTTCGCCCACTCTTTGATGGGGTTGTACAAATTTTATTCTTTGTATTTCACATTCTCTCCCTCCTAGCAGCAAGTTTATGGGTCCATGGCCTCTTCATCCAGTGCACATTTTCTGCTTTTCCATTATAGCACTTATGACAAAGCATGACCATAGCTTTTTCTCCATGGTCTTTCATTCATTTCTGAGCTACTTGAGAACAAGAATCCTTTCTTTACATGAAAGTGTGCCTGATATCTATCACCATGTGTATGATGACCACAGAGTAAGCAGTCAAGAAATGCCGGGGAAAAAAATGAATGCACCTACTTTTTAGAAACATTGTCACCATCTTTCTTTATATAAGTAAATGTGAACAGTTCATAAGGCAAATTGATAGGGATAGAAAGTAGATTAGAAATTACCAAGGGCTGGGAGGAGGGATGAATGAGGAATTATGGATTAGGGGTCAAAGAGTTTCTGATTGGGATGATGGAAGAATTTGGGGAAAAAAGTGGTGGGGGTTGTACAACATTGTCAATATATCAGGTTAACAAAAGTAATGGCAAAAACCGCAATTACTTTTGCACCAACCTAATAATTAATTACATTGAGTTTAAACATGGTTTTAATGATAAATTTTATGCTGTGTATATTTTTTTTTCTAAATAAACTTTTTAAATGACCTATTTACAAACACAAAAGGCTTTGAAATCAAGGTAACTAGATGCATATTTTCTAAAAGGAAAAGCTTATTTGTTAAATAAAGAATTCATAAAAGGAAGCTCAGCAATTAGTCTTGGAAACAATTACAATGGCAGCCATAGATTTTTCCCTTATTCTCGCTTCAGACAAATATTATGGCAACAGAAAAAAATTATTAATGAATGCAATGAATTGTAAAAGTGAATGAGTGAATAACTGAATGATTAAAACAGAACCATTTAAATAGAGGAACATCTGAGGTTGAATGCTGGGGCCCAGCCCAGTACAGTTCATTGCTCTGCTGATCAGGCAGAAGTTAGCTGGTCAAGATGGTCTGCATTCTATATGCACGTAGAACAGACATGGACACAGCTGCCATTTGTGTTTGGTAGGATGGGCTGTTAATTCAAATAGTCATGGGGCTTAACGGTCAAATCAACAAAATTTGTGCCCTGGAACTGTCTCAGACTTTGTAACCTATGTAAGAGTTTTAATCTCACTGAAGCACAGTTTTCTCCTCTAAAAAGTGAAAGAGAGAGAGAAAAAAGTCCAATATCATTGCTGTTTTGTGGAGGTAAAGTACACCTGATTAGGGCCTGTCATGCAGAAGTTCCTTGCTTATTCACTTTTATTTTTATTATGGAGGTTCAAATAAATTCATGATGAACAAATAGTTATTCCACATAAAATATTATGGGTTCTGAAAAGAATATTAGTGCCAGATGTTCATGGTATATAACAATTTTTCTTTTCTTTCTTCGCTAAATGTATACTTAGCATTGTTCATAATTTATGCAATATTAGTTCATCTAAAATCTAAGCTATAGCTCAGAGGCTTTGAGGAAATACCCAGCAGTGTTCAGAGCAACTCTACTCTTGGTGATCTGTAATGTGTCTTTTCTAAGCAAACATAGGGGTTAAAATTGAGGCATATTCCTTGCCTTGGAGGGTTAGTGTTATAAGCACTGATTTTCATGTATAGAGTTTTTCTAACCTTTTTCTCTTTTTCTCTTCCCCTTCCTTCCATGCTGACTTTGGTGTAGCAGACCACTTGGGGATTGAATTCATGGGTAAGACTAAACAATTTGCTCGTTTAATATCCTGGAAATGCTAAGCTGTATAATGTACATAGTGCTTTCCTCCTCCATCTGATTATAATTGAAATGTCTCATTATCAGACGCTATTAGTAGGAAAAAAAATACTCTTGTCGAGTTTTCACTAAGTAATGGCTCAAAATGAAATAATTAACTACTTATTGGAAAGGCAATTTAATGTTAAATGCAGTGTCTGGAATAATACAGAAGTTGTATTTGGCTCCTGGCTTTGATTATTTCCTCTAATTATCAATTTTTATATCTGTAAAATCGGGATAATAAGAGGTTCTATTTTTCTGCACATATAAATTGCTTAGCATAATGTCTGCAACATGGCAAACACTCAATAAAGGATAAAAAACAATGATTTTTATATGTCAATTTTTAATTTTTTTTCTAAATCCCCTTCCTTTTGTGAGATGATTCCTTTGGATACATTTTGGTGTCAATTTTAATTTGGAGTGTGGGCTATTAAATATTTTTATTCACAAAATTAAAATGTTTCCTTTAAAGTATTTGCAGTGAATGGTGCAGGTTTTAAAGCATTATAAGGCCTTCCATGGGCATTATTTTTATAGTCAAAGACAATTGCATTCAAAATTAGACCTAATTCTCATTTTGAGTCTATGGTTGTACATTAAATGAAGAAAGAACGTTTCATAAGGTTCAATATGCATCGTAGTGTATGGATGGAAAGACACTCAGGATTTAGATTTAGGGAAACTGAGAAGATCTAAATTTGAATCAAAGTTCATCGGCTTCCTTGGATTCTGTTAAATTCAGATTTTTTCTCTTATATGATGTAGATATGAATACTTGCTTTATACATGAATGTTTATGGTGATAATAATTATATACTTACTTGTATTAATTTATCCATTCACCCATTCATTCAGCAAATACTTATAAAAGTGTTGATTTGGGATGATTTTGACATATTTGAGAGATAGATGTTAAGTTGGTGGTTGTATTGTTGGAAGTAATGAGAGTTAATTAGAAATTTGTGAGACATCTTTATGCTGGAATTGGCATTCGCAGTTGTATGGTATTACAAATTATTGCTCCATTCTCTGGTTATTACACCATAGAAAAGGCAGACAGCTCAATTCCTACAGGCTTGTGGCTTTGTTGGATAGATGTGATGAAAACTCAGAAAACCAATGAAATTTAGGATGTTATTCAAATGAAGCACAATGGAATGTGAGATAGTTGTGGAAGGAAGTGAAAGAAGGATGATCGTCTCAATGAAATCAATTAATAGTCATCATGAGAGCACTTGAACAAGCTGGTGTGATGGAGAGATTATAGTCATATGGCAGATTGGTTGATTTTGATTTTGAAGATGGAAGAGTTACAGGAGATGACAATATTCAAAGCATTCCTATGAGTGTAAATAACCAAACTGAGGTTGAGGGGGGAATAATTTGATACTAGAGGTCAAGGACCTGAGAGGACATAGTTTCGGATAAGTTGTCTAATGGATATTCCAGTTACTCATGATAATGCTGGGGTTGGGATAGAGAGGAAAAAAATGTTTTATGCCAAAGTTTCCCATTAATAAGATAAACTATACTGGAATTTAGTAGATGACAAGGAAGAGTATAGTTAAGGGTAATGCCAGCTACATCAAAAAATAGAGCCCACGTTATTATAATGGCTCAAAGACAGTAGCAGTTTCCTGATACTACTTTTTCTTGTCCAAGGTAGATGTATTTCCTGTTTAAGGTAGCAAATGACTAGCTTTATCCAAGTAGTGAATTTGAGATCCAGGCTTCTTCCATCTTATGGTTTCATTATTATACAGGTTTCTTTGTTATCTGCATCTAGCAAGCAGATTGGGAAACAGAACAGAGCCAATGCATACCCAATTCTTAAAAGACTGATCTACAAGAACTCATATCACTTTTTGATTAATATTCTATTAGCTAGAGCTAAATCACATGACCTCATTTTACTGTAAAACAGTCTGGGAAATGGAGCCCTGAGAGAACAGAGGAAATGCATTTTTAGAAATCTCTGCCACTGTGTGAATGGCATAAACATTGAAGGAACAGGATTTTTTCATAATAGACAAGAGAAAATGTACATTAGAAGCCAGGAGGACAGATTCCCAATGGTGAAAGTGAGAAAATAAAAACAGCTCTTGAGACAGGTAGAGGAAAATGAGACTTTTCAGGAAAGATTCAGGTTATAGTTAAAATAGGAGAAAAAAAGCCGGGCGCGGTGGCTCAAGCTTGTAATCCCAGCACTTTGGGAGGCCGAGACGGGCGGATCACGAGGTCAGGAGATCTAGACCATCCTGGCTAACACGGTGAAACCCCGTCTCTACTTAAAATAGAAAAAAATTAGCCGGGCGAGGTGGCGGCGCCTGTAGTCCCAGCTACTCGGGAGGCTGAGGCAGGAGAATGGCGCGAACCCGGGAGCCGGAGCTTGCAGTGAGCGGAGATCGCGCCACTGTACTCCAGCCTGGGCGACAGAGCGAGACTCCGTCTCAAAAAAAAAAAAAAAAAAAAAAAATAGGAGAAAAAAAAGAAAGAGTCAAAGAAGAGATTGAGAATGCAGAGTGTGTGTTGCTGGATGTGGATGAGCAATTTCACTGAGCCAAATGCAGTGTTTAACTGGTGGAAGAGGAGTAGATAGCTGAGTCATGGACCACAAATTATGGAAAATTATGGGCATATTTTTTCAGTAAGGATATGTTGTTGAGAAGGGCACACAATTTGTACCCTCCTCATTCGCTAATGATGGCAGGGATTCATAGCATGGAGGTGTGAGCATCAGTAATCATTTTGAATAAAATGGGCCCTGGGCCTCTTATCCAAGAGAAATTTGCCCCACTAGTCCGTGGTGATTGCAGGCTCAGTGAGGCTTTATAAGTTGTTCAGCAGAATGCCCTCAAATGCAGGAAACACTGCGTGGTTGGTGGTGGGACTGGGGTAGCTCCAGATTCCCAGTGTAGCCATGGCTGTAGCAAACTAAAATTGCCATGCAAATGTTAATTAGTGTTGAAAGAAATTGACCAGTCTCCATGCTGTTAGGCTTCCTATTGTGTCTGAGGACTGCCAGTGGCACTGGTAATTTATAGAGTTACAATTTACTGTAGATGCAATCTATATATTAAGAGTTCTGTTTTAGAACTTATTTAAAGAAATGTAGCTACTGACACAGAAAAAAATAGTAGATTGTTGTGTACTTCATCTACATGAACCACAAGACTAAGGTAATAGTGAGTTTTGCAAAAGATAGATTTGAATCATAGCTATAAGACCCTATGGGGAATGAATTCTCAGTGGGTGACTATTTGACTCCAGCGGTAGAGATTTTTTCGGAGGGAAGGGGTTGGGGAACAACTCAGGGCTCAAGGGAGTGGCCAGTATGCATATAGATAATGGCAGCTAACAAAGGATTGTTTGCAATAGTTAATAGCTTTATAAATTTAGCGAATATACTGTTTTCACTGACCTCAATAATTCACCCCCACAGATTGTTCTAATTGAATATGTAAAATTTTGTTTGTTGCTTTGAAAACAATATTCTCAGATTTAACTTTTTTATTTTTATTTTTTGAGATGGAGTCTCACTCTATTGCCCAGGCTGGAGTGCAGTGGCACAATCTTGGCTCATTGCAACCTCCGCCTCCCGGGTTCAAGAGATTCTCCTGCCTCAGCCTCCCACGTAGCTGGGATTACAGGCGCCTGACACCACGCTCAACTAATTTTTGTAGTTTTAGTAGAAACAGGTTTCACCATGTTGGCCAGACTGTTCTCTAACTCCTGACCTCAAGTCATCTGCCCTCCTCAGTCTCCCAAAGTGCTGGGATTACAGGCATGAGCCACAATGCCAGAGTAGATTTAATTTATGATTATAGAATCCATATGGATAAAATTCCTTCCATTGAAAGTGCCATCATCCCAAGGAATATGGCATCTCTAAGTATAAATTCAGCTGGAAGCAGAAATGTAGGCATAATCTATATGTAAGTTTAATAATGTCAGTTTATTGTTGTGCCACCAATTAATCAATGCTAGTTCTATTTGTGTGTGTGTGTCAATTTCTTTAATAGACTTGATGTTCACAGTTTTAAGTTCATAGCAAAATTGAGAGCAAATAGCAGAGATTTCTTATGTATCCTCTGTCTTCAAACATGCACAGCTACCTCCATAATCAAGATCTCCCACAATAGGGTACATTTGTTACAACTGACAAACCTAAAGCTACATTGACTCATCATTAGCATTCAAAGTCCACAGTTTACATTATGGTTCATTCTTGATGCTATACTTTTTATAGATTCAGACAAATGTATAATGATATGTATCCATTGTTATATTATCATACAGAGTAGGTTTACTGCCCTAAAAATCATTTGTGTTCTTTCTAGTCGACCTTCCCTTTCCCCAACCACTGGTATTTTTTATTTTTATTTTTTAAATTTTTTATTTATTTTTATTTTTTATTTTATTTTATTTTATTTTATTTTATTTTATTTTATTTTATTTTATTTTATTTTTGAGACGGAGTTTTGCTCTGTCCTCCAGGCTGGAGAGCAATGGCTCTATCTAGGCTGACTGCAAGCGACGCTGGGGTTCACGCCATTCTCCTGCCTCAGCCTCCCGAGTAGCTGGTACTACAGGCGCCCGCCACCACGCCCGGCTAATTTTTTGTATTTTTAGTAAAGACAGGGTCTCACCATGTTAGCCAGGATGGTCTTGATCTCCTGACCTCGTGATCCACCCGCCTCGGCCTCCCAAAAGTGCTGGGATTACAGATGTGAGCCACCGCGCCCAGCCCCGCTGGTCTTTTTACTATTGTCATAGTTTTAACTTTTCTAGACTGTCATATATTTGGAATAATACCTTTTGTACTGGCTTATTTCACTTAGTAATTTTCTCATGTGTTTTCATTGCTTGATAGCCCATTTCTTTCTAAAGCTGGATAATATTACATTGTCACGTTTTGAAGGACATCTTAGTCATTTCCAACTTTTGACAATTATGGATATAATTGTTGTAAGCATCTTTGTGCAGGCTTTTGTATAGAAATACATTTTCAACTTGTTGGTGTAAACACCAAAAAGCATGGTTGATGGGTCATATGGGAAGGGTATGTTTAGTTTTCTTAGAAACTGCCAAACTGTATTCCAAAGTGGCTCTCCCATTTTGTATTCCCATCAACAATGAATGAGAGTTCCTGTTGCTCCACATGGTCTCCATCATTTGGTGCTGACAGTGTTCTGGATTTGCGCCGTTTCAATAGGTGTGTAATA